>NC_053171.1:97918976-98235961 GCF_016835505.1 Polypterus senegalus | reverse complement strand
GTTTGCCTGAGCTGAAAAACAAGGAAAAAAAGGTATATTGATGTTTTTAATTTATGAGTGCAAATCAGTCAAATGCAAGAATAAGAGTTAGAGAGACGTGTCAGCACCCATTTGCAAAAGGTTAATTGTGTGCTGAAAAAAAAAATCAAAAAAAGCCAGAAAGATAATATTTAAACTGTTGGACATTCATCAGGTGTCTTACTTTGTAATGGTAAGCCTTACAATACGTATGTGCAGTCAGTTGAAAATGTCAGTCTTCCGTACCATCCATTATCCAACCCGCTATACCCTAACCACAGGGTCATGGGGGGTCTGCTGGACCACGAATATGAAAAAATATACGAAATGCTATACAATTTTTAAGGAAAATGCCAACTAGCTAACTAGCATAGGGTGCACGGCTGGAACAAACCCTGGACAGGGTGAGCACACACACACACAATCTGATGTGGCATCGCCAACTCACCTAACCTGCATGTCTTTGGACTGTGGGAGGAAAAATAGAAAACATGCAAACTCTACGCAGGGAGGACTCGGGACACAAACTCGGGTGTCCTTACTGTGAGGCAGCAGCGCTACCACTGCACCACCATGACGCCCTTTAGAGAAAATGGTGTGCGTATCTATCTATCTATCTATCTATCTATCTATCTATCTATCTATCTATTATATAGTGCCTTTCACTCACTCTATCTATCTATCTATTTATTATATAGTGCCTTTCACATCTATCTATCTATCTATCTATCTATTATATAGTGCCTTTCACATCTATCTATCTATCTATCTATCTATCTATCTAAAAATAAAAAAAAGATGTGAAATATGTTAAATACACTATTGCTGGCCTCATTAAGCATTACATTATCAAACATGTGTAGTTGGTTTATTGAATAGAATTATGTTTACTTATACATTTTTGGAATATAATACAGAGATTAAAAAAGAATTATTAATACATAATTGTAGAAATATATCTGAAGAGTTTTAGCAAAAGTGCAAGTAAAAAAATATCCTGCATTCCTTACACACTGTAGTTCGAAAATTTGACAGCCCAAATTCCTATAGATGTGAATATTTTATCATTTCATTTTATGCATCACTAGTACTGTAGGTAACCTTATTTCTGTTAGAAAGAAATAATCTGCTAAAAAGATTTTATGCATCTCCTTTTTCAAATAATCACCAGTTAGACTGTTACAAATTATGATTAATTCCTGACTTTTACAATTCTGCAGGAGCAGATGATTCAGGGCTGCTTTGTAGAATTAAATCTCATTTGCCAGGTGACATAAGGATATATAGTATTGGGCAAATCTAATATCAGATTTGACTAGTGTGTGTGAAATTCATACATTCGGAGTTCAGTAATAATTTCGGGCCACTGAACTGTCTTCAGTAAATTATAAAATTTAATATCAGATTTGTTTAAAGTTTAAAATGATAAGTGAGATTTTAGGACGATTGGGAAAGAAGTAAGTTTGGAAATTGAAAGGGGTTTAATATCATTTCAACTGCCACAGCGTGTGATTCTGGAGCCTGTATCCTGCAGAGGCCAGTTGCGATGTTCACATAAATTCCCCTGCATGCCGTCACCATGTAAGTCTATACACTACTGCCACCTCTGTTTGGATTATTGTAGCTGCAGCGTTACAGATGTCCACAGCTTTATAGTAATCAGAGTGTGCTTGTTAAATCTGTTGATAGCTTCCAGTATTATGCGTATCAGGGTATTCAGATCTTGGAAATATTCTATTTGCTTTCTGGATTGGATTTTTAAGGGATTATACTGGATTTTTACCAAGGCTGGTGGGTTATTTACAATACATGCTGTCAATCTGCGAACTGGATAAAGCTCTTCTGAATTCATAATAATACTGCATCTCAGTAGATAAAATGCTTTATTGAAAAGGAAAAAAAAAGTGACATTTATTATCTCATGGATATTTTTAATAAATGCTCTGACTGTCAGTGCACTGCGATGTTTTCCCTTCCATAAAAGGCAGAAAATGCATATTTTAGTGAGTGGATGACACAGAAAAGCCAGGTAGATCACAGCATTTATTTTCTAATTGTTTGTAGTTTTTCAATAGGTCATTGTATTGTTTTATCCTTTCACCAAGAGAATGTGATTGAAAATGATAAACTTGGGGGTAAATAGATTTTATAGACAAACACAACAGACTGACAGTCTTTATCACTACAGACATATGCGTCTCCTCTCCACTTGTGGATCATGTGCCCTGTTATGGCATTAATATGAAACAAGCCAGATTCAGATCAAATTTTCATTATGACAATTTAGAAATGCCAGCTGTGACAGCTCAGTGCCAATTTGGCTGGCATATAACATTAAAAACTGTGCTAAATGCAGTAAGAAAAAAAAAAATACTGTTTTTGTATGCCGATGATTATTAACCCCATACAATAGATGTTGAAACTTTTTTTTTTTAGTTTTTTTTTTTCCGTGTCATAATTAATTTTCATGACTTTTCTCCTTTCTTGCAAATATAGAACATGCATCAGCATCAGTCAGGAATTTGGCATTACATCTTGTCATCTGTGACTAATGATCACAAATTGATGCGATCGATCAATCATGCACGACATAATCAGCATTTCGCATTTTAACCACAGGCCATCCATTAAGTCATCCTTTTGTCATTAATTTAATGTCACTTGGATGTCCACGGAGCTAGGGCAGACATAACAGTAATTAAATAGCAATAGCCAATATTAAGCAGTTTCCATGCAGTACTTATTTACTGGGGCGGAAAGATCAAGGTCAGGTGAGAGTGCCCAGATTTGTGCCATATCTACTTTACACAGAGTCATGGTGCCATGCTAAATGATCCATCCTTCACACGACGGTTTAAAATTAGAGGTCAAAACATAATTGTCATTTAGTTGTTTAGACCCACATAGCATACATTATAGAAGGGGTACAAACTTTAAAATAATAATTTAAAATGAAAGCAAAAATATAATCTAGAACGTGTTGGTGTTAGAGCCCACTGTTATAAACAAAGGATGACGTTGACTGGACTGTTAATCCACTTGATGGGTCGTCTACTGTAGCCTCGTCGTTAACTCTCTTGTGATGTCAAATCTGTGAAAGGCCCTATATACAGTAACATAAAAGTTGATGTGGTAAACCTAAAACTATCTTGTTTCAAAAACATCCCATGGTACCTATGTATCGACTTGCCTTTATTATCCATCCATTTTCTTAACCCACTTATTGAGGGCAGGGTCATGGAGAAGCTGGAGTTAAACCACCAAATATCTGGGGTGCAAGGCAGAGACAATTCCTGGGCAAACACACACACACACACACACACACACACACACACACACACAATGGCCAATTCATGTAACTCCAGGCAGGGAGCACCCAGGGCACGAACTCTGGTCTCCTTAGTACAAAGCAGCAGCACTGCCACTGTGCCACCAGGCTGCTCTTGATTAATGTTAATCGATTATGTTTATCTCTTTGTTAAGTCCATCCATCCATTATCCAACCCGCTATGTCCTGACTAGAGGGTCACGGGGTCTGCTGGAGCCAATCCCAGCCAACACAGGGTGCAAGGCAGGAAACAAACCCTGGACAGGGGGTGCCAGCCCACCGCAGCTTTTGTAAGTCGCTTACTTACTCATTTACTGCCAAGCAAGTAAATGAAAATGGGAAATATAAAAATGATTTTCTAAAGTTCCATAGGATATGATAGTATTCATAAATTGAGTAACTCATTAATTTACATATCGATAAGTCAATGACATTTAAACTGCAGACCCGTATGTTTTATTTTTGCAACAAAATGCATAACGACATGGGATGCCCCCCTTTTTTACAGTGTGCTTATACTGAGCACACACATTCACGTGTTAAAAGAGAATCCCAAATCTGATTAAATGAGCAGAGGAATGACTGGCACTGCCCACTCTTCAGCGTTTCTAGACATTGACCGGAACTGTTTATATTAATGGCTAACTAGCCAACAGGACTCAAAATGGATGGACAGATCAATCTTCAGATCATATTGGATGAACATATTGATGAGACAAAATTTCAAGGTCTGCTAATTGCAACACTTGTTGCTTGCATGTGAAGTTTATGCAAACTTTAAGTCATAATGAATATTTTAGAATATCACAGTTAGAATGCAGGCTCGGTTGGCAGTGTGGTGTTTCCATGTCCTCCTTGTGTCTGCATGGGCTTCCCATATTACGATGGCTTCTGGCTAAACTGTCCCTGTGCGGGTGACGGACTGTCTTCTGTCCCGGGTTGATTCCTGCCTTGCTCTTTGTGCAGCACAGGACGGATTTCTTTTTAATTATGTAATTGCTAGAGGTTTTTATTTAGAATGATACACAGAGCACGTAAGCTATACAGAGTATACCCAGTTCTCTTTACCTCTAACAATTCTGGGGATAATTTTCGATCTATGAGAGTTGGGAGATTGGAAAAGCATTTGAGATGCCACACGTGTATCTGTGTTAGTGTCGAGGTTTAGCTCTCATCAGAGACTGAATTTGTGCAGCTAGATTTTTCTCTGAGGACTAAAACTGCAGCCATAACCTCATACAGACAGGCACTTAAAAACGCCGCGCACAACCCACTCTCCCTTACATATTTTCTGCTCCTCACCTGTTAGTTCCACTTATTATCAACGACCACATTATATTAAAAGCTTTTCTTAGCTTGACCAACAGAGCAAAGTCTTCACTAATTGCACGTGCCAGAATGAATCCAATATTAGTATAACGATTAGGCAGTAAATGAGCTAAAGAGAAGAAAATCAGGCGGTGCTGTCTGTGCATTGGCTGCTTGTTTTCTTCATGATGTCTATAAAAAAATAAAACACATTTTTTTTTAAATCTTTCCTTCTTTCTCCCTAGTTTTGCTCAGCTTATATGTCTTTAATTATGCTTAGATTGGCTGCTGGAGCTATTTATTTTCAGTGATTTTTCTTTTTTCTTTTTTTTCATACAGTTGATTCAAACTTAAATAGTGCTTAATAGTCCAACGTGAACTGCAGCTGCAAAAACAAGCATATCCCCCCTTGCTTGCTCATTCAAGAGATCAATAAAAAGGTGCCTTCCTTCTTTTTCTCAATTTTCTTTGGTTTAATCTGGAGAGTCAACGTTATTTATTTACTTGTTTTTTAACGTTTTTTCCATGTGCATGTGGGATTCCTCAGGGGACTCCATTTTGCCTCTTCCCCCTGCTGAAATACTTGCAGTCAGGGCATTTTGTGACTCTCATCTGACCCTAAGCTGAATGTGTGGGTGTGATGGAATGGCAGCTGCTGGCTCCTGCCGTAGGCCCATCAGTGCCAAGGTAGGTTGCGTCCCCTGTAATGGAAAATTGGGATCAAAATTGGATGGATGTAAAACTAAAACCAGGTACTGTACACCCTAAAAAATCAAGGGGCCAATAAAGGTGCCAAAGTGGCTCTTCAGACCATTTTTGATTCCTAAAAGAACCATCCACATGAAGGCTCCAGAAAGAACCTTTATTTATTTCAATCTGCAACAGGCTCCATAAATAACCACGAATAGATGGCAACAGATGGGTGAAATACCAATGGGTCCCTGATTTTAAAGGGACACTCGCTGAAGACAAGAATGCAGGCTAAGTTTGGGTTTTCTTGATCTGTTATCATCCTGCCTATAAAGATTTCTGCTTTGTCCACATATTATGAACTTTTTCAAAGCGCAAAGAACCCATTTCATTTACAAAGAACTCTTCTGAGAATAAAATGGTTCTTTGTCAAGCACAGGGTTGTACGAGGCCCAGTATAGTGCAGTAAAGATCAATTCATTCTTAGCGTGTAGAAAAAAATAACTAAGAAATACCAGAAGAACCATCCAATTTGTGCTTGGAAAGAGGTGTGCTTTGATGATTATCCATTATCCAACCCGCCACATCCCAACGGGGGTCCGCTGGAGCCAATCCCAGCCAACACAGGGCGCAAGGCAGGAAACAAACCCCGGGCAGGGTGGCAGCACACCACAGGGCACACACACACACACCAGGGATAATTTAGGATCGCCAATGCACCTCACCTGCATGTCTTTGAACTGTGGGAGGAAACTCACGCAGACACGGGGACAACATGCAGACTCCACACAGGAAGGACCTGGGAAGTGAACCCTTAGGGTCTCCGAACTGCGAGGCGGCAGTGCTACCCACTGAGCTACCGTGCTGCCTAGTAGATATTCCATCCCATCCATTTTCTAACCCGCTGAATCCGAATACAGGGTCACGGGGGTCTGCTGGAGCCAATCCCAGCCAACACAGGGCACAAGGCAGGAACCAATCCTGGGCAGGGTGCCAACCCACCGCAGCCTAGTAGATATTATATTAAATTATATTATATTAGTCAGTCAGTCATTATCAAGCCCACTATATACTAACTACAGGGTCACAGGGGTCTGCTGGAGCCAATCCCAGCCAACACAGGGCACAAGGCAGGAAACAAACCCCAGGCAGGGTGCCAGCCCACCGCAGGACGCACACACACACACCCACTAGGGACAATTTAGGATCGCCAATGCACCTAACCTGCATGTCTTTGGGAGGAAACCCACGCAGACACGGGGAGAACATGCAAACTCCACGCAGGGAGGACCCGGGAAGCGAACCCTTAAGGGTCTCTGAACTGCGAGGTGGCAGCGCTACCCACTGCGCCACCGTGCTGCCTTGATGATTATTATTATTTTTATTTTGAGTAAGACATGAGCCTACCTAATTTATTAAATGGCACACAAGGCTCCACAATTCATTTTGAACCAACCCTGACATAGACATTTTTAGGTGTGTCCATGTCCTGTTCTAAAATTCGCCCCCCACCCTCCGGTCATAAATGAGCACAAAATGAAGAAAAACTTAAAAAGGTTCTCGAAATTAGTGGGTGGGTATGGCGGCCTCCTGCTGTCCCAGAACAGAGAGAGAGTGAAGAAAGTAGCCTCTGTTACACTTTTTCATGCTGAAAATCTTGTCTCACTTTGCCCTTCTTTGATGCATCTGGCTCTGGCGTTAGAAGAGTCTGACGGACTAGTGACAGGACATTTCGTCACAGCCCCTCCACCAGACCCGTCAACCATTTGTTATTTATTATACTTGTTGACTGATGTATTCTGTTGGGCTGGAGTGATCTTTCACTTATTTCGTTTACTTGAGTGTGCTATATATATATATATATATATATATATATATATATATATATATATATATATATATATATATATATACAGTACGCGTGTGTAAAGGTTTTGAAGATTCCAATTGAAATCAGTGCATTTGGTATTTTTTATAAGGTTATGACCTGAAAAGTAAAGTAAAGTTGAGAAGATGATGTAATAGAATATCCTGGGCCATCCCTCTAAATGTCCATGTAGGTGTGTTTAAGAGCGCTGATGCGGAGTTGTGGAAGGATCGGTGCAGTAAATCTCGCATTGCTGAATGAAACGTGTAAGTTTCATAGGTGAGCATTAGACTTCCGAATGTATTAAAGCACTCATTCGGCTCCTGCTCCTTTTAACTACTGTCTTGCAGTACAAGAAGAGGTAAAGTGTGAACATCTCTAGGCGTTTAGCCTTTTAATGGTGCCCCCCGCGTTTCACGCTTGTGGAAAGGGAGGGACAGAATGAGAAAAGGAGAGAGAGAGAGAGAGAGAGAGAGAGACAGAGAGGAGAGGAGAAGAGAAGGCAGTGGAGAGATCGCTATCTACTGAATTCATTACTGTAAACATCTCCCAGGGGTTCCAAGGGGAAAGGCAAGTCTTACATTAGCAGTAAGCAATCAAATCTGAGACATTATTATTGGAGTATCAGGCAGCAATCAGAGGAAACGCACGCATAGCGCTTGGGACACACAGGGAGAGGGAGCAAGAAGTCTCCACAGCTTTTGCCTAATGTAATCCTTTAATCTCTTGAAGGAGCGCACGGCAGAAGGGAGAGGAGAAACAGCACGCATCGAGACCGAGAATGATTCTTGTGTGGAAAGACGGAGCGGCGTGACCGAGACGCGGCTGAGCCTGGGCTCCGCAGGACTGAGCGGTCATGCAGCCCGCGGAGCGCGGAGCCGCTGCGCTGCACAGAGGCAGCCCGAGTCGCGCAAGCGGGGGACTGCCAGCACCCTGGGATGTGGCGCTTATCTCCAGCGCATAGAGCGACTGGCCGCAGTCACTGCTTACTGAGAGCGGAGAGGGCTTTAAAGTTCTCAGATATGAAAAGGACTACAAAACATTTCAAGGTAATGTGTGTTTCCACTTCATCTATTTTATATTCGTCATCATTCAACCTGACACCTTGCATTTTATTCCCAGATCTCGCTGAGACTTCAGATTCTTCAGTTTAGTCCTGCGTGTGCTTTTACGGGGTTGAACGCGTGAAGTCATTCAAGTTATAATAAGGACGGTTTTGGGAGTCAGGTGACAAAGCTCTCTCTATATATTATATAATCTTAAAAAAAAAAAAAAAACACGGGACGCTGTATTAAGTATTGCTTTAAAGTTGGCATATTGTTAGTCGGATAAAAATCATCGATACAGCCTTGTACTGGAATATACAATTGGGAACAAGAGATGTGCATTGCATGCAGCAGCCTGAGTAATGCCAATAGTTAAAAAAAATCCATTTATTCTGCACACTACTGCGTCATTGCGAAGATTCTTTTTTAATAATCCTAGAGTACGTACACCTATGTCAGATTATGACAAATCGATGCACGATTTGCAACTTTGAACTGTTTTTAATTGTCACATTTGCAAGCTGAACATGTAGGTCGCACAGAATCTTTCAAAACTGAACCGATCATTCTTAAAAATTAACCCCGGCATAGTTCCTGTTTGACCATATGCTTTTCCCAGCACTGAAATCGCTGTATTATTTCTGTCTTAAAATAATAAAAAGAGACAGTAAATATAGCTGGAACCTTTCGTCATTGTTATCATGTTAGTGCATAGATACTAATATATGCGCTTTATTTAAATGCCTTCATCCATGTACCTGGCAAAATATTCATTACGGGGAAAATGTTTTGGGAAGCCTGGGTAGAAAATTGAATTGCATAAAATGAAAACTTACATACAAATCCTAGCCGTTTTAGTTTGGAGAATGCCTGGAATAAAGAGGGGTTTTTGTTCCAATAAAGGATAGTTTGCATTTTAAATCAGACTGCCATGCTAATGCCAGTGGCCTGCCTCTCAGCTGCCTATGAAGACAATTCACTGTTCAGAAACATATTGATGGATTGATGCTGATAGGTATGAAGAATGGTTCAATTGTGAACCCCTGTCAAAGACTCTGCTTTCCAGGTTTCTCGATGCTCTGTAAATTTATATGTCTATGGATGCATATAATGCCAATAAGTAATTTACTACTTATTAATTTTTAATTGCAGTGCTAATTAACTTGGACAAATCAGTTTGCCCAAGAGAAAATTTAATAGGAGGAAAAGAAAATCAAATGTAAACTGGTTTAGGTCAACAGCTTTGTTGATTTGACCTTGCACACACTCGTTGGCACTATATATTCTCACAAAGAAACGGTATATTTATCATAACTTTCAGTGCTCGTCTGACAGCTAAATTGCCAAGCTCTCCAATCTGCTTTTTGTTGACTGGTTCTGTTTGTCATACCAAGGTTTCATAAGAAGTTAGCTTCGTGGCCATTTGTTTAAAAGGTGCCATCTTCTGGATCACATCATATTATAGGAAGGAATATTTGAAAAAGGAAAAATGTCATTAAGATAGCTGTCAGTTGCACAGGGGAGACAGATTAAATATATTGTAAAGCACCGCTTAGAATATTAAAAATTTATCAATATTAAATATTCTAAAGGCACTTATTGGAGAATTATATTCAAACTAAATTAAATCTGATATGATCAGTTGATGCTGTTTTCTTCTTGATTTTTTTTTTTTTTACGACAGAACATATTTGAAGTTATAGATGTATTTTCACATGGCTGAGGCCTGAGGCTGGTGCTATAGAGATGCGTCAATTCTTATAGAATTTGACAGGCTGAAAAATTTCAGTTCCTTCTGTTCGATGCCAACCTTTACCAATTTTTTAAATAGCACAGTATCTTCTTCATGTAGGAAACCATTATAAAGTCTTTACGCTCTATGAAATTTAATTAGTTTTCACTGTTAACTATGGTAGGCTTTCTTTCTTTCTTTCTTTCTTTCTTTTTAATAATTGCTAACTTTATTTTGAATTGCATCAGAGGAACAAGTTTAAGCTTATTGACGGCTTATTTCAAAACATGACTTGCTTCATTGAATTAGTCAATTTGTTAAGCAGTATGTTCTTGAAAACAACAAAAAAGGAGAGCCAACAGCCCAAATTAAACTCTTTGAATTGACTACAAGAGAGGCTTGTTTAATCTCTTTTATTATTACTACTTTAAAATAATTCTTCAGATGTAAATGAAGATTGCAGCAGGTTGCTTTTTGATGGTCTTTACACCGATAATGACTGTATCACTTTGTTTTATCATTTGTATGCACAATCTGTGGAGAGCTTTGTTAAAATACACATCCCATACAAAGCATTTTTTTAGGAAATAGTTGAAATGTCGATTCCATAATTCAAACAGATTTGTCTGCACGTTTTGTAAATTATTTATAGCCTCTTTTATTTTATTTCAATAGGTTTTGGACCCAAATGTCAAGTCCGAAGGAGGCTAACTCTGTCAAGGATCAGCAGTGTGTGACGAGCTAGCAATACAGTGGGAGTCCTGCATGATAAACCTGCTGGGTATTTCCGATGTCTCTCTGTGCTGCATGATTTTAAATTGGCCCTTGCCTGGCTGAAAGCAAAATGATGAGCTATGCTATCATCTGATATCCAAGCATGGATGGAGTCAGTCAGAAGAGCAACGCAAGTTAATGAGACTATTGCTCTTGTATTTGGAGCTTAGGACAAGCAATTACAGAAGGATTACTTTGACTTTTTCAACATAGCATATTTACTGGAGAAGTAAGCATCACTGTTCCAAGTTTAAGACATTGTGTTTTTCGGGATTTTGGTACTATTTCTCTATATTATTTTGTTTTGTTTTTTTATCCCTTTGTTTTTCCAGAAATTGAACAACAAAAAAAAAATAATACTGATTCCCTCCATCTTTAAGAGATGGAGTTTCAGACGCGTCTGTGGAATAAAGACTGGGTGTCCTTTTTAAAATCATGGATAACCATTCTCTTAGGCCTCCATATTCAGTTTTATCGGGCAGCTTCTTGTCCACAAGAGTGCCGTTGTGACAAAACGTTTGTTTATTGTAATGAGCGGAGCTTGACGTCAGTGCCTCTTGGAATACAGGAGGGTTACAAGACTCTCTACCTCCACAATAACCAAATCAACAATGCTGGATTTCCTGTTGAGCTGCACAATATTGTTTCCGTGGACACGGTTTACTTGTATGGGAACCAGCTTGATGAGTTCCCCATGAACTTGCCCAGAAATGTACGGGTGCTCCACTTACAGGAAAATAATATTCAGACTATCTCTAGAGCAGCTCTTGCCCAGTTGTTAAAACTTGAAGAGCTGCATCTAGACGATAATTCCATCTCCACCGTTGGAATTGAAGAGGCTGCATTTCGGGAAGCCATTAGCCTTAAACTTTTATTTTTGTCTAAAAACCATTTAAGCAGTGTGCCAATTGGTCTGCCACTTGATCTCATCGAGATCAGACTCGATGAAAACAGAATAGCTACCATTTCTGACCAAGCATTTCAAAATGTGACAAAGCTTGAACGCTTAATTTTAGATGGCAATCTTTTGACTAATGAGGGTATAGCCAGGGGAACCTTCAAGCCTTTGGTCAAGCTAGTAGAACTTGCAATGGCTCGGAATTCCCTCACGGTACCTCCACCTGACCTTCCTGGAGACTTGTTAGAGCGACTCAGCTTGCAGGATAATCAGATGACAGAGATCCCAGTAGCAACCTTTTCCAATCTGCATCAGCTGCAGAAACTGGATATTTCAAATAACCTTCTGCAGTCGCTCACACCTGGGGTCTTTGATGGGCTTACCAACTTGAAACAGCTCACTGTTCGAAACAACTTGTGGTTCTGCGATTGCAACATTAAATGGGTCACCGATTGGCTAAAATCTTTACCGTCAGCGTTAAATGTCCGCGGGTTCATGTGCCACAAGCCCGAGAGAGTTCGGGGTATGGTGATCAGAGAGCTCAATATGAATTTAATCATGTGCCCCAGCACTACAGCTTCGTTAAGTCCATCTTCAACCGCTCCCAGTTTCCTCACCACTCTTGGTTCCACTCCCGTTTCCTCAACAGCTGTTGCATTTCCTGGCAATCCTGACCTGCTTCCACCTTCAGGTACGACAGCTTCGACAAGTTCCCCACTGCCTGAAGTCGAGAATGAAAGAAGGACTAACGTGCCTCCACAGGATGTAATTCAGATCTCTTTTACTTTTGTGAATGACTCGTGCATTCAAGTCAGTTGGACGTCTGTTTTTCTAGTGACAGCCTTCAAGGTCACGTGGGTTAAAATGGGTCACAGCTTGACGGGGGATATCGTACAAGAGAAGGTGGTCAGTGGGGAGCATCAGAGGATAAGCCTGGTAAACTTGGAGCCAAAATCCACATATCGCATTTGTATAATCCCCTTAGATGCTTTTAATAACTATCGTCCAGGGGATGATACTGTATGTTCGGTGGCCACCACTAAACCTGCTGCTTTTAATTCTAACAATAAGGCTTCGGGGCCAGAGCAAGCTACTCAACAGAACCCAAACTCTCCCTTCCTCCTGGCCGGTTTAATAGGAGGTGCTGTAATCATCGTCCTGGTTGTTTTGCTAAGCATATTCTGTTGGCACATGCACAAGAAAGGAGGTTATGCCTCCTCTAAGTGGAAATACAACCGAGGGCGCAGAAAAGATGACTACTGTGAAGCTGGAACTAAAAAGGATAATTCTATCCTGGAAATGACTGAAACAAGTTTTCAGATAGTGTCTCTGAATAATGAACAGTTTGTGAAAGGAGATTTCAGAATACAACCCCTGTATGCACCAAACGGAGACATTGGCTTCAGAGACTGTCATATAGGGAACAACATTACGTACTGCAAGGGTAGCGTTCCAGATGTCGAATTCTGCCACACATGATAATTTGCCTCTTTGTAATAATTATTACATTTGATATGTGTGTATGTGTGTGTGTGTGTGTGTGTGTGTGTGCGTGTGCATGTGTGTATGTGCATATGTATAATATACATTTACACACACACACACGTATATATATATATATATATATATATAAATATATATAGTATATATGGTTTCTCAGCTTTGTCTGCTGTCTAATTTATACTGTGGACTATACCTTGGACAAACTGCTATCTTTTCTATAACTTAGTAAAAAAAAAGGTAAAAAGAAAAAAAATAATAAATTTTATATTTTGTTGGTTTTCAAGTATTGCTATATATGAATTTTTACAGTAAGACCTCCCTAGCTTCTTCTAATATATTATGTTTTTTCTGCTGAAACGTAAGAAATGCATTGCATTTTTGAACCACAGAAGCATTGTGTGCCTTTACGCCAGACAGTAAATGGCAACATCACTGGTGAAGAAACAAATGTGCAGTCATTTAACCCTCCGTTTTTTGCCAAAGCAGTAAAATGTTAATAATCTCTTGATTTGCTACATTAGATCGAACGTTGGGCCTGCGTCATCCTGACAGCTTCGCTTGTTTGAATGTGTGAGCTGGCTGTGAATGAGACTTAGCACCATCACATTCTCCACATGTCATTGAAAAGAACGCTTGGGACACGTACAGTACATAGAGCAACACATCTAGACATGTGAGCATCATGGGCCACCAGGTGGCATCTGGTATTGATCTGTGGGAAGGAAGCAGTAATTTCACACCGGAGCTTTCAATCACGGGGCAGGAAAGAGTCATGATGATGGCCAGCTGGCAATTAAAGAGCCAGAAAACAAGCAACGTTCGAACCATATATACGTTTATGAAACGGGAAGCAAGGCATGGAAACCACTGTCTGAGGATCATTCGCCCTATTGTGGGAGTTAAAAAGCTCTTTAAACAAAGCAGTCGCTCCTGTCACTTCATCAATCTGGAGCTTTTAAGAAATTAGTTACTGCAAACATTACTCTACTGTCCAGTTACTGCCTGCATTTATTCACCCAAATACACACACAAACAAAACTGTCCATTAAATTAATGCTGCGTTAAAGCAAAAGCAAAAAAGTCTTTGATGCGCATTCTAGTTTTATCTTTGGCATATGTCTTCAACCCCCAATATCTTTATTATTAAATAGGAAACACATTTATTTGATTTACTCAAGAGAAGACGATACTACAGAATCTGTAAAATTAAAAATATGTCTGAATGTGTAGTCTGCTGCAAAGGGAAATGCTGATTAGAAGAAATGGCTTACCGCAGACAAAGGCAAATATGGAGTATAGTCATAAGTCTGGAGTGTGTCCTATGAATCAACTAAAGGAGGCTATTTTAATTAATTAACTGTAGTCGTGTTGATCACATACATCCCTTTTGATCTTTTGAAAGATAAGAAAATAATTGTGTTTATATTAAGAAACAGAATTCCAGCGTGTTCATTTGAAGATCTATTTAGTGATCTGCATTTAAATCACTGGCTTGCACATTTTAATCACCTTGCACTGTGTGTGTGTGTGTGTGTGTGTGTGCGCTCCCTTTTTTAATGTTTACTCACACAAAGGAAGACAGTCAACCCTCAGTAATTTATGCCTCTTTTACAGGGGGACAATGTCCCACTATGCTGACTGTTGGCAGCACTGGAAGAGGTAATGTGCTACACTGCCAAAATGTGTACAGAAGTCCTTTCCTTTGCAAAATATTGGCTGCAATTGGAAGGCAGCCTTGAAGGGACCAAGTGACTGTTAATTGGATCCCATTCCCTGAAGTTCTGCCAGTTAGGGACTATGTAAGCTAAAATTCTAAAGCAGAAGTGGATGACTTAAAAATAATAATAAACAGCAAATCTCCTAGGAGTTGCACCTGGCTAATGAAGTCATACTGAACTGAATGGAGCAGCACAGCAAACATTGTTAGATTTAATTCAAAAACAGATTTTTTTTTTTTTTAATTTAGGAAACAGCTGCCTCTTTCATTTGCAATGTTTCTTCATTTTAACATTTGTTTATAAATATTGATTAAAGAATAGGCTCAGTATAATTCTTGAAACTGTACGGTAATTTTTCCTTTTTTTTTATTTTATTACAAGGCTAAAATTAACAGGGGCTTTGTAGCCGACTAGCACTTGATGCCTTCACATAAGCAGCTTCTCTGCCCCCTAGTGGTCCAACATGATTAGTTTCTATGCAGGGATCGGCCATGCATTTCTCTTCCATACCACAAATGTCACCACACATGCAGATGCACATACGTGTGTAGTGTACTGTATGTAGCTTGATTGGTAAAGATTTATAACAAACTAGACACTTCAGACTGGGAAACGTATATGTCAAAATCCAGATAGTGCTTGTTTTTGAATATTAGGAAAAGCATTTAGAAAAGATATAACAATGAAAAGCTAATACAGATATGGAAATACATTATTTACTTTATTTTTAAAAAGTGTTTCTGCTTAATTGGCTGTTTTAGTTTTAACAGAAGATCGCATCGGTGTTGAGACAGCCCTGATTGTCACTATATTTAGTCATTGAAATGCTGCTGACTAAAGCATGTGGGTTTATCATTTGAAACTTTACCCTCATGTAAGGCGGTTTGTTTATTCTTCAGTAATAATGTTACAAAAATAGTGTCTTTTTATATTTTTTATTTTGGTTGCCTGGTTTCGGCACCAAAACGAAATTGGAGAAGTGCACTAATCATAACCAGTTTTATGTAAAAGTATGATTATTATTATTTTTTTTTTTCAAAAGACTGGTCAGCATTGGGCAACACAGTGGTGCAGTGGGTAGCGCTGCTGCCTCACAGTAAGGAGACCTGGGGTTCACTTCCTGGGTCCTCCCTGCGTGGAGTTTGCATGTTCTCTCCGTGTCTGTGTGGGTTTCCACACAGTTAGGTGGATTGGCGATCCTAAATTGTCCCGTGTGTGTGCTTGGTGTGTGTGTGTGTGTGTGTGTGTCCTGCCCGGGGTTTGTTTCCTGCCTTGTGCTCTGTGTTGGCTGGGATTGACCCTGTAGTTAGGATGTAGCAGGTTGGATAATGGATGGATGGATGGTCAGCATTTCCACATATTACTGTCGCCACCATCAGGTGATAATTTCTACGTCAAACACGCACATGCGTCACTTTAGATTGTTATGGGGGGGCCAAGAGGTTAGTAGTGCAATGAATGACGAGTGCTGAAATTCAAAGAGACACCATGACATGTAATTGAACACAATTTTGAAATGTGTACAGTGCTCCATCTCAGAAAAGCACAGATGCTGGCCAAAGTCGAAGCTGTGAAACATGGGCCTGCTTTTAAACCCAATGGCGTGGCACTCGAATCATTTGGATTTCTTTGTTCTAGCTACTAAGCAGGCACGCTGGACCAAAGTGTTTTAGACGTTAAGAAGAATTTGGGCAGCCAGTCCTTCTGTGGTAATTGAAAAATTAATTTTCTGCATTTCAGTTTTGTAGGCTTTTAATTAAACATGTTTAGTCGTTAAGGAGGGGATATGAAAGCGTCAGATGCTGGATGATTACATTCGTCACTACCTGGGTTAGAAATTGGAGTTCATTTTTCTAAAATGTATGCGTACGGTCCATATCAAAGACTCTGCACACTTCTTCTGATGACGAATCTTGCCGAATATCTTAGAAAATCAGTGTGTGTGTGTGAATGGAGTCCCATTTGTCGAATGCTCTTTTATGATAGCAACACAGACACAGCGTGTCATCTGACTAATTACTGGCCCACCCCTGTGCAGCCCCGTCTCCCTTCACGTGACTAATGTTTTAATGTTGTGACTTCAACAAGTTGTACAAAATGTGGTACTTAAAACGTAAATTCAGTGCTCTCACAAAGCTTCTATGTTAACTCATGGTTCGGCTTCTTTTCTGCAGCTGGGAGGTTTAAGATTCCGATTTTAAATGCAATTTTTCGAGTCAATAAATATGTTTAATTCTTTGACTCTCTAGTCTAAGAATATATATTTTTTGTAATTATAAGCACAAAATAAAACCATGCATTCTCATATTGAAAAGGACATGCAAGACTTCATTTCTTCTCATTGGTTTCTTTTGTGTGACGCTGACTTTTCAGTACAGGAAAGCCAAAAACTCTTTTTGTGGAATTCCAATGGTGTTATTTTGTTAGCTTTAAAGGTGCTACCGATGAAATGCACTCGGCCAGCTGCCTTTCTCCTCCAGCTCTTTAATTACAAATGGCCGCACAGCGTGACTGGCAATGTCATTAAGATACTAAACAATGTGTTCATTATTGACGTGAATGCAAAAATAAAATCACAGATTTGAGCCCCTGTCGTGTTGAAAGTTGTTTGCTACATCAAACAGAATAAGCTGTCCTGTCGCAAAGTTCAGACAGATTAGGCCACACTTCAATAAGTTCCGCGTATTTGGCAAAATGCATAGATTATTAATAATTGATTAGCCAAAGTTTTTGTGTACAGTTTCTTCTGTGTGCTTTTTCTTTTTATGCTGAAATGTTTGCCATATAAGAATTTACCAAAACAGTTGTTTAGAATTGAAATATGTTTAAGGCTGTGAGGCTTAATACATAATTATTTTACAAAAATCCTAATTAGAATTAAAAAAAAAAATCTTTCATCATAGGTAGCTGGAAATAACAGGCACTTGGTGAAAGACAGCCTGGCATAGAATGCCAGTCTGCAGCTGATAATAAAACAATGATAATTGTTATGTGTTCATATGCCATTATCTTGAAGATTTATGTAAATCCTACCATAAAGACGATTTTTAAATTTACAGAAATAGTATTTTTACACAGCAGACTCGCTACGCAATTATTTTTTTCCAATACCTACTGTATATCTTGAATATATATTTGTAAAAAAAAAAAAATGTCCTAACCAAGTTAAAAAGTGTAACAACAGTCGGAACATTTACTACAATCACTTGAAAACACGGTGTCGACTGTAAGAAAAGCACCTGACTGAGAACACGAGCAGCATTTCTTGAACAGCCTTTTCCTTTTTGTGGGGTTTTGTTTTCTTGTAACTGATGTAAACTAGCAACCAGCTCCTTTCATGTTCATCTAACCTAACGGAACCTAGTAGACATCGAGTGGATTCAGACAACCTGGCCAAGTAAGTGTGTGTTAATTGAATATTAAACACTGAATTTATGTTAAGATTGTATCTTTCTATAAGTTTACGTTTTAAAAAGTCCAGGGACCTGGTTCATAAAAAAAAATATATATATATTTTTTACAATTCATGAACCAAAGTTTTCTTTGATCTATTAATATAAATAAAACACAAAAGAAACACACGAAAAAAAATAATTGCTGGTGTATTATGTATGTGCCTTGAACTGAATACACAATGTTAAGTTCTTGAAACTCAATGTTTTTTTTTTTTTGATTTTTTTTTTTTGCACAAAATGTAAATAGGAACATTCAGCTTTTTGGAAATTATAATAAAGAGCCATGGAATTTCTACGCACATCTTATTTTCCTTTATTCCATCTTTGCCATGTTCTGCAGTTTCTGAGATTTGATGTATAATTCATTAAGCACACATGCTATAATATTTTTTTATTGGTAAAATTCTTGTAAATTATGTAATTGCCCAATTTAACGTAATTAACATTTGTGATTAGTTTCGGGTCTTCTGATTGCTATCCGCAAATTGGGCATTGAAATATGTAAAACCGAAAAAGCAAAATCACAGTAATGTCTGCAGCAAAGTAGCAAGGTGGAACGACAAGAATCAGTAGCAGAAACTTAATGATCACAAACAAGTAAGTTGCATGAACTGTCATCACTTAAATGTTTAATTCTTCCTGGTTGTGTGATAATAAACCTACTTGTGTCGCAAGCTTCAGGCGAAGACAGATGGAACTTTAAATGCTTATCCCCCAAGATGTCATCCATTCTTTACTTCTCACTTGTACTGTATGCACTCTTCTTTTTCTGTGCTGTGTACATAAAAAATGTGCATACGGTTATAGAAGCTGACCCATGTTACTGTCTTTATTTCCACACGCCATCATTGTGTATGCACTGTAGCATCACTTCACTTAAATGAGGTTATTGGCATTTTCTTCATATAGTGTATCTATCCCAAATGTATTTTGTTCTTTGGGTCTGAACTATTGTTCGTGTGTTGCTGAACATATAAACTAAATTAGGCCTCCTTGTGTATATTTTGGTAAGGGACTAATGCTAATTTCCTAGGGTCACTGCCATTATTTCACCTTTTGTTCTTTTGCCCTGATCTTGGGATTTCAGAAGTCAAGAAATCCCAAGGTCACTGTTGTTTCTCGATATGATGTATTGTTATCATTGTTATATTTCAATCAGGTTTTTCCATGACATCATTTTGAATCAGTTGTTTGGTACGATAATGGGGAGTATATGACATAGTATATCATTACTGAGCCGGTATAAAAAGTGCACTTTTTGGTTTGGTCAAGTTTGTGTGAATTGAGCTTAAAATGTTTCTAGTGTGATTATTTTCTTGCAGCATTTTAATCTTATCTCATTTGGCTTACATTTAGGCCGAGTTTATGTGCATTTGAGAACTGAGAAAAGTGCTATATAAATACAAAGAATTATTATTATTATTATTATATACTGATTTCCGACACAGTTGCTACCCCCACTATGATTTTGGTTTTGTACACTAAGCATGTTTTGTTAGTATTCGATCTTCCAGCAGTTCACCTTGGCTAGTTTATACTTTTCCTATTGTCCTGATTCCATTTCTTTTCAAAACCGCTGCCACCCTATGCAGTCAGTACTTTTAACACCCTCATAGTCTGCTTGTCCATCAACAAAGTCTAATAACTTAATATGGATTTATCCATCCATTGATCCCTCTATTTTTAAAACCACTTCATTTAACTGTAGGATGGCAGGGGGCCATAGCCTGAACATCTTTAAAAAGGCCCAAGGACAGCCTTAAAAGGATTATTGTCCTTGCTCTTTATCTCTTGCACTTTTAAGTGCTGAGGTGTTGACCGTCACAAAGCTGGATTGAGGTGTTTTGTAACTTTGCACATTATAGCTAGCTGAATAGGTGCAAGTATACAATGGAGTCTGACAACTTTAGATACCACTCTTCCAGAATTTGGGATATGGAATTGAATTGATTCTCACCAAAGCAGAAATCTTGAATTCAACTGTGGAGGAATATACTCGGACAAAAGTAAATAAATAATAACACAAAATATGAATATAAATGAATTTGTCGCAAAATACATTGTTGCTTAATTTTTTATGCATTTATTTATTTCAGTGACAGTGCAAGCAACATGAAATTAGCTGTGAGAGGAAATATCACTTTCACTCGTCAAAGCTGAGAGAGTGGGCTCTAGCGTGTACAGCGTTTTGAATGGTGAATCGTCCACAGAGTGCGCTTACAGTAGCTTGACCCAAGAACCCTACATTAATAAACTATCTATCTATCTAATATATAGCGGCCATTTATCTATCTATCTATCTATCTATATACTCCAAAGTTATGACTGTGCACGATGACTACGACTGCAAGAAGAGGTTGCCTGGCACCAAGAAACTCTGAATTCTTCATTAGACATTTGCAGCAGAAATGTGTGCTGCTGCTGTGTGTGGCACTTGATAGTCAAAGGTTTACATCCACTCAACCAACAATTCACCAATCAAAATAAGAGTCCTCGCTAGACTCCGCCCTCTCAACTTTGCAGGTTGAAAGTGAGATTTCATTTCAAGGCTTATTTAACCACATTGCATGTGGTGTCACTGAAATGAATGAAGAAATAATTACTGTATATACTCACATATAAGTAGGGTCTTGACCATAAAATCAGACCCCGACTTGTACGCCCGTTCAAAAATGCGACACTTTTTTTTTTCTTTACATCTTCTTGCCTCCTCCAATCTCTCATCAGTTTCTCAGACGCATCGAATTTTGTTGCAGCAGCGCAGTCACCAATTTCTTTGGCTACTTCAACGATATTTAATTTAAAACCAGTTTCATATTTTCTTTTATCAAACGCTCCACCATTGATGAGGGATGCTCTTACGATAAAGGTGTATGAGGGTTTGAGATGCAAAACACACAAATCAGTGCAAACGTTGCTTTGGAATAGTCCGGGTATCACCGTGTGGTCATGTAGGCACAATAGAGACAGAGAGAGGTTAGGAGCACACGCCGATACAGCGCACTGCTGCACCCACATAGAAGAAAAAGGCCAATAGCGAGAGTTTTTCCACATTCGACTTATATGACTGACATTATAAAAACCAGAAATTATACGGTAAAATCAACTCCCGACGTATCCACAGCAGAACTTATCTGCAAGTATATACAGTAATGCATAAAGAAGTAAGCAACAACAGACATATTTTTATGACACATATCATTATTTATACTTATTTATTTATTGTCATATTTTACTGTACTTTTAATTATTTGCCAGTTTATTCATTTATTTTGAGATTTTTCGCCAAAATAAACTGTCCTGGCCAATCCATCCTTGGGCATTTTCTCTCTTTAGACTATCCATCCATCCATTATCCAACCCGCTATATCCTAACTACAGGGTCACAGGGGTCTGTTGGAGCCAATCCGAGCCAACACAGGGCGCAAGGCAGGAAGCAAACCCCGGGCAGGGCGCCAGCCCACCGCAGGGCACACACACCAGGGACAATGTATAATCGCCAATGCACCAAACCTGCATGTCTTTGGACTGTGGGAAGAAACCCATGCAGACACGGGGAGAACATGCAAACTCCACGCAGGGAGGACCC
This sequence comes from Polypterus senegalus, assembly GCF_016835505.1. Lineage (NCBI taxonomy): Eukaryota > Metazoa > Chordata > Cladistia > Polypteriformes > Polypteridae > Polypterus > Polypterus senegalus. The sequence continues at coordinate 98,214,035 of NC_053171.1, read as the reverse complement.
GGGAAGCACACCCGGATCTCCTAACTGCGAGCCCACTATGCCACCGTGCCGCCTCTCTTTAGACTAAGAAACACAATTAATCTTTAAAACAGAAGCTGCCCAGTGGCTCAGTGGTTGGCACTACTGCCTCACAGCCCTTGAAATTGGATCGCCAGCCCAGCTGATTCCACACATTCTCCACAACTTCAGACAGGTTTCTTCCTACATATGGGTTAATTGGTGTCTCAACACTGGCATGGTAAGTGTAAGTGTATCTGCAAGGAAGGAAACTGGCACCCATCAAGGTCCGCTTTCTTCCATGAGCCCAAAGCTGCCAAGATAGAGTCCAGCTCCTGCAACCCACTAATACCAATATGGCTAGCTGGGAATTCAAATGGTATGACACTTATTACAGACCATATATTGTTCTGTATTTTTAGGTAATTTGGGGGACATAAAATATTAAGAAAACATTCCTCCTTTATTTAATCTTAGGCACTGTTTGTTCTTTTCTTAAATTCCCACCAAATTGTCACATTAAAAGTTAACAAAAAAATCACGTATGAATAGAGATAATAAGTTGATTTATTTATTAGGTTTTATGTCTAATACTTGATTAATTCAAAGTCAACCCGCATACTTTTTAAAGTGTAACAATTTGCATGCATTTATAAATGGTGGAGTTAATTAAATAAGACATGTGCGTTGCAGACTCATTTACTAAATTATTAATCAGTTTTTAGTACTTTCACAAATTATGTAAATGCTTCTTTTTACCAGATACTTTATAATTTATTAACATTAGCTTTAGCTTGAATGTCATTACAGCATTACATTAATCATAATCATAAAAAGTGTCGTTTTCGAAAGCCAGGTTTTGTACATCAGAAATCCCATTCCCTGGTGCTAACAGCGCTAGCTGCCGAGCTGGATGGACTGGCTTTGCTTTGCTTTGCTTTGCTTTTTGAGTTGCTCTCCGTTTTTCCACTTAGGTTGCTTTCAACAAAGGAGTTGTGGTTAAGCAGTACATTGAAAGCTGCAGAGGTGTTCTGCTTTTTGCTATCAAGTGCTATTAAAGACAATATTTCATACGCTGAATTAATTTTAAAAGCTAGAAGTTCTGACTTGTGTGACACCCAGTAAATCTTGCATTGTTGTCCTGAAAATATGGCTTCATGCTTCTTGCAGAGTATCCTATGAATCTGCTTCACCTTTTTGTGTAACAGCATTGTTTGATTTGGTTTTTCTGCAATAATAAATCCACAAAGATATTTCTGAGGTTGATTTTAGGTCAAATATACTGAATTTAACAAAAAGATGAGAATGCACAAGAAATGGCCAAAATTCACTAGGTTCCCAAATGGGAGATTATCAGTATGAGTGCAAACGCAAACATCAGTCACACTGTTAAAAGTTAAATACTAGCAGCTCCAAACACTTGACGCTTTGGTCTAAAAGATGGGCTTCAAAGAATGGGAATGAGTTTGATTATGGATGAGAGGAATGTGTTTCTATACTTGGGGCTGTGCAGAATGAGCTTACGTGTCGGATTTGTGTCACCAGTTACAGTCATCTCCCAGTGTAGTGTACTTTCAATCAAGTGACACCAAAGCCCTTTGGCGAGTGCACTCACTTCTTAATCCAAATAGCTCTGCAGATCATTAAAACAGATTGTGAATTGGAAGAACACAAGCCATTTTGGATTCTAAATTTGTGGTACAATGGAGTGCGAAGCCTGTAACACTACATCTTTAGCTATAAAACACAAATAATGTAGTCAACGTTAAAGATGTGTTAATGTTAAGATAAACTATTTTGCATTGTTACAGAAAAATTAACAGATTCTGTATAAGTAAATGGCCAATTGGGTGCTGCATAAGGAATGTAAAAAGTCCATTAAATCTACTAAGTATTTACTAGGGAGTTTGACTCAGTAGATCTTACATTGTGGAAAAGCCTTAAAGCCTTAACAACATTATAGCTCATGATACTTGTCTTTTCTTTCGATTTAACATATTTTTACTACCAGAAATCAACTTTAGAATCCAGATGATATGAGTACACCTAAAGAAACATGACAAAATTCCAGAACAGTTATTCTTTCCAGTGTGGATGGGACGCCCATGTCTTGTGAGGGACATTACAATCAGTATTCAACAGAACAGAACTCCCTTTAATGCGTGTGCGGCACACATGCAAATCACCGCATCTACTCCAATTACTTTCTTAGAATCTTGTTTCATTTTACAAAGACGGAGTAAGGAAAAGTTACTCAGATCTACTAAAATTATCTAGATCTTCTAGATATGAATAACAGTTTGCTTTGTTTCGCTTTGTTTTTTTCTTCTAACCACAAAGCAGTCATGAAGTAAACATACATACTGTATTTCAACTCAAAAATATATTTTTGGAAAGTGCTTTATTAGTATTTATTGAGTAAGCCTGTCATCCAGTACAAAATAGACATAGCAGCACTAGAATCCGCCTTAAAATGATCACCTAAGTGAGTCCATTGATGGGCTAAGGCAGAGGTCTCCAACTCCAGTCCTGGAACACTCCTCTGGCTACAGATTTTCATTCTAACCCTTTTCTTAATTAGTGCCCAGTATTCGCTGCTAATTAGCTTCTTTTGCCTTGATTTTAATTTAGTTCTTGTTTAAGACTCTGACCCCTTTATTATTTCTTTTTTCCTTCTATAGCAGCCAAACAATAATGAGATACATAAATCAACACATGACCAGCAACCTGTGTAAATGACACTATCCATCCATCATAAAGAAAGGTGAAGGTCTCATAAAGTTAATTTGCTCAGGTCCACGTGACATTTTTGACAGTGTTCTTAGAAAAACGAAAATCGACCCTTTCAGAAATGTCTACTGTGACACCAGCAAGCCATGGAATTAAATAACTGATTTTAAATAACAACAAGACGCCACTTCTAATTAAGAAACCAGTTTGAGGCCTTGATTCAGACAAAACTGATGCTCTGTGCAAGAGAGGACAGCACCGACTATACTTCATTAGAAGGCTGGCGTCCTTCAACATCTGCAATAAGATGCTGCAGATCTTCTATCAGACGGTTATGGCGAGCGCCCTCTTCAACGCGTTGGTGTGCTGGGGAGGCAGCATAAAGAAGAGGGACGCCTCACATCTGGACAAACTGGTGAGGAAGGCAGGCTCTATTGTAAGAACGGAGCTGGACAGTTTGACATCCATGGCAGAGCGACGGGCGCTGAGCAGACTTGTGTCAATCATGGAGAATCCACAACATCCACTGAACAGGATCATCTCCAGACAGAGGAGCAGCTTCAGAGACAGACTGCTGTCACCGTCCTGCTCTACTGACAGACTGAGGAGACCCCACACTATGTGACTCGGGGGGTAAACGTTAACATTATACAAAGTTATTGTCTGTTATACCTGCATTGTTATCACTCTTTAATTTAATATTGTTCTTTATCAGTATGCTGCTGCTGGAGTATGTGAATTTCCCCTTGGGATTAATAAAATATCTATCTATCTATCTATTGTATAGTGCCTTTCACATCTATCTATCTATCTATCTATCTATCTATCTATCAGCTTGCTTCACATCTTATTTTTGTTTGGCTGCCATTTAAGAAAAAAAAGAAGAAATTCAAAAGGATTGAGTCTTAAAAACAAGCAATTAAAATGAAAGGAAAAGAAGTTAATTAGCAGGAAACACTGGTCACTAATTCATAACGGCATAGAATAGAATGAAAACCTGCAGCCAAAGCAACGCTTCAAGTCTGCAGGTGGAGACCCCTGGGTTAATGGGATTACATTTCTGTAATCTTGGCCATAAAATACTCCGTATGGGACAGAGAATCACACACCACTGGACCTCACAGTTAAGACTGAATACATGCAGCGTATCTTTGCACAAGGGGTTGTGGCAATCTGGATGACTGAAACAAAATAACAAATCACTTAGTTGATGCAGAAAGCTTGACAAGTTCCTGGCTAATATATTGGGGCACATTAGCGAGCCAACAGCTAAACAAAATTGAGGCCTGCTTTCAAGGGAACATCATATATTGTAAAGACATCACTACTTACACTGGTGACAGTAACCCTAGCTCACCCCAACTGTTTCCAGCAGTTGAATATCGACATTGTAAGCATTTGAGCAGGTTTGCAAGCCTGTGAGCCACCTAAGGACACAGTTCTGCTAATACTGAAAGCTTGCATATTTCATGGGCTTTCACTTGAAGTTTGCATGCATGAACACTCCATCCCCAATACTGACAGAAGGAAACATAAGTCATGACAGTTCATAAATGTGGCCAATCCCCTGGCAACCTTTGACAGTCAATCACATTTTTTAGATATCACTGAGTTGGGGTCAGCACAAGGGTGCAAACACTAAAGATCTCTGCACGACTTTTTGTAAAATGGAAACTGGTGGTAGATGTAATGCTAAATAGGAAAGTAAGTCCATCATGCAGTAAACGTTTCCATTCTAAATAAAATTATTATTCTGCTTGGGACTTTTTCCTAATATTTAGCTTGTGTGGCTAATGGCTGGGGCTGCTGCCCAGCCGGGATGCCCAAGAGGACCGGAGGAGGGCTTGCACCTCCTCCAGACCACGAAGGGGCGACTGCCCTGGTTGCTTTGGGGACGAAAATCTTGTAGGGGCCCGTGGTCGCCACCAGGGGGTGCCCCGCTGCCTTTGGAGCCCTGGACCTCAGCACTTCCGCCACACCCGGAAGTGCTGGGGAAGAGGACCGGTGACACCCGGAGTGCTTCCGGGTGTGCAGCCGACACTTCCGCCACACTGGGGAGTGCCGGTGGAAGATGACCGGGAAGCACCTGGAGCACAAGGGCTGCCTCCCTTCATTCAGGGCTGGAGTTGGGCGAGGAGAGGACAAGAGCTGGAAGAAGAGAGTGGAGGTGGCCTGAAAAGTGAGGCAGAGTGTGTGAGGCCTGGACTTTGGGGGAGTATTTTGTGTGGCACTTAAGAATTGTAAATATTAGTGTAAATAAACGTGTACGTGTAGTGATGATTAAACATGTCTACCTGTCCTCTTCTACTTTCACCACCACCATTAGACGTCCATCCATCCATATCCTAACACAGGGTTCTGCTGGAGCCAATCCCAGCCAACACAGGGCGCAAGGCAGGAACAAATCCCGGGCAGAGCGCCAGCCCACCGCAGGGCACCATTAGACATATATAGACAAAAGACCTGTGTGCAAGTGAGTGTATGCGTGTGTGTGTGTATGGAGCAGTCTGCTCTGCTCACGCTCAACCACAGCTACTAGATGGCGCATGCATGCACTTTTATAGTTATTTGGCATTTGCATGCACTACACTCCTCACTACGAAAGATGTGTGTGGGTGTGTGTGTGTGTGTGTGTGTGTGTGTGTGTGTGTGTGTGTATGGATCAGTTTGCTCAGCTCATGCTCAACCACAGCCACAGGAGTTGGTGTGAATTCTATGGAAGATGTAGAAGCTTCTACAAGTCTGACTTGCATTTGGTAAAATGGTGCATACATGCACTTTTATATTTTTTGGTGCTTGCATGCACCTCACATCTCATTCAACCCAGGCAGACAAACTCAGCTCTGTGGTACATACACCTTGCACGTTCACACAATGAGATAACATATGTTTGCCTGAAACAGGTTTCAGTCTGTCCCATTCAATTTGTGCCACAGCTACACTTGACTACAAGTCAATTTTGGACAAGATACGACCTATCCCAGCCCATTTAGTGAAAACTTCTGCAAGTTCACCAACATAGTAAAACAACTGCTAGGCAGACTTCAGGTTGTTGTTTTTTCCCGAAGACCACACGGAGGTAAGTGATCTACATAAGACAGAAGTAGAGTTAATTCTGACAAGGACAGCAGATCAAATACACAGTACAGTATAATTCCATTTGTAAATACAAATCATATCATCACATTCATTGTTAATGGTTCAATCTGCATAATATGTTCAAACACTTTGTGAGGTTTCTTTTCGTCACATGTGATGAAGACCATGGAACGGCTGCTGCTTCACCACCTGAGGCCACAGGTCCGCCGCGCCCTCGACCCTCTGCAGTTCGCATACCAGGAGAACGTGGGAGTGGAGGATGCCATCATCTATTATATGCTACACCGATCCCTCTCCCACTTGGACAGAGGCAGTGGTGCTGTAAGAATTATGTTTCTGGACTTCTCTAGCACCTTCAACACCATCCAACCTCTGCTCCTTAGGGACAAGCTGACAGAGATGGGAGTAGATTCACACCTGGTGGCACAGATCGTGGACTATCTTACAGACAGACCTCAGTATGTGCGTCTCAGGAACTGCAGGTCTGACATTGTGGTCAGCAGCACAGGAGCACCGCAGGAGACTGGACTTTCACCCATCCTGTTTAGCCAACATACATCAGACTTCCAATACAACTCGGAGTCCTGCCACGTGCAAAAGTTCGCTGATGACACTGCTATTGTGGGCTGCACCAGGAGTGGGCAGGAGGACGAGTATAGGAACCTAATCAAGGACTTTGTTAAATGGTGCAACTCAAACCACGTACACCTGAACACCAGCAAAACCAAGGAGCTACTGGTGGATTTTAGGAGGACCAGACCCCTCATGGACCCCGTGATCATCAGAGGTGACTGTGCAGAGAGTGCAGACCTATAAATACCTGGGAGTGCAGCTGGATGATAAACTGGACTGGACTGCCAATACTGATGCTCTGTGTAAGAGAGGACAGAGCCGACTATACTTCATTAGAAGACTGGCGTCCTTCAACATCTGTAATAAGTTGCTGCAGATGTTCTACCAGACAGTTGTGGCGAGTGCCCTCTTCTACGCGGTGGTGTGCTGGGGAGGCAGCATAAAGATGAACGACGCCTCACGCCTGGACAAACTGGTGAGGAAGGCAGGCTCTATTGTAGGCACAGAGCTGGACAGTTTGATATCCGTGGCAGAGCGACGGGCGCTGAGCAGACTCCTGTCAATCATGGAGAATCCACTGAACAGGATCATCTCCAGACAGAGGAGCAGCTTCAGGGACAGACTGCTGTCACCGTCCTGCTCCACTGACAGACTGAGGAGACCCCACACTATGCAACTCTTCAATTCCACCCGGGAGTAAACGTTAACATTATACAAAGTTATTGACTGTTATACCTCCCTCGCACTCTCCAACGTACATTTTTTAACTTGCACTGTGCATTTATTGCTCTTTAATTAATATTGTTTTTATCAGTATGCTGCTGCTGGAGTATGGGATTAATAAAGTATCTATCTATCTATCTATCTGGGCAAGAGATTCAAACCCAAATGCTGAGGCAAGTCAAATCAAGTTAAAATGTATTTATAAAACACTTTTAAAAGAGCCTACACTGAACCAAAGTGCCTTAAAAGATAAACTAAAAGAAACAATTTATATAAATCTCTATATACTGTAATGGATGGCACACATGGACTGGATTTTCCCCCCAATACACTAGATGGCAGTATCCCTGGGTTGGGTTTTCCACATGCACACAGGCAAGGCATGCTGGGACCTGTAGTCCTGTTGGGTTCCATATATGCTGCCAGGTGGTCGAATTCACATGTCGACCCGGAAGCGCTTCCAAAGGGCTATGACGTAGCACAGGATGTACTCAAGGATCATAAATAAAAGAAGCCACTTAACCCGAGCCAGGTGAGTCAGGACAAAGCTTGTCTGGAGGACTGGAAGGAGAAGTAAATGCATATTATTGTGATTTGCAAAGCCTTTGTAAGGTATATGGTGCAAATAAACATTTTTATTATACCGGGACTTGAGTTGTGGTAGTTGTGTCAGGGGTTTGGGATGCTGCACTGCTTCCTAGGGGGTCACAATACATAACAAAAGCACAATCATGTCAAACCGTACATAAAAGATATACTCCGATTTTTACACACACATGTACACACTCTTAATCATGAAAATACATGGCAGCAGCAAGAGCCACAGGACTTACTGTATATACTCATTATAAAATATTCACTTCAGTGACTCGCTTCATAAAGAGCAAGAGCAAGAAATCTAAGAGTCATTAATTTGAAAATGATATTCTGGTGGAAAAGGTGTAAGAGAGGAACCAGCATTAAACGTAAGGCCAATATGCCACAATGTACGCTCAAGCGTGGTCCCACACTCACCACAGGGCAATTTATACTGTCTTGCTTCAGCAAAAAACTAACTAGTAATGCGAAACAGAGCATTCCAATAAAAGCTTTTATGATTTGCAAATACAATAAATAATATTGCCTTCTTTTTCTCACAGTTTTTCCAGTTAATTGGGTGCATTGTGCCTCACTTGTAAAAAAAAGTTTTCATTGTCAAAGACACCATCCAGAATAAAGGTAAACCACTGACAGTCCGTCATGCCACACATTCGTGGGTTAGTTTGATTTGTACGGCATCCTGTTGCTTCAGTCTTCATAACAAATGTGCACCACTTTCTTAATCTTCAATGGACTACCTAAACCAATAAAAAAATGAAAATTTACACAAACTTATAATAACTTAATATCTTCAGCTTTCAAACACAGAACATCTTGTATTGTTTTGAATTATTAAATGTAGAGGAGTACTGCATGTAATAAATAAATGAATAAAGACACAGCCAAATAAGCAGATAAATAAATGCTGTAAATAAATTGACAGCACTGCTTGATTAAACGAAGAAGGACAAGAATATAACTTGAGAGGCCGTTGAAAGAGGCAGAGTTTCTTATTTAACATAGGTTCACGTTATTTCAATTTACTGCCACTATAAATTACAGTACAATGAAAAGTGCAGAAACAAGCAAGGACAATACAGTATATGATATCATGCTGCAGACACAAATTACTAAACATAGCAATAAAAATATACAAGAGCAATAAATGTTAGTGTATACAGACACAGTGGCTACTTTATAGGTGCACCTGCTTATTAATGCAAATAATCTCCTCCTGCAAACAGCTCATCATGCAGCTACAACTCAGTATAGTATACTCTGTTGCACAGACGTGATTGAGAGGGTGTCCAGCCAAACACTAAAATGGACGAGATATGAAATTAAAGTGACGTTGTGGTTGTTGCCAGTCACATGATTCCAGTACTTCAGAACTCCTGTGATTGTCAGGCACTACAGACCTGACGGAGACCGTAATAAACAAGAAGACATTCATTGAGAGACAGCTGCAGAGGTGAAAACACCAGTCAGAGTAGCATGGCCAGGCTCGGTCAAGTTACCAGAAAGGCCACAAATACTCAAGTAACAGTAGGAGTACACAATTTGACATATAAATATTTTATTAGCAAGTAGTGATTTGGTAAAATGATGCTGTGTTTGATCACTCACACAAAATGATTATTTGAAGTTGTGAGTTGAATGAACATCTCAGAAGCAAGCATGGAAAGTAAGAAAAAACTTGGCTAGAAGAAATCAGAGAAAGATGAGGAGTTAAAAACTATGGAGAAGAAAAAAAAAGAGTTTAGCTGAAAAACTGAGTAAGAAGGAGAAGCATGATAGATGACGACAGTTGATGATAATCCTGTAAGGATTCGGCCTTTATTGGATAGGAAAGGGAATGGGTCAGTACAAAGCTGTTTGCCTTTCGTTGAAAATAACACATATGAAGCTCACAAACACCAATTTAAGCAAATGCCCCAATTCCAGACAGACAATTATGTGTGTGCACTATGATGGGCTGGAGGATTTAGACAAATAAACCCCAACATTTCAGCACTTTGAAGTTGCACTAAATGGGCACTAAATAGAAATACTGTTCACTGAACTAAATTTAATTGAGAGGCTGTCTATAGAAACTGCACAGCGACACACAAGCGCAAGCAACTGTTCAATCAGTTATTCAGTTTTGAAGTATATTAAACTTTTCAAGAAGAACAATATTGATACTCACAAAACAAAAAGAAATAAATTTTAGAGTAACACAGTAAAGGTGAAATTAGAAGTATGAAGAAGTTAAAAAAAAGGTTAAGCAATGAAATTACATAAGAGGAGATCTGCAATAACAGCTGACATGCAGAATAGATTTGTGGGTACTGAAACATCAGCTTTATTAAGTGTAGCTATAGATCACCTCCTGTCTTACACTCAGTGCTGATGGACTAGACAAAAGCCTCCAAAGGCAGTTGAGAAACATAATGGATGGGTATCATAAGGGAATTTTTTCTGTGTTTCATCTTTCCTATATAGAAATGATTTTCCAAGATGAAGATGATGTTCTTAGAGTATTTTATTAACTATTATACATAGCAGGTAGTTCCTGCCCAAACAATGGTATATGGCATGAGATGGAGTATTCTATTCTGTTTATTTTGATTGGTGGAAAATGATGCAATGTGAGTTGTATGGCTATCATATAGAAATTACCATAGCCTTAATAAACACAGCTCTCCCAATGAATAGTTGGTGAGATATTCATATGTTGGTGTGGAAACTGTCAATAATGTATAATCAAGTACTCCAATATTTTTATCAGTATGCTGCTGCTGGAGTATGTGAATTTCCCCTTGGGATTAATAAAGTATCTATCTATTCACATGAATTATTATTATTATTATGATTACTGTTATTATTATTATTATTAATAGTAGTAGTAGTAGTGAGTTAGCATTCCTACAAAGATTACTTCCTATCTTATCTCTAACTAGGCTGACCCGCCTTTTAAGGTGACCGACTTTTAAGTTGACCACTTCTTAAGGCAATTCAATATGTAGATCAATTTGATATTTTATACAAACTCATTCATTTGGTTATATTGCATCTGAGCAGTATTACTTTAATACTCGTAGTTTGTTATTTTTGTGATAAAATTTAAACTTTTTTTCTATATTGAGGTCGCCCTTTTGAACCCCCCTGATATTAACTACGCGGTGTGGCATTTGTACTCCATCAACATTAATTATTTCCAGAGACATAATTTTGTCTATTTTTACAGCACATCGCACACAAAAGCAAGGGAACGATGGGAGCATCAGAACTCTGCTCACGTCATGTCGCTTCGTACCGCAAGCTGTAAGTAGTAAGTCTGTGATGAGCGGAATACCGCTACGCTTTCCACTCACGGGACGGAAGGACAATCCCGACCGCTTTAATATAGTAAGAAAGAAGAAGAAGATATCGCACAGTCTGGAGTAGAAAATCATCTTTTAAATGGAAAAACGAAACTACAAATCTCATCGTGCATTGCAAAATGGACGGGACGTGTGTGAAACTCCGTGCCTGCGTAGTAATCACGGGACGGAAGGATAATCTCGACCGCTTTTATATAGAAGGATATTACTGGTAAGGCTACGGATATCCCTGTATTGGGCTAAGTGAGTTGATATAATGGATGATGTACAGGACAAACCATAAAATTTTCAGCTAACAAGCGTTTTTGTTTCATCCTGGGTCTTGTCAAGTTGAACAGTGGTGCAGTACGTGCTGGGAAAGTTGTAGCACTATGTGGGATTCTATTGTGTTTATCTTGGTTAACTTGGAGTCCCCAAAAAAATTAACCTTGAGCTTAGTGATAATGATTTCATGTTCAATTATTTTTGTGTGTGTGTGTTTTGAGAAAGTGTAAAATGTCAGTGCACTCTCCGACTAAAAATAAGAAAGTGAGCCAGGTTGTTTGGGCTAGAATGAGGGGTATTTGACTGTCTACCTTTTTTATAAAAACTGACATTTTCAGAGACCTCTCTCTATAAATATGTTTTTACTTTGCTTCAGAATACAAACGTACAACAAAGGAATTGGACCACCTGGAATGTTCATTAGCATCTTGCTGTTGTTGATGGGACTGTATGAAAGCCTAACCACCAAAGTTGTATTATTCTTTGTATCACTTTTTAATTGCTGTAACTTTTTGATGCAAAATAAATATAGTTTTTAAAAGAAAGCTTAAAGCCATGGTCTTTGTCTGACTGCTACAAGCAGGCCAGGAGGTTAGACTGATTTTTCCTCGTCTAATAGTTATTCCATTAAAGGTACAATGGAACACCTTTGTGAAGTCCACTACTGGTGGTAAAGTGAATTGAAATATAGGCTTGAAAAGTATTTGATGTAAAGACAGCCCCAGTCAGCAAACAGTCTGCCTAAGATGTCCCAAAGGGTGAAACTTGCAGGACAGAGATTAAGACAAGTAAGAGTTTACAGGTAACAGTTACATACAGGGTGGTCCAGATCTAATTATGCAGATTCAGATTGTCTGGATGACTTTGGTTTATGCGGGGACGATTCAAGATCAGCGCAAAGATGATTCTTCATGTCATCAGTTTGCACACTTCTCGATGGTCCGGGATTTGTCAGGTGATTTTCTATGTAATAAACTTAATAAGTTATAGCGTAATGAAAATTGCATAATTAGCTCTGGACCACCCTATAGCTGGTTTTGCCATTTCTTCCTAGGACCCATCTAGAAAAGAACCTAAAATTTTAGCTGGTACCTTTCATGTTAGGTCAGATGTGATCAGACAGCATGATAAAAACAACAATAAAAATTCTTCTACTGAGAAAAAAATGCAAGTTCCTCATCTGTTATAGCATCAACGCAGAGCTGCCACCTTTACTGTGAATCTTTCTCCTCAGTCTGTCTCAGTTCCTGCTGCCCTTGAGAAATGAACTTGTACTGAAGAAACCAGCCCTATATCTTTCTTTTCTTTTACCAAATCTCATATTTTCTTGTCTAAAAGCTTTGAACATTTTGAATTTTGACCATATTACAGCAATGAAACTCTTGTCGGAATTCTGAACGCCTAACTGTTCATTGTGACTGATGATTATTCCTTAGCACAGCTACTCGCTGAACCCACTGTACGTTTTAGCACTGCTGATGACAACACCTCTAGAGCTGTGATGGACAAACTGGAAGCTAAAACGATCACATGTGAGATTTTATAATGCTTGCCTACTGACTGTTTCGAAATATATGTATTTGGTCACTCACCTACATGACCCTAATATACTGCAGCAAACACCAAAGCAATGCAGTTTAATAATAACTGGTTTTGATGGTCTTTTGAGGGATGTAATCATAAAATTAGCATCATAAGAAAATGTGCATATTCTCATGGTATGAAAGAAAGACAAAATCCAAAGAAAAGTTAGGGTGAAAACCTGGCCATCCTTTTTTAAAATTAAATAGAACAAAAAAAAACTTTCTTATCAGAATAAGGAGATGTTCGATAGTGCAAGCACACAGTACAGATATAAGTAATCACCACTGATGGCTACAATCTGTCTACGGAGCTCTGTCCTATAGTAGGTTCTGGAGTGACCACCTTAACATTGTCTGGATTGGAAGGGAAGTGGCGTTTGGGGGAAGGAGGTTTGAGTATTCGCCCCGAAAGGGGTGTCTTCTCATAACTGCCAAGGGAGGTGACAAGACTGTTAGTGACAGCACCCCCTCTCATCCCGGAGTGATATTGCATATACCTGATTTGAACTATTAAGGTGATCCACAGATGTGCATGGGCGACAATATGATTTTCTTGAACTTGGATTCCTTTAGTACTGGAGAATCACCATCCTTTCATCGTTTCAGTTGTTGATTGGTCTCCAGTCAAGAAATGCTTTTACAATTTCTTCATTAGAACAATCGTGACAAGAAAATGCCATTCAGCCCAACAAGCACATCCATCCTATTCACCTAGATTCACACACATTGGTCTTGACACACACTGGATTTCCTATAAAACAAGCATATTAAAATAAATAAATGTGCACACGTTGATCATGTCACCTCTTAATCTCCATCTGCTTGAACTGAAAAGGTCCAGCTCCTTCAATCTGTTCTCATATCTCATACCACTTAGTCCCAGAATCAGCCTAGCTGCTCTTTTCTGGACTTTCTTTAGTGTTGCAATGTTTCTTTGTAATTTGAAGACCAGAACTGTATGCAATATTCCAGATGAGGCCCCATTAACTTGTTATATGACTCAAGCACAACCTCCCTTGAGTTCTTCTCCGCACCTTTTGATATATAAACTAACATTCCATTACCTTTCTTGGTCGCTTTTGAACACTTTTTTGATCTAGCTAATGACAAGTCTTCTATGACTCCCAGATCCTCCTCTTAAGATGTACTTAAGATTCAGACATTCCATTGTGTGTTCAAATTTAACATTTCTAGTTCCTACATGTAATACCTTACAATTACTTACATTAAATTTCATCTGCCATAAATGCTGTCCAAGTCCTCCTGAAGCAATTTAGCTGATTCTCTTTCACCTAGTTTGGTATCATAGCAAAATTAACTAATTAATGATTATATTCTTGTCATGATCCCATGCTATCTGAAATTATGAACTAAATTTTTCTGGGGACTTTGGACATGGTGATTCTTCATTACAGGAGTCACACAACATGCACAGACCTTGCTCATCTTTAATTATTCATGAGGAATGGATTCAACTGAACCATAACTCATCCCTGTACTGTCTGCTATCTCGCATATTGTGCCTCTTCCATTCTTCTCTATGATCAGCTGCAGAGTTAGTAACATTTTCTTCAGCTATGGATGTCAAACGTCACACTGATTTTCAGTTATTTTCATGAAATTTCATGTTATGATGGAAATCAGTGGCTGTTCTCTTAACTGTTGCATGCAAACAGGAATAACCAAGGTACACATGCTGACACGATGAGGATGAATGTCTGAAGCATATTGTTCTCTTGTATTAGGAATTCATTAACAGCTTTTGTGGTTTTCACCGTTCATCTTGACTTAATTATGAAACAAGAAACACCATGTCAATTACAAATAGTAGAATCTTGTCAATAACATATTTTAGTACAGGATAGGAAGGATTTTATGCAGAGGACAGGAAGACATGGAACAAGATGATCCACTGTGGCAACCCCTAATGGGAGCAGCTGAAAGAAGAAGAAGAAGAAGAAGAAGAAGAAGAAGAAGAAGAAGAAGAACACAGCAGTTAATTCTTGTCCATTTACAAAATCAGCAATGTAGAATGACCCTTTTGAGGTTTGGGCTCAAACATTTTGATCATAATATAAACTGACATTAAATATATGAGTATATTACAAAGACATTTAATGTATGTTTATATTAGCAACAGTAGTACTTTCCCAAAATAATTGTAATCCTCATCATTTTATATGCATTTGTGATAATAGTAAGAACACAGAAGCACCGCAGTAAAAGTAAAGAGCTTAGCAACAGGATGAAAATTAATTTTGTTATAAAGTTTATATAATGAAAGCAGCCTATTCAGATGTATATCACAAATTTATGATAGGAGACCCAGTTTCTATGCAGAAATGTTTTCTCACGATATTTTAAATATATTTCATTCTGAATTAAAGCAGATGGGTTTAAGTATTACTCATTTATCCTAATCAATTGTTAAATGGATGGTGTTTGTCAGTAAACATTAAATTGTGAAGGATGCTAGATTATTATTGTTATTGAAACAGAACTAATCCTTACTGAATTATGAGTAACACATCTGGTGAATGGAAGGCACCAAATCAATAAACTGAATGTATACACTAAACAATGTAACATAGGAAGAATACTCACGGTGCCACAAAGGCATCTAGTCTGAGGTTGGGCCATACAGTGGATTCAGAAAGTATTCAAACCCCTTCACTTTCTGCACAATTTACAAGTTGTGCCCATCAATCGACATCCAGTAACCCATAACAACCTATGAAAAAGTGAAAACATGTTTACAGGAAGGTTCGCAAATTTATTAAAAATCAAAAACTGAATCTGTCTTGCTGTAGAAGTATTCAGACCCTCAATTCAATACTTTGAAGAATCCCCTTTGGCAGCAATTTCAGCTTTGAGTCTTCTTGGGTAAATCTGTACCAGCTTTGCACACCTGGATTTAGGCAGTTTATCTTCAGGTTTCTCCACAGGTGTTCTATGAGGCATAAGTCTGAGCGCTGGCTGGGCCACTCAAGGACACTCACAAGCCTGTCCTAAAGCTACTCCAATGTTGTCTTAACTGTATGGTTTGATTCATGGTCATGCCAAAAGGTGAAGTGTCACACTAGAAGGTGAAGTGTCACACCAGACTCAGGTCGAGTGCGCTCTGGAGCAGGTTTTCTTCAAGGACCTCTCTGTATCATCTTTGCAAATAGTGCAGAATGCAGCTGCTAGAATCTTAACTAGGAAAAGAAAATCGAAAATCCAAGCACATTTCTCTAGTTTTGATGTCGCTACATTGGTTTCCTGTGTCATTTAGAATTAACTTTAAAATTCTGCTTATGGTTTACAAAGCCTTAAATAATCTGCTCCATTTTATATATCGGAGTGTCTGACACGTTATATTCCAAATCGTAACCTTAGATCTTCAAATGAGTGTCTGCTTAGAATTCCAAGAGCTAAACTTAAAAGAAGTGGTGAGGCGGGCGGCCTTCTGCTGTTAGGCACCTAAAATCTGGAATAGCCTGCCAACAGGAATTCGCCAGGCTGATACGGTGGAGCTCTTTAAAACAAGGCTGAAAACACGTTACTTTAACATGGCCTTTTTATAACTTCACTTTAACTTAATCCTGATACTCTGTATATTCAATTATTCAAATATCATGATTATTCATGGTAGCTCCAAAATCCATACTAACCCCCCATACTAACCCCTACTCTCTCTTCTGTTTCTTTTCCCGGGACTGTCATCATCAAGTTCTTCCATGAGAACCCTGAATACCATGAGGACTGATTGAGGTCACTGATGTTAGGTAGAATGTCCAGAGGGGGCTGGGCGGTCTCATGGCCTAGGACCCCCTGCAGATTGTATTTTTTTCTCCAGCCGTCTGGAGTTTTTTTTTTTTTGTTTTTTCTGTCCTCCCTGGCCATCGGACCTTACTTTTTTTCTATGTTAATTAGTGTTCCCTAATTTTAATTCTTATTTGTCTTTTTTCTCTTTCTTCATCATGTAAAGCACTTTGAGCTGCATAATTTGCATGAAAATGTGCTATATAAATAAATGTTGCTGTTGCTGTATCTGACTTCATTTATCCTTTCCCCAATTCTGACCAGTATCCCTGTCCCTGCCACTGAAAGGGACTCCATAGCATGATGCTGCCACTACCATGCTTCATTATAGATGATGAGTAGTTCCTGAACTTCACCAGAGTCCTGGGACTTCTGACTAAGAGGTTTAATTTTTGTTACACCAAACCACAGAATCACTTTCTTCATGCTCTCAGAGTCCAAGTGAGCTATCATGGGCCTTTTGCTTAAGAGAGACTTCCATCTAGTCACTCTACCATAAATGTGTGATTGATGGATTGCTGCTGAGATGGTTATTGTTCCAAGAGGTTCTACCATCTTAGGAGATGACTTCTGAAGCTCTATTAGAGTGACCATTTGGTTCTTGGTCACCTCTATCACCAGGGCCCTTCTTGCCAAGTAACTCAGAATGGCTGGATGGTCAACTCTAGAAACACTCCTGGTACTTCCAAACTTCTTCCCTTTCACAAGTATTGAGTTCACTGTGCTCCAGGAACACTCAAAGCTTTAGAAATGGTTTGACACCCTTGCTCCGATCTATGCCTCATCACAATTTTTCATTGAGGTCTACTTAGAGATCCTTGGACTTCATGTCTTGATGTTTGCCCTGACGAGAAGTGAGAATTGTGGGACCTTCTATACACAAGTGTGTGCCTTCCTCAATTAATCAACACAATCAAGTTCTAGACACATCACAGAGATAATCAGAGCCATCAGGGTTAGGGTTAACCACAGTTTAGACCACCACAGCAAAGTTTCAGAATACTTCTATAAATGAGAGATTTCAGGTTTTGCTTTTTAATATATTTGGTATCCTTTCTGAAAACATACTCTCACTTAGTCATTAAGAGTTACTGATTGTAGATTGTTGGTGCAAAAATGTCAGGTTTATCCATTTAAAATTAAATCTACAACACATTAAATTGTGCCGAAAGTGAAGGGGTCCGAATACTTTCTGAATCCACTGTAGTTATTAAGTAAGTGTTTCGAGAATAATGCTTAGAGACATTTCTCAGTTGACAAAACAGCCCCCTTAGCAATTTAAAGGTAGACTTAAACATGTTTTTATACTGATTAGCCATTTGATTGAATTTGTAATCATTGGAAGAAATATATGAAGTTATTTTTAACCTTACTAGTAACACTGCACTCGCAATTGTGTTGTGCTACTGCAACATTTACATTTAACAACAAAATGACTTGTACGTTTAATACAAAATTGCCTCTCACTTAATTTGATAACATGTGCCTAAAGTGTGTTTTCTGATACTGAATATACTGTATATGACTCAGAATAGAGGAGAAGGCCAATGACAAAACTAAGAGCGTAATACACTGTGCAGAATGCATGGCCCTCAAGATCTCGGACTATTAAGCAGGCTCTTTCTTACTCTTTCTTCGCCTATTAGTTGCTTTCTTACAGCCACATGATTATTGCCTATTCATCCAGTATGAGATGGCCATCTGTGCAATATTCTAGGGTCATGGTCCCCACAGAGGTGTCAGTGACAGTTTAAAAGAGCTGCTTTTAGGAAACCAGTAGTTTTCATCTTTCATACTTGGCAACTCTAAAAGCTCCCCCACTGTCTGTCTTCATACTTGGCCAACAGGTTTTTTGGGATTGTCACTACTAAAGCCATCTGTTATGGAGAGGATGAAGTGAAGTCCTTTGAAAGGACATAGACGCCCTCTATATCTCATCTCTATAGATGACCTTAATTCTTTGGACAAGTACCAGGAGCTGATCTACTATGAAACTAATGAAGGTTAAGAGATCCTAATCCTGGGAGGGCCTCAGAAGTGACTTTAGTTCACATTGCTTAAAAAAGTTGGGTGTCAACTGTATGAGAAAGGGGTATTAAAAATAAAAGTATTCATAATCTAGTATAATTCTATAGAATAAAATAATAGATAAATATTAAAAGTTTATTAAAGTATCATGTAGGCTAGCTGTAAATAAAAAAAACTAAATTCAAATTAAAGCTGTTTCATTCTAAATATATTTAGTATAACAATTAAAAATGATTTTAAACACTATTGTAGCTGTGCTGCTTAAAATTGACTACAACTCCCAGCAGCCCCAGCTCTATTACACCTTTGGGCAGATTCAGAGGGTGCAGGGGTTGCTGGGAAAAAGGATAATTAAGTGGGCTCTTTAAAAAGGAGACAAAAAACCGCAGAGGAGATGGCAGTCAGCTGTCTGTATTTGTTTCTACTTTTCACACACACTATTGGATGATAACTACAACCGCTGTACGTTCCAGTTTCATTTGGATGTATGTGTTGTCCTGTGCCTGCTTGTCATATGATTTCGTCTTGGTTGGCTGCGTCTTTGTCTGAGGAGCGCTCCTAATCGGGCCAAATCTTCATGCTATAACTGGAACTTGCTAGGATAGAACTGTACATTTCATTCAGAATGCTGTTCACTGGGCTTTTCATTCCACACATTGTCATTTGCACCTGCTATACTGGACTGCTATTGTTGGTGTTAATTGTTTATTGAGTAGTGGCCATTGTTTTCTTTGGTTTCATCTATGTAAATAATTATCACTGGCAGGGGAATCGGAGAAGACTTTTGCATACAGTTTTATTTTTATTGCCTTGATTATTTTCTGAATATATATTTTATTGCTTTTATTATAACTTTATGATTTATTGCTTATCAGTGTCTGTGTGTCTGTACAAGCTGCATCAAGGCTGGGTGTGTTCCTGGTGTAATCCATCCATCCATTTTCCAACCCGCTATATCCTAACTGCAGGGTCACGGGGGTCTGCTGGAGCCAATCCAAGCCAACACAGGGCGCAAGGCAGGAAACAAACCCCAGTCTCATAACTGTGAGGCAGCAGAGCTATTCACTGCGCCACTGCACCACCCTCCTGGTGTAATAAAATAAGCACATTGACATTTTCAGACAGTGTGAATCATAGTGTCCTTGCATCCGCTATACTATGAACATTTATGACAGAAATCAACATTTTTATTAAAATTATTAAAGCCCATCACAAGCAGTGAAGCAGAAATTAAGTTTTCCAGGCTATCCTTTATAGAAAACAAATTTCAGTCTACCATAATTGAAGACCACGTAAATATCTCTAGAAAATGACTTTGCAAAAAAACTCTCATATGACAAAACTGTACGAGAATATGTTGCTAGAAAAAACAGAAACAAGAGTTTTTTGCAAAATGTGCTTCATGTAGTATGTGTCTAAAGCTAATGATTATATTGACTGGGGTCTTTTCTATGTTTTATTTCATCATTCTGTGATACATCATGCATGTATATAACATATCCCTAATTTTCACCCCCATAACTGGAAAACTATAAGGCATGAAGCATTTTTATTCACACCAATGACGTAGACACGTGCGATGATCCAGCCCAGCAATTTTAATCAAAATCTGAGATGCGGTGGTTACATTTTTAAAATATTTGTGGTGATCTGTCGTGGAGCACCCAATTGAAGAAGATAACAATGATTACCTGGACCTCGCTGTTGGTGACAAAGAGACTCCCAGAACTCCATTTTTGGGACCCTGAAGTTTGATCTTTTTTGTACTCCCTAAATTCTGAGCCCCGATTACACTTCTTGGGAACATGAGCCTATACGTTTGGGGTAGGTAATGACATCCATTTGTTACCCTGACCACATTCCTATAATGAAACAAGACTGCACACTCAAAGCAGAGCAGAAACGTTTACCACCTCACTAAATAAAACTAATACAAAGTTACTTTCAGCCTTTACAGTAATTACTGTGAAGATATAAACACAATGTTTTCGAAAACTTTTCATAGTGTTTGCTTTGTTTTGTGCAATTTAAATATTAAAGAGATGGCAATGTTTTTGCTTTGTTTTTTTCTAAAACTGAATATCATTAAATCATCACTGCACAGCTAATTAAGCGTAGCTCGGTCTTAATTAATTTCTTCTTTTGGAATAAAAGCTTAGGATAGCTTTGTAAGTAATTGTCAGATAATTAATTCTATATAATATTTTGTTGTCATATTTTGTTTTCAGGCAAAATCAACTATCAAAGTGAATTTATTAACATGTTACATTTCTTAATAGCTACACATGGGCCATGTGTAACATGAATAATTTTTTTCCTTAGGGAATTATTATATTAACACTATTTTACATATCAAGAAAGAAAAGTATACAGATAATATGCACTATATTTTTATAACAAGACCCGTTTTGGGTTAAAAGGTGGCCAGGGGCATGGGCACTACAATACAAAGGTGTCACAGGGCATTCCTAAAGGAGACCCCTATAGTTGAGAGAGCACACCGTTATCTCAAAAAGTCCTATCACAACAGCAGTGGTGCCAGATAAAGAGAAGGACGAGGCTCCAAAGTCAGCAGGAAACAGAAAGTGATCCCTTGATGGGAAACTCTTAGGAGCAGTCTCCATTATTAATTTTGTTTTGCACATTTTCTTCAACCCTCTTGTAATACTTTATAGCCTACTATAGCTTTTTTTCTGGTTGCAGAATCCATTATTATCATTCATTTTCTCGCTGTGATTTTCTTTTAGGATGGTTTTGTGTCTTTGTCCAACTCCATCATGATTTTAATGCACACTGCAATTTTAAGCACCAGTTACCACAATGCTGCTATGCAGTATCACCCTGAGGTGTGTGGCACTAACATCATCATTGCATTTAGAAGAAAGGTTGGCCACCTGAATTTGCTGATAAATCAGAGAGTCTCTGTGCAATCATGGCAACTGTTAGGTAGCTGATTTCAGTTTAAAGACTTCTGGTTTCTGGCAATAGACTTTGATTTTTGGATTTGATGAAAGATTAGACGGACCTTCAATGACTTATTTTTTGCTAGCATTCTTGAGGTTTCTTCCTCTGGTCACCTCTATTCCCTTTTTCATTCCTAACCCTGTCCTTAGCATAACAGAAACCTGCAACGATTATAGGGTCTGCGGTGGGCTGGTGCCCTGCCCCGGGCTTTGTTTCCTGGTTTGCACCCTGTGTTGGCTGGGATTGGCTCCAGCAGACCAACATGACCCTGTAGTTAAGATATAGCGGGTTGGAAAATGGATGGATGGTTGGATGTTTATAGGGTAGTGGATTGTTTCCAGCCTGTTTAGTAGCAGCACATTATTCCTAACCTGACTAGAGGGAACACTAACAAAGAGACCCAGCTGTTTAACATCTACATATGGCTCGGTGATACAAGGACCCCAGGCTACTACAAAAAGCTCTTGTCTGGTGTCCCTGTTGCCAGTGGCAGCAAACTCCTGACCACAATAAGTGGTCCATTACCAGGATAATGAAAGCTGCTTCAAGCTAGAAGGTATTAGTGCTTAGAGTTAGAAGGTCAGTTCAGACATGAGCTCACCAGGGGGAGGAAGAGAAGACAGGACTTTATGTAAGACAAGTAGAGAGAGAGAGAGAGAGAAAGACAGGAAGTTAGGGCAAGTGCTTGGTTGCTCTTCAGATGTGAGCTGATGGGCAGGTCAAGTCACCTGACAGACAAAGAGGACTAACTATGATGACAAAAGGCTTAGAAGTAGAAATGGCTTTGTTTCCATTATTGTTTTCTTTGCATCTTTTCCGTATTCTCTTTTGTATTCCTGTGTCAAGTGTGCTGTTCGTATGACACTATGTGTATATACTGTACATCGCAACCTTTAATTACCTAACCCACTTAGCAAGTTTAGGGTTGCAGGGAACCAGTGCTTTTACTGGCAGAACAGCATGGAAAAGAAAGTGGAAATCAAATCTGGATGAAGGATTCTATGACTGAAATGAGGAGCAATAAAGGGCTTCCAGTCAGGAAGAAGCAACACAAACGTACACACGTGCAGATAAATCATTCTACCAGTATGGTTTGTGCTGGTTCCACATTATCCCATTAGGCGGGTGCTCTATATATTGTATATTATGGTGCTGGTTCCAAACAACAGGGTTTGTAAGGCGCTAAGGAATTATAGAAATGCACAACTTTAAGCATTCACAAAGAAGATGAAGTCAGCTATATATTTATCATGTGGAAGAATACATGTGACAGTCCACAGGTGGCTGTGGGCCTAAAGGGTCCTACTACCTTGCAATTAGGCAGACATATGCTTTTTACTCTATAAGTGCCAAAAGTGTAAAGAAGAAGCTGCTGGCCCAGAGGCCTTTTAAATAGAATGCCTGGAAGTTAATTTCATTTATTTTGTAAAGCACTGTTAACTGGATTCTGTAGTGGAAAATCTTCACGGAACAATTTTTGTCTTTTAAGCATTTTCAGTCATATTGCTTTTTGTCAAATTATTCTCAGTTAAGATGCGTTAATCTTTAGTAGGCAGCCCCTAGCTAGCCCCTGACCTATAACATGAAGTATCCAGTATCTTCTTAAGTAATCTAATACAGGATGATCTAATGTCCCAGATATGGACTTATCTGCTATAGATTAATATGTTACCGGCTATATGCTAAATATTCTTTTGTGTATTCATACACTATAAAGCTTCTGACAGACATAGAATTGTTAGCATACTCCGATTTGTAATACGAGAGTTACGTTGTATTGGTGGGTTCCAAAGATATCTTTGTTTAAACAAATTCTATACATTTCTGAACTCTGAAGAACCTTTTTTATGCAAGTTGAACCTGAATCAAGAGATTTTTCCTGACAGTATAGGCTAAGAGTACCTACAGGGTGGTCCAGATCTAATTATGCAGATCCAGATCGTCTGGATGACTTTGATTTATGCGGGGACGATTCCAGTTCAGTGCGAAGACAATTCTTCATGTCGTCAGTTCGCAAACTTCTCGATGGTCCGGGATTTTTCAGGTGATTTTCTATGTAATAAACTTAATAAGTTATAGCGTTATAAAAATTGCATAATTAGATCTGGACCACCCTATACATACATATAACAATAAATTCTTTAACTGTACAACAATTGTATACTTAGACACGCACATTACATTAACCACATTGTAAAAGCTATGTCACATTATGCGACCTCAGTGATTTTCAGTTGTAGCCTTCATTTACATAATCTTAGCAAGTCAGGTTCAGTTAGCGGCACGCTCCCATGATGCCAGTCACATAATATGATGTGACTCACGAACCACTCCAGCTAGTCTGCAACTCACTCCGATGCAATCAAAAGAGTGTGATTTTGTCTTAAGTCACGGGGGTGAGCTTGCCTGCATGAGAGCTGACAACCAATGAATGCTCATCAGGAGGTATAATTCATATAAAGCTGCAACAAGGAATATGGAACGTGGGTGTTTTGGACCTCACAAGCAGAAGTGAAGCTCAGCCATCTGATATCTTGTGTTTTGTGTTCCACAAAACAACAGAAACAAAAAAGGGCCGAGACTGTGACTGAACTCGCCATACCTGTTAACCCTTCATATAGTGTCAGCTCCATCAGGCAGCATGTAAATGGCTGTCAGAAAAAGAGGCAAGCAGAACTGTGCTAAAAGGTCGGCTGTTTAAACTGACATGGTCCCGCGACAAGATCAGTGAATGAGGTCGGCAAGTGTAATGACTAGAAGTTGATTAATGCAAAATTGTCTTAAAACAAACAATCTCGATGATAAAGGCAAAACAAATAAATCATGACAATATGAAGCCATTGCCATGAAATTCATGTCCAATTCATCAAAGAGGAGAGGAAATCAAATACTTTAACTGGCAGCATTCCTGGAGAAAATATAACTCTGTGGAGTCCATCTTTGGTCATACTCATAGTCTTGATGACCAGTGCCAGCTGGACACCCTCCCTTTTCTAGGATCAGGGATGTCCATTAGTCATAGTATACTAAAGGGCACAGTTGACTTTGATAGTTCAGATTTAGGATGGCCAGATTTTTAAAATGGCAAATTAGAACAAAATAAATGAGGGCTTCTGTACTGGAGAGTTGGATTCAAACCTAGACAACTACACGAGGTGGCTGCACTTCTTAAATTCATAAATAAGTCAGAATTATTTAATATAGACAACAGATGACACGTAATACATTCACCATTAATGCTGATGGTGAACATCAGGTCTGAAACAAAAAAAAAGGGCATTCTATTATTTTCTAGCGATGTATTGGAACACCATTTCAAAAATAGAATACTCCTCAAAGAATTAAAACTCTGCTCATCCTTACACGGAGTAGAGCCCTGACTGATGTCATGTGCTGTAAATGGACATTCTGTTTCGGGTGCTCAAGGGCCAAGAATTTGGAGTTAGTGGACAATGACTAACTGACAAGGGATCAAAAGATGCATAAAGGACAGTGAAGTCCAGTGAACTAGCAGGTCAGAGATCCTGCTGTTACAAAGAGATTGTGTACAGTATGCATTAAAAATATTCATTTTGGTTTAAAAAACTCTATGAACCCTGATCTTCTTCCTCTTTATCTTTACCTACTTCAAAGTGGGGTCGATGTGCCTGATCAACTTTCTCCATCCTGCAGCTCTCCTTCCAGTTGGACCCTTTTACTTCAAATCCACTCACATTATCTATCCACCTCTGCTTTGGTCTTCCATGTTTTCTCTTCCCCGGTACTTCCACTCCCATCACTCTTTTGCCCACATATTCATTGTCTTTCCTCATCACATGTCTCCACATCTTCAGCCTGCTTTCCTGTACTTTCTTAGATATTTCTCCCACTTTTGTTGATTGTCTCAATCCCTATTTGGTCCTCTTTTAGTAACTCCAAACACCCATGTCAACATTCTCATTTCTGCCACATCTAACTTCTTCTCCTGCACTCCCTTTGCTGCCCATGTCTCAGCTCCATACATCATTGCTGGTCTTACTTACCACGGTCTTAAAAACCGTACCTGTAACCTTTGCCATAATTCATCTATGATCCCTGATATGATGTGTATATATCTATCAATATAACTAATTCCTATTAAACACCACACCACAAATACTAATATAATGATACACTTGTGTATACTAATATCCATTCCTCCATCCATCAACTAAACTCATTTAATTCATTTATGCGGGTCTTAGGAGAAGTAGAGCATATCATGGCAGCACCAGGAACAACCATGGGTGCAGTTTCAGTAAATTGCAGGACACGGAAATACAGATTCACTCTTATTATTTGCATAATAATGGACTGCAGTGGGCAGATTTTTTTGAAATCTCATCAAAGCCTTGTTATTATAAAACCAGAATGCTACATACATTACATAATCATTACTGTACGTGGAAATGTATATTGCTAATATAATGTCATACTTTTTCCTAAAGCTTGATCCTAAATGTTAATTACAGCCGCCTCCAGGGAACTTTGTTCATAAAACGCATGCTAATAATTTATAAACTAAACATTTTTATGCAAATTGAGGTCTTAAAAAGTGATGAGCAATCTGCTTTAACAAACCCTACAGGTACCAACGATCTACTTTGCTGTCATGCACAATATGTGCCAATGCAAAAGATAAAAGGTAAGCAACATAGACTAATTACTCCATTTTCCTGCAGAAGGAAATGATGCTGTACATTTGTGTTATTTATTCGCTGCAAGACAAATTACAAGTACTGTCATCTTGTTTTGATGTGGCCTCTGTGTTCAAATGTTTGAGTTTTGCTTCTGAAAGCAGTAGGAAACCCTTTGTATTCAGCCAATAACAGATTTGCACCATTTTTCCCATTTTCTATGCAGGGTAGCACTAAAACAACAACAAAAAAGGATATATATATATATATATATATATATATATATATATATATATATTCATGGCATTGTAGAGGGGGTGCAGTGAGTGTGTACGCCTGATGAGCCCAGAATTAGGGTGAAACACATTGTCAGTGCGGCTCTTGTCCACCTCTTCAACCCTCAGGTACCAGTCCAGACACTGGATAAAAGTCCAAGACTTTTTATTAATTATCAATAACGTGCACAAAGCACCCTCCACACTACTCATAAATTAAATAAATAACAATGATACTCTCTCCTCCTCGCCCAGACACTTCGCCCCTCTACCTCCCAGGTCAGCTTAGTCTCAGGGCTTCCCCACAATCCTTTTATACACCCTGACCCGTAGGTGTACCTGCCCAATCAGTCCACAGTTCCTTATTCCTTCTGGGTCATGGTAAACAGTCCTTTTCTTCAACCCGGGAGCACGTCGTTCTTTTCTGTCACGTGACCGTGACGTACTCCCGGGTTATAGGGCACATAAGAGCCCACGAGCCCCCCTACAGCGACTCCCGGTGGCCCCCAAGGTATCCAACTCGGGGCATGATCCTGCTCTCGTGAGAGCTCCTCCTGGCGGCCTGGGGGTGAGGGCCGGAGCACGAAGCCGGCAGTCCTCCACAACGTGTCGCGTACTCTTTGCATTATCTGACAGTAAAACTATGCAACATTCTATGATCTGCTTCTTGCAACTGAAAGAGGGCACCGTGGTGGATGTTTGCCAACTTGCAGATCAACCACAAGCGTTACCTGGTAGGTATCCACCCATACAATCAGATTGTGATTCAGACTTTGAATGCCATGAATGTAATTACCCCGATCTACACACTGTCAAATAAACGAACCACACGCCATGGCGCAACATAAAGAGGCTTCGTCTCTGATGTTGAAGTCCGAGGTTCGATCCCCGAGAGGAGGTGCATTGAGTGTCTATGCCTGATGAACCCAGAATTAGGGCGAAACTCATCTTGCATACTCTTTGCATTATTTGACAATAAATATATATATATATATATATATATATATATATATATATATATATATATATATATCTCATTTATATATATATATATATATATATATATATATATATATATATATATATATATATATATATATATATATATATATATATATATATATATATATATATGTGAAGACAACATTCTGCCCCGTATAAAAACACTACGGTCAGCATATTGAATTTTTATTTATATTGAAAAAAGCCACTGCAGCATCCCTAACAGAAAAGACTGTAGTATCTGCTGATAAAGTTGAAGCTACGAATATTTAGCAATCACACATAAATAAATCATACATAAAGCAATGTGGTGCTAGAACCTGAAATGCAACATCAGTATAAATGGAGGCTTATGTGCTTACATTTAAAGATTTTCTAAAGTTTAAATTTCAAATCCAGAGTTAAGGCCATAAGTCAATGTAAAATGGATTACCAACACATGACTCAAGGAGTGCAACTTACAAGCTCTGTAGAGCTGTCGTGTTTCGGATGGATGGATGTGTCATCCTATGGTATATTTTCTCTGGAATGAGATGATCTCGGCCAGGAGAACCTCAACTTTACATTAGATTAAATAAACTTTATAAAATTTCCCCTTGGGGTTAATTATTTTATAGAAGATGGACCAGAAGGGAGTCAGCTACCCTCACTGGTCAGTTTCTCAGGATAGTAAGAGAAAGCAGAGATGATACGGTCAGCAGCAGCTCCCCTTCATGCCCAGGAGTGGTAGTGCTTACATCAGATGGCCCACATGCATGACAGAGGAGGTTAATGACACATCTTGCCCTGTTTTACATCATTTGTAGACCCTCTGACACACTGCCACAATGTATGTGTGAGATTCCTGCTTTACAGCAGTTTGCACAACACTGAGATATACCGTTTACATTTACATAGAGTATATTATATATAAATACATACATATCTCTGTCTATATATTTAAAGCAATAAAACATTTGACATCCATGCCGAGCAAAATGTCATCCTGTGTCCTAAAAGGGCAGAAATGTCCAATGAATAAAGGCAACAAGAAGCACAAAGAAGAGGGATGCATGGCATTTCCGTCAAACAGAGGTTTGTAAATGCAACACATAGTAAAGTATGCAGCGTACATCAATGCAGTCAGGCGGCATTATTATCTGGCATCCACAACAGGGCTGGAATGTCTGAAAAAGTAAGTCAACAAGAAATACAAAGAAAGAGGGATGTAATGGCTAAAATGTCTGGTGAAGTAAGGCAAAAAGAGGGTTGTGGGGGCTAGCATATCTGGTTCTTAAATGCACGACTTACCATTGTACCATTGGTGCTTTCGCTGTACTTGTAATACAATATAATATCATATTATAGTATAAAATAAACCAAAAGACAGCAGATGTATTTTGTTGAATATGTGCTGAAATGTGTTTGCTGTCCACACTGTTAACAGCGTCCTCTTGTAACTCTGCTTTCATATTAAAGTCCAAGACAGGTTTACAGGTCAATCCAGTGAGCGTTTGTTGGTTTGTGTCTTGGGATAAATTTAAACTACAGTATTTAGGACAAGCCCTTCTGTTCTGCCAGTTGAAACTGTAAACCAGAGGGATGAAGTGTCATTGAATGGTGCTATGACACGTCTCTAAAAATCTTGAATTAGTGCCACCTTTATTTAATATTTATCTATCACTGAATAAACACTAATTCAAGAGATACATTGTTAGGAGGGCTTTCATAGTAACAGAGCATATGGTAGATGAATGAAACTTGGTCCATTTTTCAGCTGTGTTGTCTTCAGTGTCTTGTTGCATTTACTTCCCATTATTTCTCCCTGAGACGGCTCCAAATCCATTATTTAATTTACTGATGACCTCACCATCACAGATATGATCACCAAAAATAATGAGATATTTTACAGAGAAGAGGTCTTGTGCCAAGACAACAACCTCACCCTTAATTAGGCAAAAGCAAGGCGCTAGTCATAGACTTCAGGGAAGGAAATGACAGGACAAACTCATCTACAATGGACGGGATGCTGTGGAGAGGGTTAGCACCTTTAAATTTCTTGGAATGACCATCACTGGCAAACTGTCTTGGGCAAAACAAATTTCAGCTCTTGTCATTGTTTGTCTACTATTTTCCTTCCATCCTCATAAACGTCTATTAGGGCATGATGGTGTCCATCCTCACTGATACATCATATCCTGGTACAGTACCTGCTTGGCTCAAGAAATTAAAGCACTGAAGAGGTTGGTGAAGGCCAAAAAAATATTACTAGCAACCAGTTGCATTGTGTTCATGACATATGCAACACTCACCGCCTTAGAAAGGTAAATAGGACAGTTAAAGACTTCAACCATCCTGCTCAGCCAGTTTGCACACTTCTTCTTTTTGGGAAACTGCACTGGACCATTGGCACATTGATTCAGCAATCATTTCTAACCACAGGCCTAAAAACTGGTTAACCAGTCAATCATAGGATCAAATATTATATATATATATATATATATATATATATATATATATATATATATATATATATATATATATATATATATGTTGTCAGGGATGCCAGGGGCAACGACCCGGCCAGGGCGCCGTGAGGGACCGAAAGAGGGTCAGAGCCCACCCTGGAACACGTGGGGGCCACCTTCCTGGTTGCTCTGGGGGCCACGGGTACAGGGCATGTAAGCTCCACCCTGTAGGGGCCCGTGGTCACTGCCAGGAGGCGCGCCCAATGCCTTGGGGACCTGTTACCCTAGCACTTCCGCCACACCAGTAAGTGCTGGGGGGAAGATTTAGGACGGCACCCAAAGAGCTGCCGGGAGGACAGTCGGCAGTTCTGCCATGCTGGGGCATGGCCAGAGGAGGAATGCCGGGAACACCTGGGGCTCATCCGGGGACTGTTTAAAAGGGGCCGTCTCCATTCATTCAGCGCTGGAGTCGGGAGGAGGAAGGACGAAGCACAGAGGAGGCGGCCCGAAGAAAGGCATTTGTGGCCAGGACTTTGTCTGGGGTTTTGTGCACTATTTTGGACTGGGTCTTAGTGCCCATATTGTTGTAAATAGTTGTGTAAATAAACGTGTGGTGGTTGCGTAACAACATGTCCGCCTGTCTGTGTCCGGGTTGGCTCCACAATATATATATATATATATATATATACATACTAATAAAAGGCAAAGCCCTCACTGACTGACTCACTTATCACTAATTCTCCAACTTCCCGTGTAGGTAGAAGGCTGAAATTTGGCAGGCTCATTCCTTACAGGTTACTTGCAAAAGTTAAGCAGGTTTCATTTCGAAATTCTATGCATAACCGTCATAACTGAATACTACTTACGTACATATATACGGCCATAGCCTGCAGCTCGATCGCCGTGTAAGGCGGAGTTGCGTGCCCCATCACCTCACCTCCCACGTAGTTGGCTGCCTGCCTATATTGTGCCTATATCTTCATGGCTCAACCAAGCATGTAATACCACTCCAGGACACAAGGGGGCGCTGCCAGTTATTGTGTCATCTCTTCCCTTCACAGCTCCAAGAAGACACCCAATGAGGACATATGACACGCCCAGAGAATGCCCTGCCCCTTCTGATTGCAGCCTTATAAAAGACGGATGTCCCCGGGAGGAGGCCTCATTCTTGGACCTCAGCTTACATCAAGATGGAGCTCCCAATCTGACCCACACTAAATCTGAGTTATTGTGCCAAGAACAGCTTACTGAGACTTAGAAAGACAGCCATTAAACAGTAAGACTTTTTTTGTTTGTTTTATTTACTGTATGTGGTGATTAGTTGAGTTGTAGGATTTAATTCTAATTCACTTGGGCAATTACAATACATATGTATAGGTTTTTTTGTTGCTGTTGTTGCATGCTGTGTATACTTTTTATTTAGTTGTTTAGTTTTTGCATTGTATTATTGCCAACTGTTCTGAGGAGACATGCAAGTAACATTTCACATGACAATAAACTTAACTTGACTTGGTTTAGCCCATACATCAGATTCATGATCCTGTACAGGAAAGGCGTGGATGGATTGACAAATCAATGGATGGATGGATGGATAGAAAGACTGCTTGTCAGTGACCTTCTAACAGTTAAAACTGAAACATCAACATGATAAACTAATGATTTCTGTAGTCATTATCTACTAATTGTGTTGTAAGCATGTATTAATACCACAATTCCCTAAATGTTTGTCATGTCATATTGATGTGTAAAATATGTTCTGATAACATAGGCCCCAAGAAAGTAATGCTTCAGCACGTTTTACCCTTAGTTCATTAATTCTGATGTACACGAGTCACCTTTAATTAATATGATTTTTTCTCGATAGTAAATTAAGCATCATATACAGTTTAAAGATTAGTGTCCTTACTCAGTTTTGTCAGACACAAAACTTTCTGTAATAAGCTGTGCTACATTTCTGCTTTGTCACTCAGCTTTTGCCTGAGGGAAAGCATTATGAAATTATTTGGTCATTGCATTGTTTGGAGCATGTGCTGGATAGCAATTGATTCAAAAGTAAGAACATATTTACTCATGGACCACTTGGCCTAAGGGCTCAGATTTTCTTGGGTAGAAATAATGTTATTTTTCTTAGTCTTAGAGGAGAACTTATAAAAATCAAATCCACTTTTAACCTTGCAAACATTACAACAGTATTTTTGACCAAGGTTTGACATTGTAGTAATTACTTTAAACTGTTAAAAAAAAAAAAAAAAAACTAAAAGGGCTTTAAAGTTGAGAAACATCTGATGCTTTTCCTGAGAACAAGCACAAAAGCAATTGCTCTGGTGCATTTCCTACCTCACAATGCTGAACATTATTTCTCTAAATTAGCATCAATAAAACAGTCACTGCTCATTGCTTGTAGAGACTTTGGTCGTCAAGTAAAAGTAAAGACCATCATTAACGCAAGTCAATTTATGAATTCATTTAATTGCAATTAAGTGTTGGAGCGTCTGGCTTTTTAACCTGAGAAGGACCTTGAATGTTTTTTTCACTTGACCAATTCTGTCATGTCAGTTCTCTTATATCAGATCACACTAATTCAAAACTCGTTACCTTACCATTCTCTTTATTTGCTTATGTCATTTCAATTAAATTTGTGGTCTCATTGTGAGCCTGCTTCAGGATCTTGCATATCTGTTACATATAGTGAAAATTAACAAGTGGTTGGCACAGTTTATCATTTTATGGCACTTTAAAAGAAATGCATAATTTTCTAATGTATTTCCAGGCAGTGCTTGAAGTGGGTCAGTACTCACCCATACTCCATAGAGGCACTTCAATATTTTGTTTTTGAGTCAGTTGGGACCCTCCAGTATGCAGTACTAGCACTTCAATGTTTTATTCTTCACAGATTTGTCACTTTTTCTTTTTCTCACAACCTCCCAGTACTATTACACCAGACATGCCAACCTACCACTATCTCCAGATTGTACAAATGAAGCGCAGTCCTTGCTAAACTTCATTACCCAGGATGCACAGAGTTACACAGATAGGCTCATGTTTCATTATTGTGTTTGCCCACCAATCTCCTATATTGCAGGTGGCAGGTGGTAGGGTAAGAATGTCTGTGATGATGTTAGCCTGCTTTAAAAAGGGAAACAAGAGAATAACAAAAGTCAATGTGAGTCGAAGCACACCGAAACACAGCAGTCTCAGCAAGCGAATGTCTCTCTTATCAGTGATGCTGACAAACAGCCTATAGGTGCAGCGAATGATGACAGCAATATTAGTGAGGATGAACAGCCAGACTGCCGGTCAAATGAGCAAATGTTGTACTCTTGGCCAGAGAATGAATGACTAATCGTTTAAGTCAAAAGATTGGGGTACATTCAAATTTGTTGCCACCAAAAACCAAAGCTGCACACAGAATTTCATTTGAATAACTCAAATTTATGCACCTTCATTAAAGAAAAATGAGCATTTGAAGCATACCCGGGTATCTTTTGCTCATATTCGAAATACAAAATGTAGTAAGATTTTAATTTGATGATATCGGCTGACAAGCATGTGATGTTCTGTTTGTCGTTTTATTCCTTTTCATATTGTGTTTATTTAGCAGTCTCTCCTTCATTGCGACATGTGTGTACAGGTCACTCTGTTTTGTAGTTGAAAGGAAAATGCAGACAATTACCATTTACATTTATTAAGCTGATATATTTATAAGTGGAGGACCCAAACCCAACATCTTGAGTACCACCAATGATTTTATTCCACTTTAACCACTGCTTCCAGGAGGGAATAAATGCTTTTCCTAACAAGGTGTTATTTTTCAGTCTACATGATACTCATTGCATTCTTTTATGAATACTGTGTGGTTAAATGTAAATTCTTTATCTGCTGCATATAATTATTCCCTAATATGGTAGCTTTAATGTAGTGCTTTCCTTCTTTTTAGATTGTGAATGCTTTTTATTAGCAAGGTCTATTTATAAATGCTATAATTAACGCAGAATACGTTGCATTAGCTTGGGTGCACACTCATCATTTATTATTCTTCCTTGACATCAACCACCTGACACATTTAGATATGTTTTTGCTCTAACAATCACAGGTACACGACTAAGGAAATCTAGGTCATATGCATCAGAAATGATTGATTAGATCAATTCAGAGGAATGTTTTGCGTAATCATGTATTCTAAGACTCCAAAGGAAATTAAGGGACAGAGCCTTCAAAAATGAAACCAGGAATATAATATCACAGTACAGAAACTGCACTCGTTAAAGTAGTAAATGACTTGCGGGTAAATGGAGACAGAGGCCGTCTATCTGTTCTCATCCTCCTAGATCTGAGTTCTTAGAAATCGCCATAGTCAGTGAGTGGGCCTCTCTGGCACGTGTCTTAAATTGGTTTGAATTGGTTTCTTTGTTAGTTGTGGTAATTATACTTCAGAGACACTTGCTATTCGGTATGAAACACAAGGCTCTATCCTGGGTCCACTGCTCTTTTCGATCTACATGCTTCCATTAGGTCAGATCATCTCAGGGCATAACGTGAACTACCACAGCTATGCTGATGACACGCATCTTTACTTATCAATATCCCATGATGACCCCGACTCTGTTGATTCACTAACATAATGTCTTACTTGTGTTTCTGAATGGATGAGTAGAAATTTTCTCAAGCTAAATAAAGAGAAAACTGAAATTTTTGTCACTGGCAAAAATGGATATAATGAGGTTATTAGAAATAAACTTGATACATTAGGATTAAAAGTCAAGATGGAGGTAAAAGATTCAGGGGTAACTGTTGACTGTTTAAATCGCATATTAATCAGATCACTAGGACAGCATTTTTTCACTTAAGAAATATTGCAAAAGTTAGACCTCTTATATAATTGAAAAATGCTGAGAAATTAATTCACGCTTTTGTTTTCAGTTGACTAGATTGCTGTAACGCACTCCTCTCAGGACTACCTAAAAAAGACATAAATTGATTGCAATGAATGCAGAATGCAGCTGCTAGAATTCTAACTAGGAAAAGAAAATCTGAGCACATCACACCAGTTTTGATGTCACTACACTGGTTACCTGTGTCATTCAGGATTGAATTTAAAATACTGCTTATGTGCGGTGGGCTGGCGCCCTGCCCAGGGTTTATTTCCTGCCTTGCATCCTGTGTTGGCTGGGATTGGCTCCAGCAGACCCACGTGACCCTGTAGTTAGGATATAGCGGGTTGGATAATGGATGGATAGATGGATACTGCTTATGGTTTACAAAGCCTTAAATAATCTCACTCCATCTTATATATCGGAATGTCTGACATCTTATATTCCAAATCGTAACCTCAGATCCTCAAATGAGTGTCTCCTTAGAATTCCAAGAGCTAAACTTAAAAGAAGTGGTGAGGCGGGCAACCTTCTGCTGTTATGCACTTAAAATCTGGAATAGCCTGCCAATATGAATTCACCAGGCTGATACGGTGGAGCACTTTCAAAAACTGCTAAAACAACTATTCATGGTGGCTCCAAAATCCGTACTAACCCCTACTCTCTCTTCTGTTCTTTTTCCGGTTTTCTGGGGTGGCAACCTGTGCCACCACCACCTAATCAAAGCACTGTGATGTTCCTACATTGATGGATTAAAGACCAGAAGTCCACATGACCGTCATCATCAAGTCCTTCCATGAGAACCCTGAATACCATGAGGACTGATTGAGGTCATTTATGTTAGGTAGAATGCCCAGAGGGGGTTGGGTGGTCTCGTGGCCTCGGTACCCCTGCAGATTTTATTTTTTCTCCAGCCATTTTTTGTTTTTTCTGTTCTCCCTGGCCATTGGACCTTACTTTTATTCTATATTAATTAGTGTTGTCTTATTCAAATTCTTACTTTGTCTTTTATTTCTCTTTCTTCATCATGTAAAGCACTTTGAGCTCCATTATTTTATGAAAATGCTATAGAAATAAAGGTTGTTGTTGTTGTTATTGGGTCAAAGGAAACCTGGGTATGACCTGAATGGTCTTTTGTTATTTTTGTATAACTTGTTAAATTGAAATTATAAAGGAAACTGGAAATATCAGAAAACAGAAGCATACATCCACCCCAGATGCTTTAAAGGTAGTTAATAAATAAAGGATTTTTGGGACTTAACTACCTTCATCTAGAGACTGATGGATTGAGAGAATGAATGCATTATTGATTCAAGTGGTGGAGAGCTCCAAGGAGAGTAGATTACTGAGACGTACACACCAGTGCAGCATGTTAGTTAGTTATAGTGAGTTCACTCTTACTGAAACACAAGTAAGTTTAGCAGCTGAAGATCACACCAGGAAGACCTTTTTCCCCCCAAAATTAAAAAATGACAAAAAAAGCAAGCACACCCTGCTAAGACAGAGATAGATAGCAGCTAAAAGCAGATCCTTTGTTTTCTCTTCTGTGCATTAGTAACACACATGCTGCTTGTTTCCTACACTGTTAGCACTTTCATTTGGAGTTGCTTTAAATGCTGTCACATCCCATCAATGACGTGTCCCCTTTTGCAGAATCCCCTTTACATGTGTGTGGTGATTACGGAAGGCAAATGCATAGCTGACTCGGCTGGTTGTTTTGCATAAATCTACACTGTTATAGAGGTTGAGGAATCTGAAGCAAACAGAGGCAGTTGGTGACCTGCTTCAGTACATGAGAGGGCCTTAAGGGTGAGCTGAAAACAAAGGAGCGTACTGAGCCACTTGATACAAAAACCTAGGAAACAATTAAACCCCAAGGAGCTTCACTGATAGACAATACTGATAAAGAAGATAATGGACATTACTGTTATGAGGTGCTGGTCATTTACATATGGACTAACCAATCAGGCTATTGACAGAGTGTTGACATTCTTTATAACCTATTGAATTTCATGAAAACAAGCATGTATTAGCATAATTGAATATATTTTAGGGGCCAAGGGCCAGCTAACATTTGAAAAGAAACATTACTGCAGCTTGACACAGAGAAGTAGCTTTGACAAGATAACAGCCATCAGCCTCAGTGAAAGCCAAGATACAGAGAAGAGGAGAGCATCAAGCAGGTTTTCAGGAATGACCATAGTCAGTGCTGATATAATATTAAAATGCAGACTATTCCAAAGCGTCTAAAGAGAGAGTGTGAAATGGCCCAGTGACATCTGTTGCATTTGGTTGTCATGTCTGACCCATGGATTTTCTTAGGAAGTCTCCTCTTATATTTAACTGATGGATAGCTTGGTTAGGGTTTGTGAGAATTGTGATGCTTAATTCTGTTGATCAAGTTTAACAAGGCCATAGCTGAGTAAGAGGCTATAAGCTCCTTGCTATCATTAATCACCTCGGACACTACCTATAAATATAATATAGTAATAAGTACTCATTATACGTATACAATCATTCAGGTTAAGGGGGTTTATGAGGTGCATAGGTACAGTTTAAAGGTGCTGCCATGTCTCCTCCAGAGACCGAAGATCACTGTTGTGAATAACTTGTAGCCAAAAATTTACAGAGAACAATCTGATACCACAATAACATGTGATCCTTGCTGTTTGAACAGGAATATTCAGGATCAGTAAGGTGAGCTGTCATTTATTTTTTTATTGCAATGTCATGTGGAGCTGGACCCTTATGCCAGCCACACTGATGCACAGCATAGGAAGACAGACTCTCACGCTAATTTATACCAAGCAAATTTACATTTCATTATTTCACTGATGCTTTTATTCAAGGCAACTTACAGCGTTTGAATTACAAAAAGTTATACTTAATTTTTTGTTTTTCCAATTTCACACAGGATTTGAACCCACAGTGCCACAATGACTGCCAACTTTAGAGGCACAGATTAAAACTGCACAATTCTAAATAAATGAATGTCCCCAGAAGAGAACAAGAAAAGTCCAACCTGACAGGATTCAAACCCAGGTTTCTTGAGTTATGAGGCAGTAATGATAGACACTGCAAACACCCTGCCCGGAATCTCCAAAACTGTCGTCCATCCTAAACAGTTCTCAGCAAAGTTAATCTTTATTAAGTTTAATAGAAACACATGACACATTATAAAATGGAAAATGAAAGATGAAAGAGGCGGTTTGATTATTATCATTTAAAGATCAAAAGATTCAATGATATAAAATAAAATGAAAGTGGCGGATTATTCATTCGTGCTTTGATACTAATGCAGATAGCAATCCTGCTTGTAATAATAAGAGACTTCAAAGTCTTGACATTGTGGGTAAAGAACCATTATTCAAATATGGGGAGTCCCCTAAATTGCTAAAAGGCAGTAGGGAATTCTGTGGCAGTGTGTTTGTGCTCCTCTGCTCTACTGGAGGGACCAGCCTGTCTGGACCTCACATGTCCATGTCTGAGATGGCCAGGACACACAAGTGAGGGAGTGCCTGGGGCCACAAGAAGAGCTCTAAGCGTGTATCTCCAGGGCATCTGGATGACATCTGAGACCCCCTCAGGACATGTCATAAACTACCATAGCTAAGTACCATGTGAAGTTGTAGTTGAGAGTTGAGTGATTGGCAAGGGCTCAGTTTGTAAGATGAACAAAGAGCAGGGTGCAGAAAAGACAAGCGGGAAGAAATAAAGAGGAAAGTGGGACACATACAGTAGACATCACAGGATTTCACATGTTTACGCAGGCATTTGAATTCATTTTTTTTCTCTTTATCTTTGCATGTAGTGTTCTCTGTGTTACCTTCCCTTATAATAAAGCCTCTTCTTTGTTCCTTGTGGCCTTCTTTGATCTTATTTGGATGCAGGTGCAGTTTTGGAGTGGCCATTTCAGACCACAGCAGAAGCCAACCCAGCATCACTGCACAATATAGAAACAAACCCCACATATTTGGTGTAGATTATTTAGTTTAAATTCAATATTTGTTTATGTTACAGTCTTTTCCACCCAAAATATTGTTATAATTAAGTAATTTCTCATTAAAAAACAGGGCAAGAACAGACTGAAGGCTCTTGTGAGGGTTTTATTTTGGTTTGAACTGACTAACAATTTACCTGACTTTAGCAATTAAAAAACTTAATCTTTAAATGCAACCTGACTTAGTGATAATATATGACTGTGGATAATAGGTACTGAGACTTAAAAAAGTAATGTCTAAAAAAATCTACATTATACAGTGTTTTACCATTAATTGACAGGTTTTATTTTATTTTTATTTATTTTACATTAGCTCTTTAGTGAAGTGTGAAGAAGACAAAAGGTATTACAGTTTGTTGAAGCAATGGCAAAATGGAAGGAGGAAATATGTTTAGCAAGTATCACAGCAGACAGAGAGATGAGGAGATACAGTAAGTGAAGCAATTTTGTTAGTTAAGTTTCAAATTTAATTCCTAAACATTTAAAGTACAAAAAATGCATTCTAGTCAAAGGAAAAAGGATTTTACCTAGAAAAGTGTCGAGGAAATGGTGTAAAACTCAACATTCAGAAAGCAAGAAGCACATTAGTGACACAATAGAACTACAGTTGTGCTTGAAAGTTTGTGAACCCTTTAGGATTTTCTATATTTCTGCATAAATATGACCTAAAACATCATCAGATTTTCACTCAAGTCCTAAAAGTAGATAAAGAGAAACCAGTTAAACAAATGAGACAAAAATATTATACTTGGTCATTTATTTATTAAGGAAAATGATTGAATATTACATATTTGTGAGTGGCAAAAGTATGTGAACCTCTAGGATTAGCAGTTAGTTTGAAGGTGAGGTGTCAGATGTCAGGTGTTTTCAATCAATGGGATGACAATCAGGTGTGAGTGGGCACCCTGTGTTATTTAAAGAACAGGATCTATCAAAGTCTGCTCTTCACAACACATGTTTGTGGAAGTGTATGATGGCACGAACAAAGGAGATTTCTGAGGACCTCACAAAAAGAGTTGTTGATGCTCATCAGGCTGGAAATGGTTACAAAACCATCTCTAAAGAGTTTGGACTCCAGCAATCCACAGTCAGACAGATTGTGTACAAATGGAGGAAATTCAAGACCATTGTTACCCTCCCCAGGAGTGGTCGACCAACAAAGATCACTCCAAGAGCAAGGCACACGTGTCATAGTCGGCGAGGTCACAAAGGACCCCAGGGTAACTTCTAAGCAACTGAAGGCCTCTCTCACATTGGCTAATGTTCATGTTCATGAGTCCACCATCAGGAGAACACTGAACAATAATGGTGTGCATGACAGGGTTGCAAGGAGAAAGCCACTGCTCTCCAAAATAAACATTGCTGCTCGTCTGCAGTTTGCTAAAGATCACGTGGACAAACCAGAAGGCTATTGGAAGAATGTTTTGTGGACGGATGAGACCAAAATAGAACTTTTTGAGTTAACTGAAAAGCATTATGTTTGGAGAAAGGAAAACACTGCATTCCAGCATAAGAACCTTATCCCATCTGTGAAACATGGTGGTGGGACTATCAGGGTTTGGGCCTGTTTTGCTGCATCTGGGCCAGGATGGCTTGTCTTCATTTATGGAACAATGAATTCTGAATTATATCAGAGAACTAGCAAAATACCCGCGCTTCGCAGCGGAGAAGTAGTGTGTTAAAGAAGCAATGAAAAAGAAAAGGAAACATTTTGAAAATAACGTAACATGATTGTCAATGTTATTGTTTTGTCACTGTTGTGAGTGATGAGTGTTGTTGTCATATATATATATATATAAATATAAATATAAATATATATATATATATTTACACACACACACAAACATATATATATACATATCTATACATATACACATACATATACATACACACACATATATAAACATATATATACATATACTGTACATACATATCTACATATATACACACACAGCTATTTCGTATCAGTGCAATACGCTGTTTGTTAAAACGGATGACACCCGCTCTTACGCAAGTCTGCGTGGATATTATGAACTATCGATTTGTTCAAGTTCTATTTAAATTTTAAATAGAAGGAATTTTTATTTAGTCGACAGAAATATCTTTGGTAGGAATGGTAAAACAGACAGGAATATTATTCCTGAATAAATCAACTCAAACCTTAAACAACTTATAATATTTTGCTCTCCATAAAAATATATCCTGTCTAAATTATACAAGTTAGAAATAAAGTAAACGTTAAAAGAACAAACATTCAAATTTCTTTACTCTTATGTAATTTTATATAAAAAATAAACTTAGATTTTAAATATCCCAAAAGATTTTGCTCTCCATAAAAATATATCCTGTCAAAATTATACAAATTCAAATATGAACATGGTACATAACAAAACCTGGAAATATAAATAAAATGTGTTCCTTTCAGCAATAACAAATCAAATCATTCAGCTCATATGTCATTTTAGAGCTGGACGCCTGGCATCTTTTTTTGGCCATCAGGTTCGTTTCTGTTTGGTGTGAGGTTCTGTGTTGTGGAGATTCTCAGGATGGATTGCAGGTGCTCATCAGTGAGGCGACTCCTGTGTGCTGTTTTGTTAGTCTTTATCACTGAGAAGAGCTTCTCACACAGATATG
This sequence comes from Polypterus senegalus, assembly GCF_016835505.1. Classification (NCBI taxonomy): domain Eukaryota; kingdom Metazoa; phylum Chordata; class Cladistia; order Polypteriformes; family Polypteridae; genus Polypterus; species Polypterus senegalus. The sequence continues at coordinate 98,172,442 of NC_053171.1, read as the reverse complement.
TGCTACCAAACATGCACAAGGTTCGAGCCGCATGTAGACGGACTTTTTGTTCTTCAAAGTCACCAAAGCGCCATGCAAACTCAGTGCGCCAGTTTATCAGCAAAGTGCGATTTGGGAACACCGTAGTGACGACTTGGTTTAACATTACTTGGCAACAGGGAAAGTGGGGCAAGTGGTTGTGTCTCCCATAAAAGCAGCTCAATTGAAATCACTTTGTGATTGTGCACGGGTAAAAACGTCCGCTGAAGTGTCAGATTCTTATTTAATTCTTCTGCTTTCTGTATCTTCTGCATTGCATTCAGGTCTTTCAGGTTACCCTGATGTTTTGTCTCATAGTGCCGTCTTAGATTAAATTCTGTAATTACAGCCACATTAGCTCCACAAATGAGACACACGGGTTCAGTAAACATATACTCAGCCTCCCATCGGTTTTAAAGGCTCTATTTTCAGAATCAACTTTTCTCTTCAGCATCGTGTGAGCTAGCTTCGCAATAACTTGCAGCATCTTAAGGTAGACTTGATTAACGCGTAACTGTTCGGCAAGGCAGCTGAAGCGCTGCATTATGGGATCTGTAGTTTATTGTGTTACCAGCGCTTCATATACCCGGCTTTAATAACAATAATACAGTATATAAAATGATCTCGCTGGGCGGATGTGGCCCGCCCTTGAGTTTGACACATATGGACTAAATAGAACTTGAAAAGATATATTTTTCAAATGTGATCGCAATTCAGATAGAGTTGACGCAAGACTACAGCCTGCATGCCTCAATAAGTCATCCTCCCTCGCTCTTACTTTTTACCGCTTCATCTAATGAATACACTGAGTATGGCTTTACCAAAACAATCATTGATGGCGAATAAAGTATCCATTATTCGAGTATGTAGATCGGGTTATATATATACATATATATATATACCCGTGTATCGCAGCGGAGAAGTAGTGTGTTAAAAAGCTAGAAAAAGAAAAGGGAACATTTTAAAAATAACGTAACATGACTGTCAATATACAGTATTTGTTTTGTGAGTGTTACTGAGTGTTGCTGTCATCAAGGATTTGATTATCATTATTTCTTTCAATCAGGTTCGTATTTGTAGGATGTGTTGTGTTCAAGTTACATTCCGTGTTTGTCAATCGCTGTAAAGATGACAGGTTTCATTCATCGATTCGTTTCTTACTGCATCAATAAACAGCTCGTCTTCTTCTTTATCTGAGACCTGACACACTGCATGCACGGTTTTTTACACTGTCTTCCTTTAGCGGGACATTGACTTTTTCCAACGTGTGCTTTGTTTCCGCAGTAGTTGGATTTATGAATATGCTTGTATGTATGAGACGCTTCATATTTTTTGCTGCCTTTTCAATTGTGTAATTCGGTTTTGTTCAGCTCTTTGGAACTGTTGCTTTTATCTGTGCACTGCGTCAGTTCACGTGAGCCTCGGTGTACATGCATCGAAGGTTCCCAGCTGTGCTGGTGCCATCTCGTGCTATGTCCGTGGCTGTATTTAATGTTACCTTAGTCCTGGCACTTAAAACTTTCTCTCGCAGTTTCGCTGAGTTTGTGTCAAACACCACCCTGACCATCTCATCTTCCTCTCCATAAACACAGTCCTTCACCCGTGAATATTTACCCGTGGCAGTTTGCTATTGGATTGCCGCTGACGGACGGCCTTATATGGGCAGGCACTAAATTACAAACGCCAGCGGCAGCCTGTCTATGAACTTAATTTAAAGTGTAGGTTTATATCGTGCTTTGTTTCCGAAGTAGCAGAACTCATGAACATGGTTGTATATGTCACTCGCTCGCTTCTTATTGTTTCGCTGCCTTCTCAATTATATAATCCATGTTTTCTTCAGCGCTTTTTGAGGTCTTCCTGGTTTTCTATGTACTGCGTGATTACGTGGGAGGCGTGATGATGTCACACGAAACTCCGCCCCACGGCGTTGAAGCTCATCTCCATTACAGTAAATGGAGAAAAACAGCTTCCAGTTATGACCATTACGCGTAGAATTTCGATATAAAACCTGCCCAACTTTTGTAAGGAAGCTGTAAGGAATGAACCTGCCAAATTTCAGCCTTCCACCCACACGGGAAGTTGGAGAATTAGTGATGAGTGAGTGAGTGAGTGAGTGAGTGAGTGAGGGCTTTGCCTTTTATTAGTATAGATTCTAAAGGAAAATGTCAGGACATCTGTCCATGAACTGAATCTCAAGAGAAGGTGGGTCATGCAGCAAGACATGGGGGGGGGAGGGGGTCACACCAGGTACTGAAAGAAAAGGTTCACATACTTTTGCCACTCACAAATATGTAATATTTGATAATTTTCCTTAATAAATAAATGCCCAAGTAGAATATTTTTGCCTCATTTGTTTAACTGGTTTCTCTTGATCTACTTTTAGGACTTGAGTGAAAATCCAATGATGTTTTAGGTCATAGTTATGCAGAAATATAGAAAATTCTAAAGGGTTCACAAGCTTTCAAGCACAACTGTATACAAATTAAAATACAAATAAAAATGAATATATAAAAATGTGACAATCAACAAGATAAGCGAGATAAAGAAAACATCATGAGAAAATTAACATGTTCATTTAGCTCTATTACCAACATTCAAGAGCTTTATGGTTGTTGAATATGCAAGGATTTCCTTCACTCATATGTCCCTAGATTCACGACTGTGAGCAAACGCCTAACATTAACAAGCTCCTAAAGAGAAAACAAACACAGGTAGGACAGTAGACAGTCCATTACAAGGCACACACACCTCCGAATACAGAACCTGTTTTAATTCACAAATTAACGTTTGGGATATGAAAGGAAAAACAGAATTAAAGCCCACTCAGACCTGGGGCCTCATGTATAAACAGTGCATACGCACAAAAATGTTGCGTAATCCCGTTTCCACGCTCAAATAGCGATGTATAAAACCTAAACTTGACATAAAGCCAAGCACATTTTCATGCTAGCTCAAACCCCGGCATATGCAAGTTCTCTGCTCGTGAATATTTTTTTTCCCCAATTTTATAAATAGTAGATAAAAGATGGTAAATAACCAATTGCTGCGGTCCTGGATACTTGTTAGCTGTCTTGCATGGTGTATTCTAAAACTTTACCAATTAAAGTATTGACATAAAGTATATAATACTTCTGCAGATGTTGGACTATGTTACAAAAGAATGCCTAATCATGGTGTTGTGAAAAATACGCTTAACCATTAATATAAATTAAATTTTTACACAAACTGATGGAGTCCTACATGCTTTTGTTAATGAAACATGGAAGATTGAAGACATTTAACAAAAAGCTTCTTTTAATCAGCTGGGTTCCCTTACATATAATGACTACAGAAGCGTTTCAGTCACACCAATCAGCATACAAATAAATGGTATGATCTAGAAACACACCTCTGCATTAAGTATTATATAAATTCCCTAAACAGTTAAACATGTTAAGAGTCATGGATATATACATGGTTAAAAGAAACCAGACTTCTTATATGTAAACTGTTATCAGAGAACAAAATATAAAGTTAAATATTATATATGATCTAATTTGCTATTTTAAGTCTGCTGGTACAAATAAAGTCAGGTTGTCCTCGTTTAACAGGCAGGCAGTTTCAATCACTTATTTTTCTTTTTCTTTTACACACAGCACAAACTGTCCAATGCAGCACAAGTTCCATAATCCATGTTGTGGAAAATCAAACTTTGAAGGCACCCACAAAGAGAACTTGCACAGTTTTTAAAAAGAATACAACATACTGTAGATGACTTCCATCATGTTTGCACATTTTACTAACAGCATTGCCAGCACCATACACAAATTAATGCTTACATATATAAGATGATCTATAATTTTTCACTATGCAGCAGAACAATTTGAATTCGTCACTATTACATTTTACATGTATTGCATATGGTTTTCTACGACAGGAGTTCCCAAGTTCGGTCCAGGCAATCGATCCCTGGTGGCTGCAGGGTTTTGTTTCAAGCAGTTTCACGATCAGTGAGTCATTTACCCAAGAGCTAAATTTATTGTTTAATTAGCTGACCTTTTTTTCTTATTCTGCATTCAGATAAGGGCAGTAGGGTGAGATTTACATCTATAAGAAATTTAGAACTTTCATATTTTTTTCATAATTGGAAATTCTTGACTTTCTCTTGTTATTTGTCTATGTCACGTTTTCTGCAGTTTGTTCCCATAGTTGTTTGTACCTTTAACAAGTTCAGTAGATTACCTTGCATTCCAAATCGTAACCTTAGATCTTCAAATGAGTGTCTGCTTAGAATTCCAAGAGCTAAACTTAAAAGAAGTGGTGAGGCGGGCGGCCTTCTGCTGTTATGCACCTTAAATCTGGAATATCCTGCCAGTAGGAATTCACCAGGTTGATACAGTGGAGCTCTTTAAAAAACTGTTGAAAACACATTACTTTAACATGGCTTTCTCATAACTTCATCTTGGTTTAATCCTGATGATCTGTATATTCAATTAATTATAATTACTATTCATGGTGGCTCCAAAATCCATACTAACCCCTACTCTCTCTTCTGTTCTTTTTCTGGTTTTCTGGGGTGACGATCTGCATCACCACCACCTAATCAAAGCACTGTGATGTCCATACACTGATGGATTAAAGGCCAGAAGTCCACATGACCGTCATCCTTAAGTTCTTCCATGAGAACACTGACTACAAAGAGGACTGATTGAGGTCATTTATGTTAGGTAGAATGCCTAGAGGGGGCTGGTGGTCTCATGGCCTCAGACCCCTGCAGATTTTATTTTTTTCCAGCTGTCTGGTGTTTTTTTTTTATTTTTTCTGTCCTCCCTGGCCATCGGGCTTTACTTTTATTCTATGTTAATTAGTGTTCTTTTATTTTAATTCTTACTTTTTCCTTTTTTCTCTTTCTTCATTATGTAAAGCACTTTGAGCTACATTATTTGTATGAAAATGTGCTATAGAAATAAATGTTGTTGTTGTAGACACTGGGGATAACAAAATTAAATACTGATATGCTGTGGGCTACTTGAGTGTCAGTCTCACTAGCATGTTAATTAAAAAATAGCAGTTTAAATATTCAGAATACTTGCAATAAGAAGCTGAAAGAATAATAATAGTAAAAATCTTAATATCCAAGAGAGAAAATAGCACTAAATTATCTTTGAGTAACATACTGTCACACATGTGCATCAGAGCGAAACATTCAGAGCTCATTTCAAGGTATGCAATAACCCCGCTGGGGTGAGAGGGGGCCCAGATGCGAAGTGTTCGTATCTTTATCTCCTCTAAAGAAACGAGAAGATGCCCCTTGAGTGCAACTAACCCCACCCCATCCACCCTGAGAGCTATAAGGACCAGACACGTCTCATTTTGACCTGGAACTCCAACTCTGTGACCCGCTCATAAGAGCCACATTAGATAAACCCAAGAAGGGCTATTTGTGTTAAGATTTTGCACCTTTGAGCGTTTATTTTGTGTTACTGTTTGCCGCTGCAATTAAAAGTTGCTTCCCAGCTGTTATCACAACACTTCATACAGTCATCCTGTATTCCTTCCACCAGTCCACAATACATACAATGGAATTTATCAAACCCAATCTTGTAATTTCTGGATTGATGCCAGCACATAGAAACTGAGAAATAACAGCTTGCTTAATTAAGTTAGAAGTCCAATTACAAGTCACCGTTGATTGGGACTCTGTAGCCATATAGCATCCCAGGACAGAATTTGAAAAGCACTGTTCTATGAAATTGAGCTAAGTATGATTGATTAATTACTGCACCGTGATTAATTCTAAATCAGGACTGACACTACATACAGTTTTATTACTTACATAATTTGTCATTTTTCCAATGTATGCATTTGCCTAAATCCTGTCACAGTCTAAGTCTATATGATGCCTGCAGTTATTCATTTCATAACATTCACCAGTAAAGTAAGTCGGTCTGACCTGCTCACAATGTGCTTTCAGTTAGAATGCAACTTAGCTCCCCCTTTGTCAGCTCCACGATTCACACAGTAAAGGCAGTTTGTCTTAGTCCGCAACTAATATGCAGCTCAAGCAAATACTTCAAAAGTGCTAAACATTTCCTGTAAACCCATTACTGCACGTAGGAACTAGGATAAGATCATCTCGGGATGAGCCCATGTCGAATTCCACTGGACTGGACCCTTGAGGTCCGACTTGACCTACAGCGATTAGAAAGTGAGATTGGCTTTACCAAATGCACTAAATATTTTGACTAGTGTTATCCAGATTTTTTTTTTTTTGTCAACAGAATCCTTAAAACGAATTGTTTATTCAGTGTTTAAAATTATTTTCTGTACTGTTAAATCTATATACTGTATATAATTCACTAAGGCAAGACACCCATGGAAAACACGCCAGAAGGGGCGTGGATTCACTAAGCCACCGACAAGTAAGACACCTATGGCGCATGCCGGGGGGAGCCACGGCCACCAACTCCAAGACCATTAGATATGACAACCACTCGCAGAGCCACGGCCACCAATTCGGACGCTACGACACAGAAAGAACGGCGTCATTTATATTCATCTGTCGTAGAGGCCTCATGCACCTCCGAGCCACGTTGACTGTTCATAGAGGCATGTTTCTCGTGGAGGTGAGTCGCCATATGCAGCGTGTAAAACGGTTTGCGAGGGGTATCCCATGGGATCCTTAAAACAATCCTTTACAACTGAGGTTAAAACACAATGAAGTAAGCAGTCTTTAAAAACCGAGTTTTCGGTTACGACGCAACTGCGTGCACCATAGCAAACTGTTTACACGCTACATACAGCAATTCGCATCCGCGACAAACATGCGTCTTCTTCACTCACGGACAATTATATGTTGCTCCCTCCAGAGTTCCATCTTTTCATTCACTTTCTGTTGTATCCTCAAACCCTCCCTTTTTAGACAACTGTGTCTTTCCAGAAGTGTTCAACCATCAATAAATAATTATGCGCCGTTTGTTATGCCGCAGGTTTACTATTGTGTTGTATTTTGCTCTCTCCAGAGTTCCATCTTTTCATTCACTTACTGTTGTATTCTCACACCAACCCGTTTTAGACAACCATGTCTTTCCATTGTGCGTGTGTCTACCCAGCGCACAAAAAGCGTGGGTAAGCCGTTGAACCCCATTCGGGCTGCAAACCGTGGAATTCCCACAAAGTTCGACTCATACGTTCCCACTGGTTGCGTCACTACCCTCGCTACTACCGTGGTCGGGTGTCTTGGTGGATTATAAATAGAAAAGAAGCCAAAACCGCACAGAGCAACGAAACGTCTATGTGAGTCACAGCTGCATCTGGACTGTGTAAAGACAACGACTCAAGTGACGAGTTGGAGGTGGGCACATGAGCGGGCAGTGCATACTGAACGAGAAATCAGCAGACTAGCATGACGGAGGGAGCTGAATTGACGTCCTGCTCCTCTCCTCCCATTCCACACTCCGCGACTCAGCGCCGTGCACCCCTATACCTTCGTCTGGCAGGAGAAGGCGCGATGGTGATCCGCCTGTTTTCAGTCACAGACGATTGTGTGTTGGTTTGTTCCAATGTTGCTTTTCTTGCTGATTTATTACATTACCGATTTTTCAAATGTTAATTTTCTCCCTGTGCTTAAAAATCATTAAAAAACCGGCCTGATTATGCGGTGTATGGTACGTCGCGGGTTGGCTAGTATTTAATATTTTCCTGGAGTTGTCTTCTAAACATTTTGATATTATTCCTGTTTATTTCTTTTTTGTTCAGCAAAAGTAAGAATCAGAATTATATTAAAACTGCATATATACAGAAAGTCTAGCAGATTACCACATCTTTGTGATCCAACACCCACTTAAATATACATCTAATATATACTGCACTTTAAGTAAACTATATATAAAAAAAATACCCCCTAAGGCTGTCTTGTTTCTTCTCCAAGATTCCCTGTTAAAGATGCATGCAGTTTATCCAATCACATCCAATGAAACCTGTTACTATATTCTGCCATAGAAACGTATCTGCAGTAACCTATTGGAACCTAATCACAAAGAATTATAAAGCAGCCATAAATCTCCGGAGTTCTGAGCAAAAAATAAAGGGCTTTCATTACACCTGTCACTGCTACATCTTTTGTTTTTATTTGTATTTGCTGTTGCCATATAAAGTAAACCTTGACTTACATACTTACTTGGCAAATGAAGCTTAAACAGTTACTTAAAATTGTGCTAACATTGATGTTATGATTATTGTTATTTCAGTTTATAATATAATCAGATATAAAAATTCCAAAAATATATTTCTAAGGTACAGCAGAGTTTTCAACTCCAGTTCAAAGATGACACAAAATCTTCTACCAACAAAAAGGCTTCTGTTTATACAAAAAAACAAAAAGCAATAGAATAAAACTACTAATATTACATCCAACCTTAAAACATAACTAAATGTAAAAAACATAGTTAATGAATCACAAAAGCCAAGGTTGTTTTCTTCATAGGTTCAGCCTTAGGTGGACAAATATGACTCAATTTTATTTACCACGAAGCAGCAGCACTGTCAAACTGACTCTCTTTCTCAAAGTAAAGCCATGGAGGAGAAAATACATACTTTATTCTGTATATGGGTATTAAACCCCATCAAGCACGTTAGCTGGCTTGAACTTTGGACCATGTACTAGCTGGGGTAGCTACGATGGGTTGGAATTTAAATAATCAATGTAGACCTCAGTGCACAATCTGTTGTAATTTATTTAGTAATGCATTTAGTAATACAATTGTTTGCATTTGTTATTCCAACAGATGGTGCATCACAAGCATTTGTAGTAAAATGCATTACTACCAATGTTTGTGATGTGCCATCTGCTAGAATGGCAAATATAATACATATGTCTCTGTTATATGCCATTTGGTATCGGAATCAAAAAAGCAGTGTTAATGTTGGTGATGTGCCTTCTGTTGGAATGACAAGTGTAATTCATACAAATATTTCTAATATGTCATTTGTTGAAATGAAGGCAAATAGCAAACAAACAGACATACAGATAAGCACACACGTATCCTTTTGTTAAGGTGGATTAGTATTACGGAAAATACTAAATAAAAAAAATCTTGAGCCATCATTGTATGTGAAATTCCAACATGGACGTCCTTTATTTGCACCAATAAGTGGAACCCCACATGTGCCTTCTTCAAAGGAAAAACTTCTTAAAGTTTCCTTTATTAGTTATGTTCATTTACATAACACATCCTTATATATAATTTGATACTCTCCGTATGTATGGTGTTCACGTCAATACCTCGACTCAATACAAGTTAGAACCAGGCAATGGGACTCTGCCTCTGTAGTTAGAAAATAACGTGGCAAACGTGGACGCAGTATTGCATGATTGGTCAAGAATGTTTGAATGCTTCAGTGACGCCGCTGGACGGCTGAGTATAGTAAGTCAGCTTTGGTTCAAGCAGATAACAGTAAGTTTGGTTGTTTTTTGGAGCGTTGGTTTGGTGGGGCGTACTTTCCAGGACTAACATCGTCGACTGACTTAAACCCTTCGACAGCTCCGGAACCGTAAGTAATTTAGAACGTATCGCCATTTGATTGGTATGTCGGAATCTATCTATGGGCAGTTCGGTTTTGGCATCTGTCCTTCTGACATCTATTGGCAAACTGGGTAATGACGGCTGGGTATTAACAGCGGTCGTTGTTTAAATTTTAGCCGATCTCAGATCTAAAATGACCACTTTAACATACTTATTACTCTGATAGCGTCTAAGAGCTGATCACGTCTCACTGCCCCATATAAACAGGAAGCTCTTCATTACATCGGCCGAAAATATCTATTTTAAGCACAAATCAGTGCCATGATAACAAAATCATTTCAAGGACTTAAAAAAACAAATAATTCTTTGCAGAGAAAGTATGGATTTCACAAATGTAGAATTTGTAATCCCATTCAATCGGGCTCCCAGTCGCTAGTTTCAATACATTTTCATTTTCACCAATCAGTTTTAGATAAATGGGATACTCCAGCAGAAATACACCACTGGATTAAGTATTGTATAAAGTATCAGACTAGTTAAACATATTAAAAGTCCCAGGTATAAGAGATAAAACTTTTAATATGTAAACTGTTGCCACAGAACAAAGCACAAAGATACATTTTATATATTGAGGACTCGGACTCGGACACACAACAACAACAACAACAACATTTATTTCTAGAGCACATTTTCATACAAACAGTAGCTCAAAGTGCTTTACATATTAAAGAATAGAAAAATGAAAGACACAATTATAAAACAAAATAAATCAACATTAATTAACATCGAATAAGAGTAAGGTTCAATGGCCAGGGGGGACAGAAAAAACAAAAAAACTCCAGACGGCTAGAGAAAAAATAAAATCTGTAGGGATTCCAGACCATGAGACCACCTGACCAGTCCCCTCTGGACATTCTACCTAACATAAATGAAACAGTCCTCTTTGGATTTAGGATTCTCACGGAAGGACTTGATGATGATGATGGTCACGTAGACTTCTGCCTTTTAATCCATCCATCATTGTTGGAGCATCATGAAGCGTTGAGTAGGTGGAGGTGGCGCAGGCCACCACCACAAAGAAACCGGAAAAAGAAACAGAAGAGAGAGTAGGGGTCAGTACGGATTTTAGAGCCATCATGAATAGTTATTATAAGGAAATTGAACATATAGAGTATCAGGATTAAGTGAAATTAAATTAAATTGAAGTTATAGAAAGGCCATGTTAAAGTAATGTGTTTTCAGCAGTGTTTTAAAGTGCTCTACTGTATCAGCCTGGCGAATTCCTATTGGCAGGCTATTCCAGATTTTAGGTGCATAACAGCAGAAGGCCGCCTCACCACTTCTTTTAAGTTTTGTTCTTGGAATTCTAAGGAGACTCTCATTTGAGGATCTGAGGTTACGATTTGGAATATAAGGTGTCAGACATTCCGATATATAAGATGGGGCGAGATTATTTAAGGCTTTATAAACCATAAGCAGAATTTTAAAGTCAATCCTGAATGACACAGGTAACCAGTGTAGTGACATCAAATCTGGAGAAATGTGTTCGGATTTTCTTTTCCCAGTTAGGATTCTAGCAGCTGCATTCTGCACTAGTTGCAAACGATTTATATCTTTTTTGGGTAGTCCTGAGAGGAGTGCGTTACAGTAATCTAGTCGACTGAAAACAAACACGTGAACTTATTTCTCAGCATCTTTCAATGATATAAGCGGTCTAACTTTACTTATGTTTCTTAAGTGAAAAAATGCTGTCCTAGTGATCTGATTAATATGCGATTTAAAATTCAGATTTCAGTCAACAATCACCCCTAAGCTTTTTACCTCCATCTTGACTTTTAATCCTACTGTATCCAGTTTATTTCTAATAGCCTCATTGTATCCATTTTTGCTGATCACTAAGATTTCAGTTTTCTCTTTTTTTAACTTGAGAAAGTTACTATTCATCCATTCTGAGATACAAGTCAGACATTGTGTTAGTGAATCAATAGAATCGGGGTCATCAGGTGCTATTGATAAGTACAGCTGTGTGTCATCAGCATAGCTGTGGTAGCTCACGTTGTGCCCTGAGATAATCTGATGGATCAGATTGACATCATAAGTTCCACCACACACCATTTATTTACACTATTTACAAGTCCATATACGTGCATCACAAACCCCAGTGCCTCTTGCACCGCTCCCCCAATGTCCAGGCCTCACAGTCTTTGTGCCTTCCTGGCCGCCTCCAGTCCGCTCTCTCCAGCTCCGTCTCTCTTCCACCCGACATCCGCTTTCGACTGAAGGGAGGCGGCACCTTAAATAGGAACCCGGATGGGCTCCAGCTGCTTCCTGGCACTCCTCCGTTGACACGCCCCAGTGTGGCGGAAGTGCTGGACTCCAGGGATGTTCAGGTACCGGGGCGCCGCCTGGCGGTGGCCACGGGTCCCTCCAGGGCTGGGCTTCCAAGCCCTTTACCCGAGGCCCCCAACACAACCAGGGAGGACGCCCCCTCGCGGTCTGGAGGAGGCACAAGCCCTTCTCCAGTCCTCCTGGGCGTCTTGGCCGATGCCACAATATGATCTCATTTTCTAACATAAACTGTGCAAGTATAAATGAAGTCCAGATGGCGTAGTGTAACAGGCAGGCAGTTTCAATGCCCTTTACTACCTTTCCCTTTCAATTGGTATTTCTCTCTTCACTTTCACTTTGACACATGCACCTTTTAAACCTGACCTCTCTTCCAGTTGCCAACTAGCCCTTAACCGGCTAGTCCCGTGATTTTAGTTTTAAGGGGCTTTTGAACATGAGGTATTTTACACCTTATGCTTAGCCCAGTTCGGAAGTGAGGGTCTACCCCAGGCTAGGACTCAGACTAGTTCCCCTGGTACCCCTGAGCTCCTGAGCCATCTGAGAATCCAAAATAGGCACAAAGTTCGTCCCACAACAACCACTTAGGGACAATGTTCTACCAAGTATTGGGCTAGAGGGTAACAGCTGGCCTCTGGCTGGATGTCCTAGACTTCAGCCTTAAAGAAGGCAAAATAAGTTGGCATCATGTGCTGCCTTATATCAGGCTGCAGGTATTTTAATCTAATTTTAATTAAGTTCATTGTCTCTTTAAGTGATGAGAATACTGTCACCTAGTCTGTACCGTTCTGCCAAACTTTGCTTTCCTGTTTATTTGTAACAGCCTCTCCTGTACAGGTGTTTCTCAGTATTAATCTTCCAGAACTACCATTATAACTGTAGTCACCCATGGTGTAAATCCACCAAAACTGGGATGATAAAATAATGTACAGCATATGTACAGTAAAGGCATTAATGAGATTCTGCATGATGACTGGAGAGTAGCCAATCACACTTTAAAAGATTTTAGATTTCAATAGTAGCTAATATACAGTAGAGATTCAATTAACAGCATTCTGTGAACACATAACATAGCTAAAATAATGATGCCTCTGTAGCACTTAGAAGTAACTGTATAATAATTTAAAATGTTAACAATAATGTATTAGAGTAGTCAATTTGACTTGAAATAAATTAATAAGGTAGATTGTAGTGCATCATAAGAGACTCTGACTTAAATTTCTAAAATAAAGAAAGCAGTTTTTACACAGTGCATTGGTGTGTGTGTACTAAAGAACAGACAATTGTCAAAATTGGTTCTAGATAGATATAGTAAAATGAACACCCCAAATTCAAAATTGAAAGACTGATGCATCTTTTTTGCATAATTTCCTCACACTGACAGCCCATACAGAGACTTACTGTAAAAGACAGAAAAACACAAATACTGCCAGAAGTCTGCACATTCTGAAATGATCTGATAAATAGGAAATGACAGTACAATATGATTATGAATCCTGTGTAGTAATGAGTTAAACTGAATTTACAGCAAAGTTCATTGTTTGTCTTTGCAAAACAAATTGCAAAATAAATTGCGTCTTGCTTCTATTGAAGGGTGTTTACTGTTGCTGGAAGGGTTTACGTGCGTTAATTTCACATATGTAGGAGCCGCCTGATAAATTCTGGTAGACCCCTGTTATGCTAATTATGATGAAAACCTTGGCAGTCACAATCCTGAAGATGCATCGGAGACAGAAAAGAAATTTGAAGCTCCATGGCACTTGGAGATTGCATATCCTCAACTTCTTTGGCAAGAATCAAGAAACAGCAAAGGCCAAGAGGTTGGAGGGATGTTGCTTACTGTGTAGTGAGATTTCCCTGTGGTGAAATCACAGTAATGTGCACAACAGGACAATGGGGCGCTTTGTCGGGTCTTTGAGTTGCAATTCTGCAGCACATCCCAGTTTTTAAAAAGTGCACTGCATCTCCATGGTGATGTAAAGTGAGGCGTAAAAAGAATTGATTTTAGTGGTGTGAAGGCAATAAACCGCATTATACAACTGCAGAAACGAAAACAGGTTAACATCACAGTGTAAACGTGCTCGTAGTGAGCAATATTCCTTGATTTCCATCCCTTAAAACCTCCTAATGCTCATTTATGTGCATTTCATGTTTTGCAATTTAAAAATCGACTGCAAAGCAAATTTTAGTGTCAGTTTTACAAAATTGTATGAAAGTCAAAATTTGCAAGTTTTGCTCATCACTAATCCTGTGTAATTAAATGTTGTATTAAGTAATGTCAAAAGTCAGAATGAATTATTATACAAAATACAGAAGGATATTGGACAAAGGTTAAAGTTTTAATAGGACAAACACGAAAGGGAAATTTTCAAAATGGATTGCGTCAGAATTATAAATAAATCTCTATTTTTCTTTTATTTTTTAAGTCAAAAATTTAAGAAAAAGATATACATTTGAAACTGGCCTTCAGGAACATTTTGGTGTTTAATTATTTTTTTCAGTAAGTGCCTAATGCATTTTTATATTTTTCTTGGCCTTGGCCATTGCTAACTTGAAAGACTGTATGACAGCATTAAACCATGCTCGGTTCTTTTAAATAAACCCAACTACATTTTTAGAGGACACACTCCACCTAATCCCAGTGTTCGTGAGGATTTGCAGTAACAGTCATATGTAAAGGTTTGGGAATCCCTCTCAGCCTGCATAATAATTGACTCTCCTTTCAACATAAAAGATAACAGTGTTATGTCTTTCATTTCCTAGGAACATCGGAATCCTGCAGTGTTTTCCGAACAAAGATTTTTAGTGACGCAGTATTTAGTTGTATGAAATTAAATCAAATGTGAAAAACTGGCTATGCAAAAATGTGGGTCCCCTTGTAATTTTGCTGATCTGAATGCATGTAACTGCTCAGTGCTGATTACTTGCAACACCAAATTGGTTTCATGAGCTCGTTAAGCCTTGAACGTCATAGACAGGTGTGTCCAATCATGAATGGTAAAAGGTATTTAAGGTGGTCAATTACAAGTTGTGCTTCCCTTTGACTCTCCTTTGAAGGGTGATAGCTTGGGATCCTCAACTCTCAAAAGATCAGAAAACAAAGATTGTTCAGTCTCATGGTTTAGGGGAAGGCTACAAAAAGCAATCTCAGAGGTTTTAAACTGTTAGTTTCAACTGTAAGGAATGGAATCAGGAAATGGAAGGCCACAGGCACAGTTGCCGTTAAACCAACCCAGCAGGTCTGGCAGGCCAAGAAAAATACAGGAGTGACATATGTGCAGGATTGTGAGAATGGTTACAAACCACCCACAGATCACCTCCAAAGACCTGCAAGAACATCTCGCTGAAGATGGTGTATCTGTACATCGTTCTACACTTCAGCGCAATTTGTACAAAGAACATCTGCATGGCAGGGTGATGAGAAAGAAGCCCTTTCTGCACTCACATCACAAACAGAGTCGCTTGTTGTATGCAAATGCTCATTTAGACAAGCCAGATTCATTTGGGCACAAAGTGGTTTGGACTGATGAGACAAAAATCAAGTTATTTAGTCAGAACAAAAAGCGCTTTGCATGGCGGAAGAAGAACACTGCATTCCAAGAAAAACACCTGCTACCTACTGTCAAATTTAGTGGAGGTTCCATCATGCTGTGGGGCTGTGTGCCTAGTTCAGGGACTGGGGCCCTTGATAAAATCGAGGGTTGGATGAATTCAAACCAATATCAACAAATTCTTCTGGATAATATTCAAGCATCAGTCACAAAGTTGAAGTTACGCAGGGGTTGTATAGTCCAACAAGACCATGACCAAAAACACAGTTCGAAATCTAGAAAGGCATTCATGCAGAAGGAAAAGTACAATGTTCTAGAATGGCCGTCACAGTCCCCTGACTTGAATATCATCGAAAATCTATGGGATGATTTGAAACAGACTGTGCATGCTCGGCAGCCATCATATTGAACTGAACTGGAGAGATTTTGTATGAAGAATGGTCAAAAATACCTCCATCCAGAATCCAGACGCTCGTCTAGAGGCTCAACTAAGTATTGATGTCATATCTCTGTTGGGAGGCCACATTTCTGCACCTGTCTAATTTTGTTATGATGCATATTGCATATTTTCTGTTAATCCAATAAACTTCATGTCACTGCTAAAATCCTACTGTGTCCATAAGGCATGTTGTATATTAAAAGGAAGTTGCTACTTTGAAACCTCAGCCAATGATAAACAAAAATCCAGAATTAAGAGGGGTTCCCAAACTTTTTGATATGACTGTATTTGCTAGATGATCTACCTTGGTAAAAACAGTTTAGCTTTCACATTTTCACAACAACAATAAAACTCCACTTACAGCAATGAATTATGTAATATCATAACTATCAATCATTTAATAATTAGAATGTATTTTTACAGTGTCACTGAGACTTAATGCAGAGTCACCTGATTTTAAGCACCAATGGGGAGAACAAAACCAAAGAAATATCACATTGTGTCAAAAACCCTAACAGGCCCTAAAACTCTCGTAAGAAAGCTAAATCACACAGCTAAGAAGAGACTGCAACACTCTCCAATACTTTCCAGTCTGCATGAGTAGGTGCCTATTTTAACTATTTCCTAATAGGTACTAACATCTCAATTGTGAACACTTTAGCTCTTTCAGGGCTGATGTCGACTTTTGTCAAAATTCAGGGGTAGAGGACAGTAATCCAGCTGTAAACTGCGACAAAACTCGCCTTTACGTTTTAGTTCGACTCTCTTTGCTAGAAGGAAAGTTACATAGCTTTGTTGATTTAACCTCGATTTCCTATGTGTGCAGGAGTAGCAAAAAGCAAACAACCTCTAAAATGGCACCGACATCTGGCGAGGGACCAAAACGAATGTGCAAATCAAAATACTCCATGGACATTTTACATAATTTCGTTGAATAGGACTCTGACTTTTTGGACTCCGAGTTTGATGCAAGTGATCTGGAGATGGAGATCAAAAACGAAAGTGAGGCATCGGCATCATCTGATTGGTTGCCAGCTGATCGTGGTGCTGAACGCTTTCATGTAGCTGATGCGCCTACAGCAGTGTTCACCTGGGAGGACCACCACTTATGATGACAAGAGGTACAAACCATATTTCATCACACTGAGACCGCCACTGCCGCCCACCTGCTGTGCGAAGACAGGCAGGCAGCTGGCTCACAGTGCATTCCTGCTGACTATCGAAATGCCCCCGTGCAGCCACTGCTACCAGAGATGCTGAACATGTGTCAACAGCAGCCACAGCACATGGCAACAGACGTTTTATGTTGATATACTGTATGTGTGAAACCACTGTTGGAAAAAATATTCAGCCCTCAAAGAGTTAAAAAAGGCCTGGTGCACAGAAACAGAAGTCATTTGGATGCAGAAGCAAAGAGGAGAAAGCTGTTCATAACATAATCTGGCCTCTCCAGAAATGATCATTAAAGCTACCATCTATCCAGGCCTGATTTTATAGATGGAAGATGACATCACAAGCTAAGGCAGACACACCCACAGTGTCATGTGATCACACCCCATTTTATGAACTTTATGACTGCCATTTTTGTCCTTGTTTATAGTAGGCTGATGCAAAATCTTTAGTTTTAAAATTTAGTGTATTTTATAAAAGCCATTTTCTTTATTTTACTTGTACAATTTGGGACTTAAGGGGTGGATATATGTTGTTGGTATTTTTCCATATAAAATTTCTTATTAGGTATA
Source organism: Polypterus senegalus (assembly GCF_016835505.1). NCBI lineage: Eukaryota > Metazoa > Chordata > Cladistia > Polypteriformes > Polypteridae > Polypterus > Polypterus senegalus. Next base: position 98,154,843 of record NC_053171.1, on the reverse strand, counting down.
TTTGGGCAGTCACTTGAGAAAGGAGAAGGATCTGAGTACTGAAAAGTTCCAAATGTAAGTGCAATCTTCAAGAAAGTGGAGTGCAAAGCATACAATGTAATTTGTTTTGACCTTCCAAAAGCCTTTAAATCAGTCCCACAGCAAAAATTAATTCTGAAACTAGACACAGTGGATATCAGAGGTAATCTACAAAACCAGGTCTCAAGTTGGCTAACTGTCAGGTGGCAAAGTACAGATGAGAGGATAATGCTTCACATGGAGTGGAGTCATTAGTGGAGACCCTCAGGGGTCTGTTCTTGGTTTGTTACGTTTCTTATGTATATTAATGACATAGATTTTAGTGTAGTTAATAACCTTATGAAATTCATAGATACTAAAATTGGTGTATTGGAAGACACTGAAGACGCAGCAAAAACAATTCAGAAGGGCCTGGATAAGCTTGAGAACTGCAAGCACTTGGAAAATGCAGTTTAATGTAGAAAAGTGAAAAGTGCTACAAGTGGCAAACAGGAACATCAGTTATAAATACAAGATGGGAGACACCGCTGTAAAGGAAGCAACCTCTGAAAAAGATTTAGGAGTTTATGTTGACACATTTTCATAAGCAAAGGAATGTGCAGAAGCTATTAAAAAGGCAAATAAAATGTTAGGTTATATTGTAAAAACAGTTGAATATAAACCAAGGGATGTTACGTTCAGACTATATAATACACTATTCAGATCGCTTCTGGAGAATTGTGTCCATTCTGGTCATCACAGTACAAATAAGACAAAGCAGCACTTGAAGCTGTAGAGAGGAGAACAGCCAGGTGCATCTCAGAATTTAAGGATGTGTTGTTTTCTGAGAGATTAAGAGAATTAAACCTGTTTAGTCTCAAGATCAGAAGACTGTGTTGGGACCTAATCCAGGTCTTCAGAATCCTTAAAGGCATTAATAATGTAGATCCAGCAGAATTATTCCAACTTAACGGTGAATCACTTACTCAAGGACAGGTAGGACTGAACCCAGGAAGCACTTCTTTAAGCAAAGAGTTGTAAGAATCCGGAACAAACTACAAAAACATGTAGTTGAAGAAAAAACTTTGACAATCGTTAAGAAGTATCTGGATGAAATATTGGGACATCCTCACTATCGCTAAATGAACAAGTATGATGGAGTCCTGTCATTTGTCAAATTTCTTATATAACTTATATTTTATATATATACCGGGTGTCCCAAAAAGAATATCAGAGTTTTAAAGAGCTGTAGCTTGGCGCCCATTCATCGGAGACTATAGAGCAACCTAGTGGCATCTTGTGAAATTAATCTAGTTTAATTTTGTTGCCGCTAGATGGTGCTAGTGCTTATCAAAAAGCTAACAGTGTATTGTTTCGATTAGTTATGTTTGCAGTTATGTCTGTGCCACAACAAAAAGCTTTATGAGTTTGTGAATTCGCCAGAACTCAATCGGCTGTTATTGTGCAGAAATATGGGTCTGACCCTCCGAATGACAATAACATCCATCGATGGTACTGGCAACTTCGGGATACTGGGTGTATCTGCACAGGTAAAAGCACCGGGCAACCTTGAACTTCCTCTTCTGTTGAGAATGTTGCCCAAGTGCAAACTGCGTTCACTTGGAGCCCATCCAAATCAGTTTGACAAGCAAGTCATCAGTTACAGATACCAAAGTCAAGTGTATGGAGAATTCTCCGATGCCGGTTGGTTATGAAACTGTATTGTCTGCAGTTGGTTCAGGCCCTTAGACGGGGGGATAAGACGCATCAAGTTGAGTTTTTAACTTTCATCCAGCAAAATTTGGAGACCAATGAAAATTTTTGTTCCTTAATTATCTTCAATGATGAGGCCACATTTCACATTAGTGGGAAGGTAAATCGTCATAATGTATGAAATTGGGGTGAAGAATACCCTCATGCAGTTATCGAACATGAACGAGACTCCCCCAAGACTAACATTTTTTTGTACAATTTCCAAGTCGAAAGTTTACAGGCCTTACTTTTTCTACAGGATGGGGCACCACCTCACTGGTCTCTTCCAGTGCGGCATTTCCTAAATGACTACTATCCCCAACGTTGGATAGGAAGATCTGGGGATCAAGATTTATCACTCCACCGTTGGCCTCCAAGATCCCCAGATATCACCCCATATGCCTTTTTCCTTTGGGGATACGTCAGAGGATTAGTGTTCCAACCACCAATGCCTACAACTTTGGATAAAATGAAGTTGAAGATAACAGCTGCCATTCAGAGCGTCAATCCCGATATGTTAGAAAGAGTTTGGCAGGAATTGGAATACTGCCTCGGTACTGTTACAGTTACTGTAGGTGGCCACATAGAACATTTATAGACAATGTTGGAAACACGTGAATATAACAGTTTTTGTATATGCTTGTATAATTCAATAAATAAAGCTCTTTAAAACTCTGATATTGTTTTTGGGACACCCTGTATATATAAAGAAGCAATCTGAAAATGACATTTGTGATACTTGTTGGAGAAAGAACCAGTGTGCACAATCACAGTTAATGCGTTTAAAGCCTGTTTTAAAGTTTAAAGAATATTGTTAAAAAACGCTTCTTTGATTCGGCAGCAGCTTTAAAACTTACAAACATTTTAAGCAATCAGTCCGTTTATAGTGCCAGCTATAATAGCGAGGACAATGTAAATAGTAAGGTGGAAAGATTTAATTCGAAAGTGAGAGCTGCTGTTGACAGAGTTGCACCTGAAAAGACAGTGAAAAAATCTTCTAGCATTGTTATACCATGGAAGACCCAAAGAGTGTCTGATTTAAAGAGAACATGTCGTAGAGCTGAGCGTCAATGGAGGAAGACTAAACTTACTATCCACCACGAAATATTAAAAGTCAAAATAACAGAATACAATAACACTGTCCGTCTTGAGAGACGCTGCTATTTCTCTAATATTATAAATAACAATGCTAGTAATCCTAGAGTCTTATTTTCAACAATTGATCACCTACTAAACCCAGGTAGCTCAAAGGAATGCCTCCTAAGTGCTTCCAGTGAAACCTGTGAGGCTGTCGCTGTATTCTTCAATCAAAAATTAATGATATTAGAAATAACATAGTATATCTCCCCAACACTAAGGATCCCCTAAACCCCAACATCCTGTTATAAACAAATTAAACTCTTTCACTAGGATAGATTTACCTGATTTACAAAAATAATATCTCAATTAAAACCCTCCACCTGCGCCCTTGACCCGATACCAACAAGGTTTTTCAAAGAAGTATCAGGCGTGCTAATTGATAATGTTCTTGACATAGTAAATTCGTCACTAGATACTGGGGTCTTCCCAGACTGTCTTAAGACTGCTGTAGTTAAACCCCTACTTAAGAAACATAATCTTGACCCTCGCTCTTGAAAATTTTAGACCCATCTCTAACTTGCCCTTCTTAAGTAAAGTTCTAGAGAAGGCAGTCATTATGCAGTTAAATGACCACCTAAATAAACATGCTATTCTTGATAAATTTCAGTCAGGTTTTAGAACAAATCACAGCACAGAAACTGCACTCGTTAAAGTAGTAAATGACTTGCGGTAAATGCAGACAGAGGCCATTTATCTGTTCTCATCCTCTTAGATCTGAGTGCTGCATTTGACACCATTGATCACAACATTCTTAGAAATCGCCTTAGTCAATGGGTGGGCCTCTCTGGCAGTGTCTTAAATTGGTTTGAATCCTACCTGACAGGGAGAAAATATTTTGTTAGTTGTGGGAATTACAACTCAAGACACATGATATCCAATATGGTGTTCCACAAGGCTCTATCCTGGGTCCGCTGTTATTCTCAATCTACATGCTTCCGTTAGGTCAGATTATCTCAGGGCACAACGTGAGCTACCACAGCTATGCTGATGACACACAGCTGTACTTATCAATAGCACCTGATGACCCTGATTCTATTGATTCACTAACACAATGTCTGACTAGTATCTCAGAATGGATGAATAGTAATTTTCTCAAGTTAAATAAAGAGAAAACTGAAATTTTAGTGATCAGCAATAATGGATACAATGAGGCTATTAGAAATAAACTGGATACATTAGGATTAAAAGTCAAGACGGAGGTAAAAAGCTTAGGGGTGATTGTTGACTGTAATCTGAATTTTAAATCACATATTAATCAGATCATTAGGACAGCATTTTTCACTTAAGAAACATAAGTAAAGTTAGACCTCTTTATCACTGAAAGATGCTGAGAAATTAGTTCACGCGTTTGTTTTCAGTCGACTAGATTACTGTAACGCACTCCTCTCAGGACTACCCAAAAAAGATATAAATCGTTTGCAACTAGTGCAGAATGCAGCTGCTAGAATCCTAACTAGGAAAAGAAAATCAGAACACATCACACCAGTTTTATGTCACTACACTGGTTACCTGTGTCATTCAGAATTGACTTTAAAATTCTGCTTATGGTTTATAAAGCCTTAAATAATCTCCCCCATCTTATATATCGGAATGTCTGACACCTTATATTCCAAATCGTAACCTCAGATCCTCAAATGAGTGTCTCCTTAGAATTCCAAGAACAAAACTTAAAAGAAGTGGTGAGGCGGCCTTCTGCTGTTATGCACCTAAAATCTGGAATAGCCTGCCAATAGGAATTCGCCAGGCTGATACAGTAGAGCACTTTAAAACACTGCTGAAAACACATTACTTTAACATGGCCTTTTTATAACTTCATTTTAATCGTAATTTAACTTAATCCTGATACTCTGTATGTTCAATTCATCATAATAACTATTCATGGTGGCTCTAAAATCGGTACTGACCCCTACTCTCTTTTCTGTTTCTTTTTCCGGTTTCTTTGTGGTGGTGGCCTGCGCCACCTCCACCTACTCAAAGCTTCATGATGCTCCAACAATGATGGACGGATTAAAAGGAAGAAGTCTACGTGACCATCATCATCATCAAGCCCTTCCGTGAGAACCCTAAATCCAAAGAGGACTGTTTCATTTATGTTAGGTAGAATGCCCAGAGGGGACTGGGCGGTATCATGGTCTGGAATCCCTACAGATTTTATTTTTTCTCCAGCCGTCTGGAGTTTTTTGTTTTTCTGTCCCCTGGCCATTGAACCTTACTCTTATTCGATGTTAATGTTGATTTATTTTTATAATTATGTCTTTCATTTTTCTATTCTTTAATATGTAAAGCACTTTGAGCTACTGTTTGTATGAAAATGTGCTATATAAATAAATGTTGTTGTTGCTGTCTACAAATAATGTATTTCTCCTTTAACTTATACAAGACATACTATAGATTGATATAATTTTAATTTGTACATTGTACACATGTGTCTGATCTAAAAGTTTTAAATGTACTGAATTCCTTTTGTGAGAAGTACCACCAGGCCCCAGCTTCCCTTGGTCATATGTTTTGGTTTTGTTCATTTAATTTACTATACTATAGGCATTAAACTCTGCCTGTTTTTATTAAACTAGAAAAACCTTAATTGATTTTCATTTTGAAATGTCTTATGATTTTGTATACCGTTTGAAATGACATTTTTTCAAGTTTTAATGAACAGGAATCACCTCAGTGATTGCACAAAATACGGCCGCCATACTTGGATAAAGCCATTGTTTCTCAATCTGTGGAGCAACCTTAGATCTGACACCTTTTCAGTCTGCTCAGTTTCCTCTTTTATTACCGGTGGTGAAATGAGGAAAGTTAAATTTACTGTTAATAAGGAAAATAAGCTTAGTGTTGTCAATTGTGTACATGATATAAAATTATTATTGTGATGTTTTCAAAACAAACAAAACTACTATAGAACAAGAATTACTTTATTTGTTAGAGATGGTCGGTTTGATTACTTTTTGGATTTACCATTTTCTTAGGTTACTTTACTGGAATTTTCTGAAATTGAAACCCAGACCATTAAATACTTATTTAGCCTAAAAATCACAAAACATAATTCATGATTCTTCAAATGCCTCCATCACATCCATCCATCCATGCTGGCAGACAAGCTGCCATTGCTATTATGAATACTAAAAATATACAGATGAAAGATGGAGACAGTTAAATGATACCACGTGGTATGAATTATTCAAACATTTTATATGCCTCACATTACTACAACTGTAAAAACCCTGACTAACAATACTAATATAATACACTGATCAATAAACTATTGGGTGCTTTGCTATAAAATCAACACACTTAGAGGCTCATTTCTTATGTACTTCCTAAGATCTTTACAAATGCTACTTATTCCATTCATTTTTTTAATGAGGAGTTTTCGTCCTCATTTGCACTCTTATATTATTTATTTGCCAGCTGCAGAAGGTATTGTACTGTCATAACTGTATGTTTGTTATTTTTGATATTGACATTTTATATTAAACATCTCTTTAAGTATGTTATTACCATTTCGTTACCATTTTGGACTCCCTGTCAGACTCACTTCATTAATTTTATTATCAAACTCACAGTTATAGCTCCCATAAGGAACTGTTTTATATTTAATAATACATTTTTAGCTGCTGCTGTATGATGATACAGTGATCTGTGAACCATGAGGATTATGTGATGCAAGTGCAGTGCAACATGCCCTGAATGAGAAGCTATACAGAGCAGGCGATGAATTAAAAAAGGGCTTTCCTGATAGAGAGCTTGAGGCGTCTGCACAACATGTCATCACCCAGTAAGAGAAAGAGGATAGTGTGGGTGGTCAAGAAGAGGCTGTAGAGATTAACTGTTAAGAAAATCTGTCTAACCAAGAAAATCAGATCAGGTACCAGAACTAGGTCAATCGAAAATTAATTAAGATGATATGAACTGTTTTAAGTGTTTTTCTTAGTACCTGTGTGTAGAAGAAGGCAATTTAATTGTATTTCAAAGTGTTAAGGTAGATTATAGACAATATTTCAAACCGTATGCTTAAACTGTAAGTACTCTTTTCTTCTGCCTGAACTCTTTGTCTCCTTAATAGTAGCTTGTCTAACCACAGAAAGAGGAAGAGTTAGTAGAAGACAGTTTTACAGAGATGGTACTTTTATGCAGATAGCAAAGCAGACAGAAACCTTGTGCTGACCAGCAGAATTTAGAGAAAGGTCAAAACTTTCAACAGAAAAATGATATTTTAGTCAAAAATTCATATCTTTGTATGTGGCCTGTCAAAATAACATTGGACAGAGAAGGGCTAGGGGTGTTCACCTTGGCTTAAAGCTTAAAAAAGTCATTTTGAACTGAGGAAAAAGAAGAAGCAGAAAGAACACAGCCACACCACAATGTAACCTTAACAAACGAGATGCCACGCACATTGGATGTGTTGGCCAGCATTGCCCACAACAGCTCCCGAAATAGCCAGGTTATATTCTTGAGATTTGCTACACCCATTTATTTTTATTTTCTTTCACTTTTTGACACCTTTCTCTCTCTCTCACTATATATATATATATATATATATATATATACACAGTGGAACCTCGAGATACGAGTTTAATTCGTTACAGCACTGAGCTTGTACAGAGAATTTCTCGTATCTAGAACAAACTTCTCCATTGAAAATAATGGAAATCCAGTTAATCTGTTCCGCACCCCCAAAAATATCAACATAAAAATCAATTTTCCTAACAAATAACACTGATAAATAATATATACAAGTGGAACCTCGGTTTGCAAGTAACTTGGTTTACAAGTGTTTAGCAAGACGAGCTAAATTTTTTAATTAATTTTGACTTGATAAAACGAGTTATGTCTTGCAATACAAGTAGTATGGATACACTTTGTCTGCTGAGCGCCATGTGAGCATAACTGAACATAAATGAGCTGATGGTTCTTCTCTCTCGTGCGCATCTCTCTCTCCTTATCTCTCTTTCTCCTCTCTCTCTCCTTCTCTCTCTCTCTCTCTCTCTCCTCTTGAGGGCAATCGTCTCCTATTCTCCGTCTGCATGTCCGCGATATTTTTGGATACGCTTATACAGCGAACTGCTACAGTGAAACAATGAAATCACAAGTGCACAAACGCATAGATCCTCACGCTACGGGAAAACAAGGAACACTGAGTCGAGGCGGATCGGAAAACGCGTCACGCATAACCACAGCCTGGCTTGTGGCTAGTTACGCGAGCCAGTGCTCGTATTTAGATCCAAATTTTTCGCTCATACTTTCCTCTTATCTTGAATTTCTCGTATACAGAGGTGATCGTATCTAGAGGTTCCACTGTATATATATAGAAAATCCAACATTTGTTTGTCTGTCTGTCTGCTTTTCACGAGAGAACTAATTAACAGATTTAGATCTTTTTTCTTTTTTTTTTAATTTGCTTGAACATTCTGGTTGATTTTGCAACTTCTCTCATCACACTAAGTATCATAGTTCGCTTGCACTACCGATTTATTTGCGCAAATCTGAGATGCAGTGGGCGGAGGGAAGGGGGGCAGGGCTCTACCTCTCGCCACGTGATGCAGCGTACCTCGCCCCTGCTTAGCTTGCAATACCTGTTTGTTCAACAGACATTATCATCTACAGATTGTTAAGGGGTAACGTTTGACGTTTTTGAGAGAGAAATCAGAGCCATGTGCCTTTTAGAGGGTAGCTGCTGATTGCCAGAGATATCACAGCCACGTGCTCTGTTCCCTACACGGTTCAGAACTAAACACCAAGAGATACAGTGCCAACGTTTGACGGTAGAGTGTACCTACCTTCCGCTTAGCCAGAACTACATTATTTTTAATTTGATTTTTAAAGTTTGTCCTTTTTCAAAACTATATGTGGGCAGAGCTGCGGAGGACAGCTGGTTAATAATATTTAAGAATTTTAAAGACTATAATTACTGAATAAAAGTTTACTGCCTGCTCTCCTTGCTTGCATTTCATGTTTCCTCTATCCAGAGGTATAAATGAATAAAAAGAGGATGTCCTCTAATACAGAAAGTGGAGCACAGTAGCAGCCAGTTCTGGATGCAGAACGGATTCATTTAGCTCCAGGTGCAAGTATGTTGTGTTGGTGGGCTGTTTTTTCTTCTTGGCCAGGTGAGTGCAAGAACAAGAGTTGGGTTGGAAAACAAGTTAGGATAGGGTCACCCCAAAACCCTTCCATGATAAAACATGGTGTATTGTAAAACAATGCTGGAGTTTGAGGATGGGCTACATCACAATGGCTGCCTTTATTAGCTGCTACTGATAGCAGGGACTAAAGGCAGACTTTGAGCATATTCACAATAGTTTAAAATGCAGAGTTTTGAGTCCGCTACTCCTGCTATTTTGCAGTCACACTAACACTGATGGCTAGGATTGCAATTCCCATACAGTTAACAGTCAGCGGTGTTAATCTAAACAGCAGTGCTTATTGTCTTAATTGACACCCTCACTAGAGACAGGCTGCTTACCAACCAAAGTTTGCACATTCACCCCTCAGGGGTGGCCTGCTGTTGCGGTGAAGAGAATGCAAAATTAATGGGGGTCAGATAGGGAATTAGTCATCTGATACCAGTTACAGTTACTTGTGGACGCTTATAGATGAAGAACTAAAAGAAAGCCAAAGTGAGTTTCAGGTAATAAGCAGTGTTCCCTGGATATTAAGCCCAGTAATTTAAAAGAACTTGTTAAGAAATACAGATAAAATAACTCAAAGGATTCTCCAGTCTCTGTTAGGATAGAAAAACAGTACTAAGTGTGTTAAAGAATAATATATGCCAAACTATATTTGGCAGCAATGTTGGCCAAAACTATTACTTACCAAAATCATGGAAAACCCTAATGAAGGAAACGAGAGGCCTGAGATAAACATTGTGATTTTTCCTACTTTTAAGAAATCTGGGACAACAGCCATTTCCCAGATGATTATGCCTCCATCCAGTAGAGGTCACAGCAGCCAAATATCTTTAAAAGTTTACATCCTGTTGTTCTGTTAAGCACAGGAAGACAAATCTAATGCAGAGGTAGAATTTGTTCAGAAACTGATGTAGAGGGAAAATTAGCTGTTCATCCACATTCAACACTGTGTCCACATGCCACAGTTTTCAGGCTGCTTTTGCATTACTTTGTCTTAATAGTATTGTGGCCCAAAGATAAGATAATAGGTCTCTGATAGGAGATAAATATTAGTTAAGGACTCATACATAAAAGGCCAAAGGGAACAACAATACCATACAAGTCCATACAAGGCAAAGAACAATACCAAAAATGATATTCATAGTATCAAAAGTCAAAAAGTCATTGCAGAAATCCCAAGCCCTGCAATGTAACCAGAGTTTGCAAATTCTTGTCAAAATATTATTTTTTTTTCATCTAAAAGTTACAGCTGTGTCCTGTACGCCATTATCTAAAATAATGTTTGTATAACGATGTGATGTGCAACTCAGTATGCTGCTACACAGTTAACACCAAGCTGTGCTACCAACAGCAACATGGAGGTGTCCCGTGCCAAGAGTTACGGAGAAGTGACCAGGAGATTAAAGGTGAGCTGAAGGACATGTTCAGAAGAAGTAATGAAGCATCAGAATCAGAAAGATAATTAGAACTGAGTGACCAAATGAGGACAAAACGAAAGCAGAGGTTAAGGTCAGAATCAACATATTAATGCTACTTCTGGGGCCTACTTGAATAAGAAGCAGTTGTGTTACAGCCTAGGTTTTTTTTCTGACCTATCTTTATTTTTTTTTATTTTCTGTCGTGAATTATTGTTTTTTATGATTTTATGTCATTCCTTTTATGTATATTTACTATTTGGTAATTATACATTGTCTCTTTAAAGTGATGTCCATTCCTTGTACTTTGTGGGTAGAACCCGAAGAGGTGAGGCCAACCTGCACCACTGCTGCTGGGTCCTCCTTCTTACTATTCATTCCAGGCAGAAAGAGGAATCCGGCAGTGGATCATTGAGTCTGTAAGGAGCCGTTTGTAAGTATTGCTTTTCTTCTGTTTCTGCTGGTTTTTAGTTTTGATTTGTTCTGTTTATTGGATTTCTGCATTGGCTTGCATATTGGGACTTGATTGATTCAGATTGCCATTCAGGCAAATCATTTTTGTTCTTTGAACATTATCTTGTATTTTTCTATTTTGTTAGTAAATCTGCACTTTTATATCAACTTTCCATTTAGTTCACAAGGCAGAGGCTTATGGTCATCCTCTCCCTTGTAGTGCATTAGATATTTTTCTGGGATATTTGTGATATGTTCAACTTTAAAAGCCAGCTCCCCATTTTGGGGGACTGCATAGGTTGTAGCCTGTAGGTGGTAAATAAAATTTGAGCCTCTTCTCAGTAGGTCAGCGATGAACCTGCCTTGCTTTGTAGCTCTTTTTGGAGGCCCTCACACCCTTCTCGCCATGTTCATGTCTGTATATCAAGCTAGGAGCTAATTACCTCCAGAATTCAAAAAGATGTCAGTTATATTGTCACCTCCAAAAAAAAAAAAAAAATTGAGATTTTAATCAATTTTAACTTTGTAATCTTAACTCCAAACAAAACAAATATCAGAATATGACTCCTCTTAAGTCCAAACCCTGCAGACTTTGACACTTAAACTTTGATTTTAGCAGATAACACTCTTGCCAATTTCCATTACAGGATACATAATAGTTTACATTTGATCAGTGTCAATAAAATGACATTGTCAGCACTATTGCGATATCTCAATAAAAGCCCGAGTACTTTACGGGTAAGGAGAGTCGTAATCCTGGCATGTTATTGGGATGTAGTGGAGGCCTCATCTGGGCCTAAAATGCAGATTCAGTGGACAAAGATCTTTCCGACTTTACGTAGTATTTTTGTATATGCCCAAATATTTTTGGCACAGGTTCCACTCACGGCAGACCCGGTGATGAATAGAAAATTGTTCCAATTCAATAAGCAACTTCTGAGGTGTGATATGACGAGAGTGATCCTCACTCCTAGATTCAAACTGTATAGGGAGGTGGATCACCTGGATTGGTTAGGCCCGGAATCGGCTCATGAACTGGTAAACTATTGGATGAATAAAATGGCAAGTAGTGTTTAGTGTGCTGCCTGCGGGACATGACAGATATGTGTATTTTGTGTTTTGTTAGGTTTGCATAGGCATTGGGTTGATAAGCCTTGATTGGAGGACAACCCTATTCTTAATTTTTGTAGTGTTTAGTCTGTGTCTTTTCAAAAAAATAGTTTTTGTTTTTATGTTTAGATAGCCATTCCAAGCCCAAATTCTGAACTTAACCCCAAGGGGGTAGGGCCCTAATCTTAAGATGGTATAAGGGGGCCATCCCTGGGGTTTGAAAGTAAATGGAGGATGGAGCTTAATTAGAATCTAGGGGCATGTTTACTTATTTATATTAAATTTGAATAAGGCCCTGATGTTAAGACTCAGAGGTGGGGCTACTTAGGGGTCTTTGTTATTTGTTTATGGTCTATCACTTACCTTTATTCTAAATCTAACCCCAGGGGGTGAAGGCCCTGAGGTTAAATCAGTGGATTGGGCCTCCACTGGACAATAAGATACTTTGGATAGAGGAAGGGGTTGATGTATGTTTTATGTGAAATTAGGGCAGATCTGTGTAAAAATGGGCTGATGTATTGACAAAATGGAGGCAGAAATTTAGGGTCGGAGGAAGGGGGAGAATAAGAGTGCTAAGGTTTGTAGTGGTTTTGTGTGAACTGATTTTAGGGTTCCTAGGAGATCCAGTTGTAACTGTAAAATAAATCCAAAATTTATTTGTAATTGAAAATTAAAAATAAAATGATCAATGGCTTAAAATTCATGGAAAAACCATTGATAAAAATAAAATTAAAAATAGGCCTACAAATTTAGAAAGGATTTTGGAAATAGTTATTGTTGGATTGTGTGGGAGCAATATGGAAAGGGTCGTGAGACCACTCTTTAAAAACCTAGATAGAATACTGAGCCCCTATGAGGTAAATTTATTTTTTATATCTGCACAAAGTGTACCAATGCATTTTTGCCTTCGGGCTCATATCCCCTACCCTAACCTAATATACCTTAACACGTATAAAAACATTTATTACTACAGACGGCACCCATTTAGAAAAACAAGTCAAAGTGGTACCAATAATTAAATATAAATAACATGAAAAAATTACAACATTAATAAAACACAATTCATTTGAGAACATTTTGAATCATTATGGTTTAGGTGCCCAAATACATTATAACAAAGAGCAAAGGGCAAAATCTTCTTTCTATATATGTATTCATCTGGGACAGTAACTAATATGCCAGTCTTCATTTTACTTCATTCCATATGTCTTCATATTCATTTGCGTTCCGTTTCAGCCCCAGCATGTAGAATGTTGAGAGAGTATCGGTATTTTCTGTCAGAGTAGAGTTGGCATACCTATCATGATCTTCAGTCACGGGTCTGCTGCCTGGATCCTTACTCAGACTGGTGGTAAATGAAACAAAGATGTTCCAAACAATTCCCAGACTGAATAAATAAACTGACAAAAAATAAAAGTCCACAAATTGTACACGAACCAAACAATTTAGCTAGAATACATGAGAAAGCCCACCTATGACGAGCTGTAAGCCCGTATCACAGGAGATTGGCAGAACTTGGATTTTAACCAAAATAGCTCTGCTGGCTTCTAGTATTACTTCTTGCTTTAACTTAAGTTTGGGTGAATTGGTTCTACTGTATGTTTTAAATCCCCATCTCTACATCTGACTTGTCATTGAATTTTCATTTTTAAAGGACTCAATCATGAATTGACATTATTCTTACTTCATATAATCTCTCTCCTGGTATGAGCTTAGGGTGGCTGCTGAAAACAAGTGGGCTATGGACCAGCTTTTAAAAAAACAAAAAACAAAGAAATAATTCCTATCACTTAATTCTGACAGCCTGGATGATCCTGCATTTGTGTAGCAGGCCATCAAACAATGTATCACACATTTTTCAATTGCATTCACATCCCACTTGTCTCATTCCAGAAAAAAAATGAATGACAGAGTTGGAGGTAAAATGTCAAAACCTTGAAGAAGCCTTCCTGCCATTTTTGATGACAGCTTTGAAGTGCAAATCACTGCAATAGGTCATAGTTTAATTCTCATTTAACATGCTATGTTTAAGTTCTGGCTTACTTTATTCATGCTTGCTAATATTTGAAAGGAAGAGCTTCTAGCAAGGCCGCCTTTTGCTGTGAGTCAGTATAAATTAATTTTTGTTTTTATACCTTCATTTAAGTTCAAGACTGGTAAAATAATAAAAGAGTCAAAAAAGAAATGTTTTGAATTAAAAATGAATTTTGTTTAGGATGAAGATATGTAGGTATGGTCAAAATACATATTGCTGGTGTTATTGGTACAGGCGGAACTTTTTGCCTATACATTTTGCCTGATGAAACTTACTAAATCTTATTTGGCCATTGCTTTCTTCACATCACAGATAATACCGTTTCTCTTCAGTCCTCTTCCACTCTTTTATGTGTAGACGATGAAAAGACATTTGACCACATATATTGGTTCTACCTTGAGCTTATAGGCCTCAATACGAAATTTATTTTTTGAATTGAAACTTTATACTCCATCCCTTGAACAGTTTTTATAGAAAATGTTTAAGTTGGCTTCTATACAGGTTTCTATTTTCTCCTGTTTTGGTTCTCTCTCACTGGAAAACTTTGGCTGTTAATCTCCCACAGAATTAAAAAAACGACACTTTAACATTTAAACACTATGTGTACATGATATACAGGGTAGCTGGTATTCTCAGCAATACCTTCTCAGATTTATCAAATATTCTTATATGAATATAACTGCCTCGCAGTTAGGAGACCTGGGTTCACTTCCTGGGTCCTCCCTGTGTGGAGTTTGCATGTTCTCCCCGTGTCTGCAGACAGTCCTCCCACAGTCCAAAGACATGGAGGTTAGGTGCATTGGTGATTCTAAATTGTCCCTAGTGTGTGTGTGTGTGTGTGTGTGTGCGCGCACCCTGCCCAGGGTTTGTTTCCTGCCTTGCACCCTGTGTTGGCTGGGTTTGGCTCCAGCAGACCCCTGTGACCCTTTAGTTAGGATGTAGCGGGTTGGATAATGGATGGATGGATGTAATTTAGCGCTACTGGGTCGCAGACATGTTTATAATGGGTCACCCACATGATTGGGTAGTAGCGCCAAGCCCGAATTCTGTGCCAAATGACATATCGCCTTCTCTTTAGTGTTGTATTGATTACAGTAGTATTAGAAACAGCACCACTGACACATCATAAAGAGTCTCGTTTCTGTGACACAAAAATATAACAAATTTTCCCCACAGCACCACCTTCCTCTCTCTCACAACCAGTGAAACAGTCAAACCAATATGACTAATAAGCAAAGACACATGTAAGGAAGATGGAGAGAGGAGGGAATGGCAGACAAGCTTGTGAAGGGACGCAGTGCTTGAATGTCAAAATTTAAGTCAATGGATGCGTCAAAAGGATGTGACATTTTTAGGGCGTTATAAAGGGTGAGTTCAATGGGTAGCAGGCAGTGGTGTAGTGGTTAAGGCTTTGGAGTTTAAACCCTGAGCTGGCGCTGTGTGACCCTGAGCAAGTCACTTGACCTACCTGTGCTCCACCTGGAAAACCAAAAGAAATGTAACCATAAGTGTTGTAAGTTGTTTTTAATAAAGGCGTCAGCCAAATAAAGAAATGTGATGTAAGGTGGAGGTAAATATAGTGCCACAGAACTTATTGCATACTAAAAGCAGTTACAGTGGCCATGATCGGTGCTTCATCACGTGTTTACTATTTTGGGGATTAGCTGGGTGGGTTCTGTGTCCCAAACTGATAGCTGTCCAAAAAATAGAACTTAATAACTGCATAGTGTTCGTAAAATACCCTTTACATTTTATTAGAAATACAACTTATTCAGATTATGTACAGAAATTAAAATTGCTATGCAAACATGGCAAAAAATTTAGTAGCCTACGTGAATCAGCTTCTTTACTCAAGGAAGTAATTTTAGTGCAGCTAGTAGTTTTTCAAAACAGGGCAAAAGGAGCAAGAAAGAAATAGAAACAATTGTCGCAGAATATAGAACAAGTATTCTGAAAATCAAAAACACACGTTCTGTAATACGTTATTAAATAAATTGCAGTTTAATCTGTCAGCTCCATTGGGTTGCAAAGAGTCGAGAAAATCATTATTTAACATTGATAATATTTTGCTAGTTAAAAATGAGCTTGCTACTGTTGTGACTTTTGCAGTTGACAAAATTTGGTTTTGTGTCTCTCGCAATTTAGAAATGACATTGTAATATTAGAGTGAGATGTAAAAAATTAAGCTGACAATCTCGACTATCAGGTGCGTATGGAACGCCATCTGTGGCAAAATGAAACAAATAAGATAATAATCCATCCGTCCATTTTAAAAATGTCCAGGTACACATCAGTGTTCACAGTCAAAGAAAATGGGGCCTATGATGCGCAACTGAGACATCACGCACCATACACCAAATTCTGATCATGGGATGTCTGGCACCTACCTTGCTGCTCTGACGCAGGGGCATTCCAGCTTCTTTATAGCTCCATATACTGAGGAGCCCATTGTACGCTGTTTCGTTCAGATTGCTTCGTGCTCATGAGTTATTACAGAATATGTGGGGCCTCTTTCGAGTGAATCTCCCTGTATATTTTGATTAATTTCAGGTTGTGAGGAACACTAAAAATATCCATCCATCCATCCACCCATTATCCAGCCCGCTATATCCTAACTACAGGGTCACGGGGGTCTGCTGGAGGCAATCCCAGCCAACACAGGGCATAAGGCAGGAAACAAATCCCAGCAGGGCGCCAGCCCACCACAGTAAGGTAATTATGAAAGAAATAATCACATGAAAAAGTGCAATGATATTTATAAATTACTTATTACATTTTGAACTCCTGCAGCAATGTACAGTACAGGCCAAAAGTTTGGACACATCTCCTCATTCAATGTGTTTTCTTGATTTTCATGACCATTTCCAGCACTCCATCACTCTCCTTCTTGGTCACATAGCCCTTACACAGCCTGGAGGTGCGTTTGGGGTCATTGTCCTGTTGAAAAATAAATGATCGTCCAACTAACCTGACTTCTGCACAACACAACTGCTGGTCCCAACCCCATTGATAAAGCAAGAAATTCCACTAAATAACCCTGATAAGGCACACCAGTGAAGTGAAAACCATTTCAGGTGACTACCTGTTGAAGCTCATCGAGAGAATGCCAAGAGTGTGCAAAGGGTGGCTATTTTGAAGAAACTAGAATAGAAAACATGTTTTCAGTTATTTCACCTTTTTTTGTTAAGTACATAACTCCACATGTGTTCATTCATAGTTTTGATGCCTTCAGTGAGAATCTACCAATGTAAATGGGCATGAAAATAAAGAAAACGCATTGAATGAGGACGTGTGTCCAAACTTTTGGCCTGTACTGTATATACAGTACTGGTGTGTTTGTCCAAAAATTTTTAAAGTTCTGCAACTTTAGCTTACTTCATAGAACAATTCTGGCAAAAGTGTGACACGTGTTCAAATAATTCAACAGTCCAAGTATCTTTGTTTTAAAAGTGTTAGTAAAATCCAAAAGAGAACAGTTCACACAAAAATAAAGAGAGAAATTGATATTACAAAGAAAGGAAAAGTTCTTGTTTAAAGAAAGTTCTATCTTGTTTCATTTCTCCCTATATATGATCATACAGTCATAGTTTTAAAAACATTTTTAGTTTCATACAAAGTTTCTAAAACAATGAGGAGATGGTCAGATACAGTAACTGTATGCCAATGTTCGAGTTGTAAGCTAATCTAACAGTCCGTTCTCCTAGCAGAGAGACTTATTTCCTAACCGGCTTAATTAACACTCTGTTTGTACAGGAATAGCTAAGAAAGCTCCATTGCATACTAATTTGCAGGGGTAAAAGATTACACCATAATCTAAGTAACTATGTGAAACTGATATTCTGTCCAAATTAGCAGACACTCATGTGAATTTAACATTCACTTTCTAAGATTCAGCTCAATATTGACTCAGAGTTCCACTATAATATGTAAATAGCCTTTAAAAATAAGGCAATTTTAAAATCAAACTTGTAAAAGTCAAATTAGAAGTATATTACTGAAAATTAATGAAACACTTATGTAGTGTTTATTGTAATCAAATATTGTGTTTTATGTTACAGTTATTTTAAAAGGTTTATTTATTTATATAGTTCAGTTTGTCATCATTTTGCTTTAAAATGGAAACTAATGTTTCTATTTTTAGAGTCAGAAACAGAGAAAAAGTTAAGCACTGAATATTTTACAAAATCACTTCAGTATTTCAATCTAGTATCTATATGTATTGTAACTTTCTCCCAAGAAACTCTTACACCAGAGAAATATCTCTCTATATAGTATATATATATAAAATCCAGCGTTTGTCTGTCCGCTTTTCACAAGTTTTCTGAGTTTTGTTTCTATAATTTGCTTAAACATTTCCGGTTGATTTTGCAAGTTATCTCATCACGCTAAGTAGAATAGTTTGCTTGTGGTACCGATTTATTTGCTCAAATCCGGGAGACATGCAGCGGCCCGATTTGGGCCCTTTACACTCACGCGTCAGCCTCGGGGCGAGTACCTTTCCTCCGCTTAGTTAGCGAACGAAAGAACTACTTCACGGATTTAGATCAGGTTTTTTTCTATAACTTGCTTGAACATTCCGGTTGATTTGGTGACTTCTCTCATCATGCTAAGAATCATAGTTCGCTTGCAGGAGCGATATAGTCATGCTAATCCGAGAATTACATCAGGTGTGGGGATCTGGGCAGGACCCTCCTCACTGTCCTTTTATACGAATACACGGGCAGAGCTGCGGAGCATGGCTAGTGTGACATAAATTGAAAATGAATAAAATGGTACGCTTATTTTTAAAAAGTCCAGATTTTATGGGAAAAAAAAGACCCTCCAGACCTGGGAGGCTGGCTAAGACTCTGCTGTTATGGCATACATTACATTTAAATGTGTAACAGAGGTGCAAAGGAGATACTGCGTGAAGTTTAACATGCTTAGATGAGGAAGAATTCCTTCACTGTTTTAAAGAGACTCAATAGATTTCGATCTACTGGTAGTGTGAAGGACATAAGTACCTTTTGAGAAGGATGTGAGAACCACGAGAGCTGCAAGAACATAAGAAAATATCAAAAGGTTGAGCCAAGCAGCAGGCATTCAGCACAATGTTCATCAATAGCATTAATATAATAATTTAGCTACTTTTTTGCTCAGTATATTGAATCGTTGAATTAAAACTGAAATATGGTTTTTGCAAGCTTTATTAAATATATATATATATATATATATATATATATATATATATATATATATATATATATATATATATATATATAAATTTTTATTTTGTAGCTCATTTGAAAAATATTAAGGTAAAAGGATTGCATCAAATACATTTTTTGGACTGATTTATTCCTTATCTGATGCCATGTGTTGAATGACTAGCTAAGTGATCATTCACAGTGTCCTTTCAAAAATCAGCATAGCCTCGCACTGAACCCCACAAATTTCTTTACACTTTACTAAATTTCACACTAAGCATTTACACTGGTTGTGATATACCACATGAATATTTTCCTTGTTTTGAATGGTAATTATTATTTTTCCTAACAATATGTTTGGTTTCAATTTTTCTCTATTAGCCATATTCATGCACTGTATAAGAAATACTTGAAAGGAACTTACAACATCTACTGTTTTTTATTGTATGGCCATTGTTATTTGCCAGTGTGTGGCCCTGCTGTCATTATGATAATAATATGCTTCTTGGGTTCTGGTATGATACAAATTTTATTTTTTGGGCCTTCAGATTACAAAGTTTAAGAACCCCTGCTTTAAACCACTGTTTCTAATCAGTGTTATCTTCTCCCAATTTACTTGTCTCTACATAAATGAAGGGTCTATAATATGAAAGCTACTAGTTGCCACAATTTATTTCCTCCTCATTAAAACTGTTCTGAAATCTATCATATAATGTATCATATAATGTAGAAATTTGGCAGCTTAAAGAAAAACATACCTTGCACAAGCAATCCTCCTTCTTTATGAACCACAAAGCGGGGCAGAAATTCTTATTGTTTGTGTCCTGTTTTTGTGGAGTGTCAGAAACGTTTCATGTGCTAGATGTTGTCTGACCTGTATGGAGACTTCCTCATTCTTAACTCCTCGTTCTTGAATTTACAATTTAATTCATGTAGTTTACGTTTCTACAGATAACTTTAATCTTTTTCTTTCACATCTTCTACGTTCTCTTTGCTAAAGTGGCTGCCTCTATGGTTATATCAAACCCCAAGAAGGTGTTATGCCACAGAAGTTGCTACTTACTTTCCTGATAAACCAGGCACTTCTTTGAATATGTTTTGGTCCCATACTTATTTTTAACAAATAGCATTCAGCTACAGCTGCTCAGCTGAGTTTTTGTAATCTCTTAAAAAAATATATATATATACATATATATATGTATATACATATATATATGCTTGTGCCTCCTCCAGACCGCGAGGGGGCGTCCGTCCTGGTTCTATTGGGAGCCACGGGTCGAGGGCATGGAAGCCCTACCCTGTAGGGGCCCGTGGTTACCGCCAGGCGGCGCCCCGATGCCGGTTGATCCCATGCAGTCGCCGGCCGGAGCTGTAGCCCGGCCGGGACGCTGGGAGGACGAGAGGAGGGCTTGTGCCTCCTCCACACCGCGAGGGGGCGTCCGTCCTGGTTCTGTTGGGGACCACGGGTACAGGGCATGGAAGCCCAGCCCTGTAGGGGCCCGTGGTCACCGCCAGGCGGCGCTCCGATGCCAGTTTATCCCATACGGTCCGCGGCTGGGGCTGGAGCCCGGCCGGGACACCTTGAGGACGTGAGGAGGGCGAGTGCCTCCTCCAGACAGAGTGGGGCGTCCGTCCCTGGTTCAGGGGGCCTCGGGTACAGGGCATGGAAGCCCAGCCCTGCAGGGACCCGTGGCCACCGCCAGGCGGCGCCCAGCGCCTAATTATCCCGGAGCCCGACACTTCCGCCACACCAGGAAGTGCCGGGGAAGACTTTATGTGGTGCCGGAGAGCTGCCAGGAAGGCAGCCGACACTTCCGCCACGCTGGGGCGTGGCCAAGGAACAGATGGCGGAAGCACCTGGGGCTCATCCGGGCATTATTTAAGGGGCCGCCTCCCTCCAGTCATTGGTGGAAGTCGGGAGGCAGAAGGACTGAGCAAGAGGAAGGACTGGAGGCGGCCAGGAAGGCACAAGAGACTGTGGGCCTGGACTTGGGGAAATCGGTGCAAGAAGGCACTGGGGGTGCACGTGAGCCATTTTTGCAGATAATATTAGTGACAATAAATGGTGTGTGGTGCAAACAACAATGTCTGTCTGCCTGTGTCCGGGTTCAAGTTCACAATGGCGCCCAACGTGGGGCCAACCGTCTGGTGCAAGACGGGGGCCCCATAACGATAAATATTTTGTGAACGGCCGGCGCAGCGGCGGACCCCACACACTGGCCGCGGGAGCGCCCGCACGGCCCGCGCTGAGCGCTTTACCCGAAACCGCCGGACTGAAGAGAGGCCATCCCCGGGTGCGGAGGAGGAGCGGGCCTCGCTGGAGCGCAGCGGGCTCCGAGAGACGCGCTGTGGAGATGGACAGCCAGGCCGGCGTTGCTTCGCTGAAGGCCAAACCGAGGCAGGGGCCTCGGCACGACGGGATTCGGGAGGTGAGTACCCTGCCCTGCGGGGTTGGATGTACCTTGTTCTCCGCAGGGAGGGACGAACCGGATCCGCGTCTGTGGCAGGAGCACGCCGGGCCACGGGCTGTCGACAGCGCGCCGGCGGCCGCTGAGGAGGCCGCGAATCGAAGCCGCAGCTGCGGTGCGGCGAAGAGGCACGCTTCGCAGCCAGAACAGGGGAGACAAGATGGCGCGGCCGGAGGTCCCGCCCGCTGACAGGCACGGGATTGGCGGTGTGTCTAGCGTGCCCGCCGATGATTGGATAGAGGCGGGCCCAAGGAATGCCAGTCTCGTGCCAAACCGAGACCCGATTGGGCCAGAGGGAGTGGCCCAGAGGAGGCAGGCGTCGCGTGGAGCTGATGGACAGGTAAGCCCACCGACGCCTGTCTCTCTCTCTCTCTCTCACCAGCGGCTCGGCGTGGCCGGAGGAGTCCTTCGCCCGCCAAGCCGCCCTTAGAGGAGCTGCTACGTGTTCTCGCCGCTCAGTGTGAGCAGCTGATGGAGATGGCTGTCGCGTCGAGAAAGACACCGAGTGAGACGGAGGATCGGCGCGGCGCTGGAACCGGAGGCAGGCAGAACACGGCGGGAGTGGTGAGTGTTGCCGCTCCGTAGAGCAAGTGGGGGTTCGCGAACATGGCCGTGACCGTTCGGACGACCGCCCGGTAGGCGACCTCCCAACAGCGGATGCGGCGGTGCAGACAGCTAGCGAGGCGAGGAGCTCAACACGCAAGGGCTGGTAGGATCGGGCTGCTGAGTGCCCTGGGTCCTAGCGCCCTGCGCTTCAAGCCTGCAGCTGTCTCCTGTCGCTCTGCCTGGACGCAGACGGGGCTGGATTTGATCTTTCGCTGTGCTCAGACCCAGACCGTCAGCGCGTCCAAGAAAAGAAGGAGGAACCGAAGGGTGAATGCCGGTTCCTCTGATAGGAGAGGACGCGGCGCTGGGTGCGCGCGTCCGGAGAAGGGCCGCCCTCTGTGCGGGCAGAGGAGATCCCCTGGGCGGCTGGGCGAGCCGCCTGCGAGCGTGCCGCAACAACAGGCGGACGTGCATGGAACCTGCGGCAGAGGACTTCAGCAGGCAAGTCAGGGGCTGTCGGAAGGGGGCAGGAGCACTGCGGCTACGGAGACCGGCAGGGCGCTCGGGGTGAGTGTCCTGGCAGTGCTTCTGGCCCTCTTTTCCCTTTTTCCACAGGCCCGAAGCCCCGACGAGCGCTGAGGACAACGTCGTCAGGGACCTGCCCTCCTGAAACGGGCCGCTCCGCGGGAGGGCTCCACGCCGAGAGGCCAATAGTGTCCCAACTGCGGGAACAGCGGGGCGAGAGCGGCGAGACCACAGGGGCGCGTTTGCGCGGGCGGGGTGCCGAAGACGGATGTCCCAGGGTGCCGTGTTGGACCCTGGGGCATAGTAGGACCCTCACCGGGGACGTGCTGCCCTTTCGGGTTGTGCCATTCGGACCCACGTGTCCTCGCTAGCCCAGGAGGACGTGAGGAGGGCTTGTGCCTCCTCCAGACCGCGAGGGGGCGTCCGTCCTGGTTCTATTGGGAGCCACGGGTCGAGGGCATGGAAGCCCTACCCTGTAGGGGCCCGTGGTTACCGCCAGGCGGCGCCGATGCCGGTTGATCCCATGCAGTCGCCGGCCGGAGCTGGAGCCCGGCCGGGACGCCTGGGAGGACGAGAGGAGGGCTTGTGCCTCCTCCACACCGCAGGGGCGCCCGTCCTGGTTCTGTTGGGGACCACGGGTACAGGGCATGGAAGCCCAGCCCTGTAGGGGCCCGTGGTCACCGCCAGGCGGCGCCCGATGCCGGTTTATCCTGACGGTCCGGCTGGGGCTGGAGCCCGCCGGGACACCTTGAGGACGTGAGGAGGGCGAGTGCCTCCTCCAGACAGAGTGGGGCGCCCGTCCTGGTTCAGGGGCCTCGGTACAGGGCATGGAAGCCCAGCCCTGCAGGGACCCGTGGCCACCGCCAGGCGGCGCCCAGTGCCTAATTATCCCGGGAGCCCGACACTTCCGCCACACCAGGAAGTGCCGGGGGGAAGACTTTATGTGGCGCCCGGAGAGCTGCCAGGAAGGCAGCCGACACTTCCGCCACGCTGGGGCGTGGCCAAGGAACAGATGGCGGAAGCACCTGGGGCTCATCCGGGGCATTATTTAGGGCGCCTCCCTCCAGTCATTGGTGGAAGTCGGAGGCAGAAGGACTGAGCAAGAGGAAGGACTGGAGGCGCCAGGAAGGCACAAGAGACTGTGGGCCTGGACTTGGGGAAATCGGTGCAAGAAGGCACTGGGGGTGCACGTGAGCCATTTTTGCAGATAATATTAGTGACAATAAATGGTGTGTGGTGCAAACAACAATGTCTGTCTGCCTGTGTCCGGTTCAAGTTCACAATATATATATATATATATATATATATATATATATATATAGTGGAAACTGGCCCAGACACAGACAGGCAGACATCATTAGTTCACCCAACACACATTTATTTACAAATAAAGTGCCACACACAACCCCAAAACTCCCCCAAAGTCCAGGCCTCACAATGCCTTTTCCTTCTTCAGACTGCCTCCTTTCCTCTCCTCCCGAGCGCCGTCTTTCTCCGCTCCTGACTCCATTGAATGGAGGAAGGTTGCTCCTTTAATAGACACCCGGACGTGCTCCAGGTGCCTACCGATTAGCTTCTGCCGGCACTCCCAAGTGTGGCAGAAGTACCAGCTGCGCACCCAGAAGCACTCCGGGTGTCCCTGGTCTTCTTTCCCCCAGCACTTCCGAGTGTGGCGGAAGAGCTGAGGGCATGGCCTCCACAGGCTTTGAGATGCCCTCTGGCGGTGACCACGGGCCCCTATAGAATTGAGCTTCTAAGCTCTGTTCCTGTGCTCCCCAAAGCCACCAAGGCGGTGGCCCCCTCATGGTGTAGAGGATGCGTAAGCCCTCCTCCGGTCTTCCTGTGTCCGGCTGGGCCCCAGCCACTTGCCACTATATATATATATATATATATATATATATATATATATATATATATATATATATATATATACAGTATTTCATATTTTTTTTTGTTATTTAAAAACAAGTTATTTAAGACAAGGTAAAAGTACTGCATCGATTACATTTTTTTGAACAGTTTTATTTTATTTCATGAAGTTTTTTGTGCAGATGTTTCTTCCACAGGTAGTTTGGAACTTTGTTGTGAGTGATGCTACAAAGGACGAGGGATTTCTACATGTTATGTGCTTCAGCACTCATCGGCTTTGCTCTGTAAGTTTGCACTGGTCTGCCACTTTGTGGCTGGGCTGATGTCGTTTCTCGTTGCTTCCACTGAATAATCCTAGCATTTACATTTCACTGGGGCAGATCTACTGTAGCAGAGCAGAAATTTCCCAGATTGACTTGTGACAAAGGTGGCATCCTATGACAATGCTATATTTAAAGTCACTGAGCTCTTCTACTGCTAATGGACATTGGACCGCCTTGTGCTTGATTTTATGGGTGTAGCTGAAACACCTGAACTCAATAATTTGGAGGGGTATCAATATGGTGCATTTAAGGAGGTACTGTATCATTTTTCTTTGTAAATTAGAACTCACATTAATTAATCACATTGTAAGGTACAGCACCTTCTGTGTTACAGCTTTATGAATATTTATACAAAGAAAATCAAATTAATTTAAAAGCCTCATTACTTACAGTATAGGAATTCAAAATATATAGGCTTACCATTGTGAAAAAAAAGCACTGCAGAAACAGATTGTTTCCAAACTTTAAATTGAAACTGCAAAATATGTACAAAGTGATATCAATAAATCACAAAATGTTTGATTTCCTTTCTTGTAAAAACTATTATATGCTTGACTTTTAGTTATTTAGCCAATATTTTTTGCGAGAAAAACTGCATTTAATTTATGGTAAACTTTTTGAGATGTTGTCCAAATTATTCTACTCCTCTTCTGCTGTATCTTCAGTATGTAAAACATTCATAAAGAAGTGAAAGTAACCTAACATTCTCAGACTCACTTAACCAGTTCAGAGTCATAGACAGAACCTATCTAACAGCACTGAATGCAAACAGGGGGCAACCATGGACACATTGACACATTAGCAGAGTCATCAATTAATTCACTCTAACAATATAAATATTGTATTGATGGAAATAAAATTGGTTTTCTTGAGGCCGTTGGACTCAGCGTCTTCTCTCGGGTGCAGGACCGTGACTCATGTGTCACAATATACTATAATAGATAGACAGATACCGTGTTTCCCCAAAAATAAGACGGGTTTTATATTAATTTTCCCTCCAAAAAACACGCTAGGGCTTATTTTCAGGGGATGTCTTGTTTTTCCATGAACAACAATCTACATTTATTCTTGAACAAAAATTTACATTTCTCTCTATTATAAAAAAAAAAAATCTTGGAAGGAGATGATACATGATTTTCTTGGAAAAATTGTAATGACCCGCAAGACAAGGCAGTGAGACCGATGGACAGCTGCTGTATAGGCTTTTAAATGATCGACACTCAGCTCGGCAGCAGTAAGACAGCAGCTGATCCCACCGCGTCTCCTTAGTGTGCGTTCAACACCCGCCCCTTCACAATGTAAGCGGCAGAGATGCAAAGTGGTTGACGCGCAGCGCACCCTCGGGGGTGGATGAGTGAAACAAGCCGGGGGCACAACCCCCTAGTATTCTTGAACAAAAATTTATATTTATTCTTGAACAAAAATTTACATTTATTTAAATACAGTCATGTCATCATCTTCTGGAACATCATCATAACTCTCCAAACCCCATTATGAATTTCTTGCGACTCCATTTCCTCTTTCATGTCTAGCAATAGAGCTTTCCTTAAATGAGCACCTCTTGTCCATGTAGCCTGCTTGTAGTGCATTCGGATATCCAACTTCTTCTCTTTGCAGAAAGCAGTAAGATTTTTGCCTTGGTACTCCTCCACAATTCCTTTCTTGTACTCAACAGAATGGCTTTTTCATTTTGTGCTCATCTTGTCGGGATATCAAAATACAGGTATTCATTCCTGTTCATCTGTGTACATACGGTAGCGGTAGGCGTTTATCGCTCATCCAAAAGCGCCTGCACGGGATTGTAACTAGGGCTTATTTTCAGAGTAGGGCTTATATTACGAGCATCCTGAAAAATCATGCTAGGGCTTATTTTCGGGGTAGGTCTTATTTTCCAGGAAACACAGTAGATAGATACATACTTCATTAATCCCAAGGGGAAATTCACAATGTCCTGCAACCGAGAAAAGACGGTGAGTCCAAAGGCTTCAAGAGAACCAAATTTATTTCCATCAATACAGGAGCAGTCAGGGTATTTATTCAAATGGGAGCTACTACTTCAATACACACAGACACAGCAAATGAGCTGGGATGAGGCCAGGTTAGTGACTGGGTTATAATATTCTCTGCATCACTCATTGGGTGACAGACATGTTACTCGAAGAGGCTGTGAACTTGTAGTTGCCTCGGTGGCACTGCGAACCTGCGGCTGCCTCGTCAACAGGAAAGCAACCCTCAACAGATGCTCATGATTGAGGAGGGTCTCAAAAGAGTTAAAAAAAACTAATAATATTTTCTTAAATTTGGTTAACTGAGAACTTGCAAGACCCCTTATTTCTCAACATTTCTTCAACTAATTGTACACTCTTGTCAACGTTATACTCAGCCAGTACTTTCTAGACAAACCATTGGTTTAATGTTCAGCATGTGTACAATTATTCAGTGTCTGACTTTCCTTTTGATTTTTTTTTCTTATGGATGGCCTTAAAAAAAACCACTGACCACTTTACAATGGCAAGAAAAGGAAAGGGAACCTCTAGATTTAATAATTGGTTAAACCTGTGAATCAGAACTGCAGAATGTGCAAGTGGACATTTGGACCATTCTTTCTTGCAGAACTGTTTCAGCACAGACAAATTCCTAGGAAATCTGATGTGAACAGTTCTCTTCAGGTCATTTCATAACATCTCCATTGGGTTAAGGTTTAAGCTCTGACTTTAAAAGGCGGATTTTTTTTTTTTTTTAATCTGTTCTGTGGTAGATTTATTTCAGTGTTTATAGTCATTGTTTTGCTGAGCTTCAGTAGGAAGACAACCACTCTGACATTAAACTGGTAGATACTTTGACAATCCTGGGACTTCATTTGCCCTTTGATGATAGCAAACTGTCCATACCCCAAAGCAGCCCCAAATCATGATGCTTCTTACAATGTACTTCATCACTGGGACAATGTTTTCATGTCAGCATGTTGTGCCCTATTTACACTATATATATTTGTTACATATTCCTTCTGAACAATCCAGTCTTAGCTTCATCAGCACCCAAAATATTTTTCCAGTAGCGTTAAGGAGTGTCGTGGTGGTATCTGGCCAACTTCAGGCATAGATTGGTGATGTTTTTGGAGAGCAGTGGCTCCCTCCTTAGTGTCCTACCATGGTCACCACGTCTTTTCAGTGTTTTGTTTATGGCAGACTCATGAACTGAGATGTTCATCTGTTAATCCAATAAATCCTTCAGTGCCTTTAGCTGTTATTCTGGGGTTCTCTGTTAACACACTGAGTATTGTGAGTTTTGAGTCATCTTGGCTGAGTGTCCACTTAGGGAGTGTAACCACAGTATGAAATCATCTCCATTTATACACAATCTGTCCAACCATGGACTAATAAATATCTAAATTCTTTGAAAATTACTTTTTTTTTTTTTTTACCTTTTCCGGTTTTACACAATTCAAGAATTCTTGATCGCAGATCTTCTGAAGTCTCTTTTTTTACAAGGACTTCTTCACATCAGCAGTAGCTCCTTTTGAGCAGCACGCTCAACATGTTTGAGTCATTTTTGTAGGTCAAACTAGCTCTAAATCGAACATCTAATCTCCAATCTCATTTCATTGATTGGACTTTTTTGACTCCAGTTAGCTTTTGTTAAAGTCATGACATACTTTTTGTAACCTACACTGTGAATGTTTGAATAATGTATTCAATATGTCCAAGAACAATACAATAATTTAAATGTCATTAGATTAAGTAGTCTCTGTGTCTTCGGTATTTTAGCTTGGATAAAAATCAGACCATATTTTAAGACAAATTTAAATCTAAATATGGTTATTTCCAAAGCGTTCCAATACTCATGTAGCCACTGTAAAATCCATGAAGAATTCTATTTCAATTTTTTACAATTCATTTAAATCTTAATATAAAATTTAAAAACAATTGAGATTTTGTGTCTAATTAATGTCTTTGTTTTTAAGTGAAATGTGCATAAATGTCATTGATTTAAGTTGTCCTTAACCCTAAAAGTTGAAACAAATTTTAAAATGTGCTTTCATATTTATAGACAACAATGAAATAATGAATAAGAGAACATAAGAAAAGACTGAATTGATGACTACTTCAATGTTAATGTGGATGGCAAGAAATCTGATCCCTCCAATCACTGAATATGAAGTCTTTGAACATGGTGCTTGTGCCTTTGTAAAATAAAGGGATTTATTCCAGAAGATGCTATGCATTTTATAAAAAGTGCAAACAGATTTAGGTCTAGGCACACCACTTTACTATATTTTGTATGCTTATTAAGACCAAACAAAGCCCTTGTTAAAATCTTTATGTAGCCCTAAGTGGCTAAAAGATGCACTATAGGCAGTCCTTAAAGTAAATTGTTATTGAAAAATCAATCTGTAGCTTAAGATGCTTAACCTCTGTGTTTGGCAAGAGGCACAGGCTCCCTGAAAGCTAAGCGATTTTATCTGGAGTCTAATGCTAGCACAAAATAACACCCGAAATCAAACACCTCAAAACAGGCTGTGGAGAAATCCCATTCAAATTACAGTAAAAACGCCACTTGGCTTAGCTTTTAATGCTGGTTTATTAGGAACAAACTGTTGTGAGAGAACCACATCAAATACGAGTGTCTGCTACAGCAGAAACAAGGGCACGATTCTTGTCTGTTCTTGGTTCTTCAGGTGTTCCCATGTGATTTGGTCCTGAAGAAGTCTAAAGACTTCCGAGACTGCGGCATTCGGGTGTTAACTCATGAAGACACAACTGATAGCAGTAGCAGGGTACTCCGATTACAATTTTTGGCATCTTAGAAAACGATAGATGTAATCTTATTATTCTAATTTCTCTCTGGATGTTCACATTTCAAAAAGGCTTTGTTCATGTAGTGTCTGTTCTTTTTAAAACAACCTAAAATATACGTATGTAAAAGTAAGCTAAATCTGCGTGTAAAATATAGAACTATGGCAAAGAAATATGTACATATATAATTTTCATAACTCATTAAAGCATACGTTTGTAGCAGAAATAGTTACTGTTTTTATTTGCAGCACAGTGCATCCTCTAACTCATACAATAAAAATGAACAAAATACTTTTCTCGCAGCTAGGTTGTAACTCCCATTCTTTACTAACTTGTCCTCTGCAATCCTCTGTCAATAGAATCATCATTATTTCTAAATTTCTCAAAAATAGTAATGTTGAAAACAATCATTCTTTCATGAGTTCTCCATTCTTTTTCCTTCGTTAGCAATTGTGAAACTTAAGGAGCTTTCTAAATCTTTTTTTTTTTTTGTACTCGTTCCTTTCACTTAACTCTCCCAATAACCTTTTCACAATATAGTAAATTTAAGATATTCATCACACAAAATCCCCACTGCAGCTATTACTTTTCACATTTGAAAACTTTAGTTCTTCACTTTAAACTTACAAGCGGTATCTTGAGCATCACCATTGCTTAATCATATTCACCATGCTTAGTCTCGTGGAGCCAGACGTGATTATCAAATAAGAACACATGTCTGGGATCAACCCATTAAAAAACGGTAGTGAGCAGTGGTGACATCCGGCACTGCAAAGGCTCCAATAACAGGGCTTCTTCCTAAAACACCCATTCCTAATTCCTTCAGTCCGTGCACTAAACTAAACTATCAGGGTTCAGGGAGAGAACAAAGAAAATTGAATGAAAGACCTGTCGCTGAAAGGAAATAAAAAATGAAAACTGCTGTTATCCATTCAGGAACTCAGTAGCACTAGGTAACTGAAGCTTAATGATTAATTTGTTTGTTGGAATGACAGAGGTTAAGGAGAGCAGCTCTGATCTCTGCAGCTCAAAATCACTGCCCCTGCTTTGAGTGCCGCCTTCAAGAGGCGTTGGATTGGTTTAGACATGTGACAATTGGCGAGCTGTCTAATTGCTCCCGCCCACTTTTAAGCAAAATTCACTTATGGTTGTGCATATTATATGTC
Organism: Polypterus senegalus; assembly: GCF_016835505.1. NCBI lineage: Eukaryota > Metazoa > Chordata > Cladistia > Polypteriformes > Polypteridae > Polypterus > Polypterus senegalus. Next base: position 98,123,928 of record NC_053171.1, on the reverse strand, counting down.
TGACTTCAGCAAGACTACATCATACTTGGTTTGTACTTTATTACTTTACTGACCCGAGGCCTTCTAGCCATTTGATGGGTAGTGAGTGAGGATTTGGGCTCAATTTCGCAGTGTTTTTAATTTATTTTGGCTCTTTCCGTTGTTTTTCTGGGTTTTGGTGCTTATGGTAACTTTTTTGAACTCTCTGAATTATTGTTGCTGCCAGGCAGAGGAAAATGCTACTCATAAATGCAAACTTTTTTTTTAATATTTGTTTTCTGAAGAAAATCGTGTTTGCTTTATGGAAAGAGTTTTGAAGGGCTTAAAGGTGGATCCCTTATGAGGCTGAAACTGGTGAAGCAGATGTGGCTCGAAGGATTCTTTTTAAACAACACAATCATTTTGTGCCCTGCAACATTTTCTGTTCCGTTCCCATGCACAATGCGCCACATTTCACAACATGGTGAATTATATAGATTCTGGCAAGGCTAACAACACTCTCATTATTTAAAAAGTCACACAATCCAGTCTGCTGTCTTACAAGTTCTTACTTATGGGTGTGAATTTTCTTTGAGAAAATATAAATGTTTTTAAATGTACTCAAGAGGTACTTCACAGTTCCTCAAAAATAGAGCCAGAAAGTAAAGATGGAAATGACCTACGGTTGTATTTTCATATGCATGGTCATGACTGAAGATTAATCTGATAAAGAAGATGTAATATGCCCTTGAGACATTCTTTCTCGCCTGCATGATACAAAGCACAGTATTTGTTTGACATCTGTTGTTGAACCCTTACAAATGTAATAAATATGTTAAATTCCTGATCTGACATTGTGTTTATGCCTTATTGATTTTCATAATTGAGTATACTGTATGTGGACTTAATGTGAGCCCTAAATCTTCATATACTAGTATAGTAGAAGCATTCCTGTTGTTATTGATTTAATACCTCCGTGTTTTGTGTTATTATTGAGCTTGATCATGAATATTAAATGTTGTATTCAATGCAGTAATGCATTTTTTTTGCTTGTGTGATATGAATGTAGTTTTGTGTTTGGCATCCTCAATGACAAGACTTTCATTACTTTACACTCTACCCAAAACAACATTTTACCAGCAGCTAATAAGTGATATAGAGAGACATCATTTCCAAATGTTAAATCTTCCGGGTGTCATAAACAGTGCACAGCTGTGGAGACCTAAAGAGTGCATAATATTTGTAACATAAGAGGACTCACTAAAAAGTGAGTTTATCCAATCATGGAATAATGTCTCAATAGCATCAAAATGAAACATTTATTTCTTTAAGCAAACAATGCAGGGATGTAAAAAAGGATGAGCACATTAAATAAGCCAAAATGCAACTTGTTGAAGGTGGGTACCACATCTGTCAAGCAAGGTGGCTTGCCCACTTGCCCTCTTCCCACGTTCTTCATAAAAAGGACCTTCCTCTTTTTTTGCTTTCTCAACCCTGGTATCTACCTTCCATTAGTGAACCTTCATTTGTAACTCTCTTCCTAATTCTAGATGAGCTACACTTATAGCATGAAGCAACATTAAACTCATGCAAGGCAGGCCTCAGCACTGTGGACTTTTATGAATACTACTTAACACGGTACAACACCCTAGTACTACTGAATACTACTTAAAAACTGAATTACAAATAACTTTTCAAGAAACAGAATTTTAGCCATTTCAACACTAATATATTAAAGCAGTGTTTCACAGCCTCAGTCCTGGGGGCTCGCTGTGGCTTCAGGTTTTTGTTCCAAGCAGATTCCTAATCAGTGACAGCACCTGATAGCACCGATCTCTTGTAATTAGCTGGGATTATTTTTCTTTTAGTCTACTTGTACATTCAGAAAAGCACAGCAGCACGATTTTTTACATTTCAAAAGAGATTTAGAAATATTTCTGCTTTTGCTGTTGATTTAAATGCTTAACTCTCTTTTGTTGACTTCATTCTATTTTTCCCTTTCTCTGTGCAGTTTTTCCCTTTCGTTGTATCTTACTAATGACAATTAAAAATGAGCAGAGCAGACAGGCTAGGAAACAACACACTGAATAATCAAAGGCTGCAGCTACTTTAGCATCAGACCCACTAATTAGTAAACAATGGATTAATTAAACAATTAGAACACCTGGAAAAGTAGAATGAAAATCAAGATGACAATATTGTTGGTACATTTATATATATATATATATATATATATATATATATATATATATATATATATATATATATTACCAAACTTAGTTTTCTACTTTCTATATTGTTCCCAAAATACAGAACTTGGGAAATAACACATCACTTAATTAGCCCAGGAGTCCAATTAAAAACCAAAGCTGCTCGGAGCAAAAACCTGCAGCCACCGTGTGCCCCCCAGGACCGAGGTTGGGAAACACTGGATTAAATAATAGCTCCTGAAAATGTGATATGCATACAGGTCAATGTTTTACTTTCATTCTCAACTAATAATGAACTACTTTTCTATTTAAAGTAACTGGAACACGCTTATATTGTCAAGTACTGTATATGTAGTGTGTCAAATATTGCATGTAAGTGCCCTGATTTCTGGTTAATTGTATTTTTTGTTTAGAGGACAAGTAAATATCTCTCTGAAATCACTTTACACCATTTAGTATTCCAATTGAAACCATCCATCCATCCATTTTCCAACCCGCTGAATCCGAATACAGGGTCACGGGGGTCTGCTGGAGCCAATCCCAGCCAACACAGGGCACAAGGCAGGAACCAATCCTGGGCAGGGTGCCAACCCACCACAGGACACACACAAACACACCCACACACCAAGCACACACTAGGGCCAATTTAGAATCCAACATTGGGAAAAACAGCTCGATTGTAGGCAAACACCTTAAAGTGTAGCCTTACTAACACGTACAGTGGTGCTTGAAAGTTTGCGAACCCTTTAGAATTTTCTATATTTCTGCATAAATATGACCTAAAACATCATCAGATATTCACTCACGTCCTAAAAGTAGATAAAGAGAAACCAGTTAAACAAATGAGACAAAAATATTATACTTGGTCATTTATTTATTAAGGAAAATGATCGAATATTACATATTTGTGAGTGGCAAAAGTATGTGAACCTTTGCTTTCAGTATCTGATGAGACCCCCCTTTGCAGCAATAACTGCCACTAAACGTTTCCAGTAACTTCTGATCATTCCTGCACACCGACTTGGAGGAATTTCAGCCCAGTCCTCCGTACAGAACAGCTTCAACTCTGGGATGTTGGTGGGTTTCCTCACATGAACTGCTCGCTTCAGGTCCTTCCACAACATTTTGATTGGATTAAGGTCAGGACTTTGACTTGGCCATTCCAAAACATTCACTTTATTCTTCTTTAACCATTCTTTGGTAGAACGACTTGTGTGCTTAGGGTCGTTGTCTTGCTGCATGACCCACCTTCTCTTGAGATTCAGTCCATGGACAGATGTCCTGACATGTTCCTTTAGAATTATCTGATATAATTCAGAATTCATTGTTCCATCAATGAAGGCAAGTCGTCCTGGCCCAGATGCAGCAAAACAGGCCCAAACCCTGATACTACCATCACTATGTTTCACAGATGGGATAAGGTTCTTATGCTGGAATGCAGTGTTTTCCTTTCTCCAAACATAACGCTTTTCATATAAACCAAAAAATTCTATTTTGGTCTCATCCATCCACAAAACATTCTTCCAATAGCCTTCTGGTTTGTCCACGTGATCTTTAGCAAACTGCAGACGAGCAGCAATGTTTTTTTTGGAGAGCAGTGGCTTTCTCCTTGCAACCCTGCCATGCACACCATTGTTGTTCAGTGTTCTCCTGATGGTGGACTCATGAACATGAACATTAGCCAATGTGAGAGAGGCCTTCAGTTGCTTAGAAGTTACCCTGGGGTCCTTTGTCACCTCGTCGACTATTACACGTCTTGATCTTGGAGTGATCTTTGTTGGTCGACCACTCCTGGTGAGGGTAACAATGGTTTTGAATTTCCTCCATTTGTACTCAATCTGTCTGACTGTGGATTGGTGGAGTCCAAACTCTTTACAGATGGTTTTGTAACCTTTTCCAGCCTGATGAGCATCAACAACTCTTTTTGTGAGGTCCTCAGAAATCTCCTTTGTTTGTGCCATGATACACTTCCACAAACATGTGTTGTGAAGAGCAGACTTTGATAGGTCCTGTTCTTTAAATAACACAGGGTGCCCACTCACACCTGATTGGCATCCCATCGATTGAAAACACCCGATTCGAATTTCACCTTCAAACTAACTGATCATCCATGAGGTTCACATACTTTTGCCACTCACCAATATGTAATATTCAATCATTTTCCTTAATAAATAAATGACCAAGTATAATATTTGTGTCTCATTTGTTTAACTGGTTTCTCTTTTTCTACTTTTAGGACTTGAGTGAAAATCTGATGATGTTTTAGGTCATATTTAAGCAAAAATACAGAAAATTCTAAAGGGTTCACAAACTTTCAAGCACAACTGTATGTGCTAGTTGAACTACACTATACTTATCCTGCAACCTGAAACTTACTATGAAGCAATTGTGAATCACCAGGGGGGCGCTCCAGCTCCCATACACCCGACACAGCAGACACAGGCACAAGTGTGGCACAAAACAAGCCTTTTATTTGTTTCCTATCCCCTAGCACAGTATGAAACACCAAACACAAGTACTAGGGCACAACCCAGTTCGAATAAAGTATATCAACTAATGTCTTCTCTCGCAGACAGTTGCAGCCTTCTTCTCCACTCCTCCTGGCAAGCTTCGTCCTCATCCTCCCGACTCTGGCCCTCTGAGGGAAATGTGGCTGTTCCTTATATTCAGAATCCCAGGAGTACTTCCATTGTTGTATAATTGTGGCCTGGGATTACTTCCGGGTAAGGCAGAAGCCCTAAGGGCTCAGCAGTTCAGTCTCCGGCAGCACCAACAGAGCTGAGCCATGAAATACCAATTTCCATACAGCCCGGTGGGAATCTGAGGCACCACTGCAAACCAGGAGGGCTGCCAACTAGCTGTTCGAGGGACACAGCACCCTTAATAAGCCATCTCCCCATGTCCTTCCATTAAGGAGGTGTCCCAGCCGGGTAATAATCCCGGCCATCCTTCATGCAATGCACATTCATTTAGTTCTAGCACCACAGCTGGATTATTAGGTATTTTTTCTTCACCATGTCGCATATTACTTTCACCATATTATATACTGTACATTAGAGCAATGGCATCTTGACTGTTCTAATATGTGACTGTTGCATCTTGCCAAAATGAGTTCTAGCTTTCTAGTGCTATATATGCAATATTAACACTTGAAACAAACTGCATGTCTGGCATGAATTACATTGGAGCTAATCAGACATGTTTAGATGGGCCACTCTCTCTGTAGCTTTGCTGTTTGGCCCAAAGAGTGAACAAGCCAATGAGTGAGCCTGAAAGAGACAGACAACTGAGTGGCCCCTCAGAGTACAACTATCCAGTTGTGATACAACTAAGCTTGGGCGGCTTCCTACCAATCCAAGCTTACTGTGAGACACAGATGAAAGGAAAGATGGAGAAAACATTTTACATTAAAAAAAATGGGGCTCAAAAAATAAAGAGAAAACACTTCATCCAGAGGCAGCAACGTGTGAGAAAGCTGATGAGGTATGAGTGAGGGACTGCAGCAGGTCCAGAGATTGGAAGTGATCAGCTCAGCAGCCTGTTTACTATGACCACACAGAATACTCAAATTAAAAGAATGTGAAATGATTTATATTAGGCAGTGACTGCTGTAGTGAAGGAATAGCAGCAAGTTTTGTCACATGATGTTAAAACATCTCTTTGATTTTACTTTGAAATTGCCTGTGATCTAAAGTTTTTCATACTTTAGAAGAGAGGTTTACTTTGGCTTTGCACCTGTGTTAGACCTTTGTATCTTCTCCATTTCTTTGCCAAGATTTAAAAAGTGCAGCATCTGAAGAGCATTGATGGTAAGAGACAGAAGGATAATGCAGCATGTCATATTATGTCAGTCTGTATTTACTTCTTTACTTCCAAAACAATAGGGAATAATGTGTGTACTGGTGCTTAAGTAGGGTGCAAGGATGGTCAGTGTCCAGCTGGTTGCAGTGAGTTAGCCTCGGGAAAAGTCACAGGTCAGTTTTTGATCCCAGGCCATCTCTGCTAAGAACTGGACTGGAGATGCATTAGGCCTTGAGTTTCAGGAGTTAATATATTAATTAAAGCTGTTATTCCTGGTGTTAAATGTATACTTAGAAGTAAAAGCAACTTCATTGAGAAACCCACCAAGAATTCATTACCATCAAACAGATCTGCATCATTCATTAACACTAGAATTACCAATGTGATTTATTTGGAGACGCGCTATACTCAAATGTTATTCATATAGGGAAGAAAGTACAGTGTCAGGTGCTCATTCAGTGTAATAGGAACCATAGCACAGAGAGATGTGTACACTGCAACAAGTACACATGTCGTGAATGTAGGAAGGGTGTGTGGAAATTGTTAATATTTGAATGTGATGATTTTATATAGCACGGATCGGAAATCAGCAGTTCTTAGCATTGCACCACGCAAGCTGTCATATCAACCGCCTACTGTAACTTGCTTTATTTTTCTTCACTTATAGTCTAGAATAAAAGTGCACTTGTTTTTTATTCTTGTACACCAACATATGTTCCTGTGTTTGAGCGACACAGGCATGCTCAAAAAAATAGATGTGTAATGCCACGAAAAGTGCATTCAGTTCGCAGGCATTGGTACGAGAATGGAGTCACAAGTACGCTGCAGAGCTACAGCGCATCTTTATGTGAAAACAGCATTCTCAGATGGGGGGTAGGGAAGGATCCTGGCTTTTTTCTGCAGTTATATTTTTGAATAAAAGCATACTTGTTCTGTTATATTTGTACCTTTTGTGGAAGTGTTTGATATTTGGACTTCAGGCTTCATACATTATATAGTTTATGCTTACATTTTGTCATTTACTACTACAATATGAAAAACGTTTCTGTTTTAAAAATGTGTTTACACGGATTACTGTAGAAACGGAACACACGTGAAATGCGTGTGTTCCAAATAATGATCTATTATTTCCACTCTAAAACGCCACTTCACTCCCAGATAATCAATCAAGGCATGAGCTGGGAGAAGTTTGTACCCGTTCTAAGTCGGTGGGGGGATGGAATAGCCGGCTGCTTGCAGCCTGATTTTTATCAGCACATTTAGATGACAAAAGACGCTGGTGGAGAGCTGTGAACGATTTTAAGAAGCGATTTAAGGTGGGACGGAATTACGAGTTTTTTTGTAGGCTCTGGTAATTCTAGTGTTAATGAATGATGCAGATCTGTTTGATGGTAATGAATTCTTGGTGGGTTTCTCAATGAAGTTGCTTTTACTTCTAAGTATACATTTAACACCAGGAATAACAGCTTTAATATTGGCGTCAACCATTTCCCATCCATTATAGCTTTTTTCCTGGATTTCTTTCTACACACTGAAAATGGAGCCTATATTTCTTGTTCACTTTACTAATCTGTTGAAGTATTTTTCACTTCTCTTCTGTACAAGCAATATATGTCTCAGCACTTTAACTTACATGGCTTCTCAATTGCATTCTAGGCTATAACAGGAGTAACACTTGTAAGTGTTGTATCTGCAATTACAGCTGGAGGGAGGATGTCATCTGTTTTACTTTACTCATCACCCTGGACCTCTCAAATTAATGTACAGTCTTCACCACTTGTATCTCCTCAAGAGCTCACAATTTGTGCAGCTTAGGAAAAAAAAAAACGAAAACCTTCATTTTTCAGACTAGTAACATTCTTCTTTTTAGGTGTTCTACAATTGTTCTTCTCAACCAGTAAGACAGATCTTTCATGTTATCCTTAAGCTCCAGCTTCCGATTGTCACCTACTGTAGCTCATTCTTTTTATACACAGACAGCAATTTTCTCTCAGTTTTGCTTATCGCTGATTTTCACTTTACACTGAAAATAATGTTACCCCTTACTTCACACTCCATTGTGTCTTACTTTCATGTAAACACCTATATATGGAGTCTGCTAGCATACTAATATTTTGTCTCAATTGAATATTCCATCGGCTTTTCTTTTTTCTTCCCCCAATGAGGAGAAACTGTTGTTTCAAACTGGTTGGAAATGAATTGTGCTGAGCCTGACATGATTCTGGATCTGACAGATGCACTTTAGCTCTTTAAATTTGAAGGTCTGGTACATTAACACATACCATCACCAACCCTGGGAAATATCACAATCAAAAACACTGTATGAACAAGCAGTTCCGTATCAATAGTATGAATATGATCATTAGAAAAGTCATTGAAGTGTGTCAGACGTTTTCAGACTTTTATCTCTATTAGCCTGGTTTAGCATGTCAATCTTGACTCGTCTGATCTGGCCGTACTTCTTGATATTATGACCAGTGTTTCTGAAATCATTTAAAGGCAGGTTAAGTTGAATTTATAGGATTGTTGCACCTTGAGATGAGAACAAGGCATGGGCAGAAGCGTTAAATTTGATCTGATGCATTGTAATAACTATTGCACCAATAAATGCACAATTTTTAAATTTATGAATTTGTGCAAATCACTTACCCCAATGTGCTCCATTATAAACATAGCAAAACACTTCACTTGCCACTTCACATGGCCTTTCTTTCTTTTTTTTTTTTGTATAAAATATTGTATAGCAGTTAAAAAGTTCAGCTCAGAAAGAGGAGCCAATGAAGCAAATTTGACAATTTCCAAGTGGGCTGAAGTACCAAGTAAGATTTTGTGTCCTCATTTTGACAAGAACGTTTGACATGAAGGATGCATTTTCAGATCATCATCCTTTCACTCACAACGGTGTGTAATTGCCAGTCAAACAGTTTCACACATCATTGGGGCGTTGAAGGAACACCAGACTGCTCAGATGAAAAAAAAAATCAACAGAGGAAGGAGAATCGAAAAGCTTTTCACAGTCAGTGACTGGGCTTTGCTGGGCCTTCAAGCTACAAGATGGTGGTCCTTACCATTACCCTACTTTGCCATCCAACTCTTATCTTAATTGTTTATTATCCTTTTGCAATTAAATATCAAGCATGTGGATGTTGGCCTAACAAATATGTAACTTGCCTATTGTCATTTTGCCAAACCATTTTAAATAGCTCTTGGCAGGTGTGAAGAACCAAAGAGGCATATAGAGACAATTAATTAAGAGTACAGTTGTTAGGCAGGTAACGTGCGTCAGAAGAAAACCAAGCAAAAAGACATTAAACAAAATTCAAAGTTAAGAATCAAAAAATTCAAATCTAGAAAAAGTGCTAAACTAAAGATCTTCTTGGAGGTGTGGGTTTATCTTCCACTACTTTATAAATGAACTTTTCTTTGCTTAAAGAGAAATGATCGGACACTTGCTTGTGGGCACACCCATGTTTTATAGTAGCAGGCTGATAACATCATTTATCACACAAGTTTCCATTGTCAGGTGATTAACAATGGGAGCCACTGCTATAAACTATATGGGAGCACTGATGGGAAATAATGAACAAGATGTCGGTCACCATAAAATGAAATAGAATGACAATAATATGAAAGCTGTTGTCACAAACTCAGCAAAGAGCCATAGTAAGCTTTGGTTTCCTGGCTGCAAATTACAAATAAATGATCGCACTGATGTGCACAAAATCGAGTCCAAAACAGAACTGAGGGAATAGGGAAAAGGTGGAGGCTTTTAAAGGGGAAGACAGGAAGTGAGGTCAAAGGGGTCGGGCTCATAAGGGTCTTCAACCATAGGCTCGAGCCCGGATGTGACATCACAGGGGCCGGAGCCGGCAAAGTCTTCTTCCATAGGCTCAGACCCGGAAGTGACATCAAGAGGGCCCGGTGGAATCTCCCGTGAATGGTCAATAGGAAAGGGAGAATAAGAGTCAGTGCACTCTGCCACATCCTGGTATGACTCGGAGCTGCCCTTACTCAAGCCCTTTAGCTGCCTCCCATGCGTATGTGTGTGACACTGTACAAAACAACTAAAGTGTTCCTGACATTCATAAAACCTTATGTAGCTGATCCTCAACACTGATGTGTTTAACTCTCACAATTTCAAGAATTTGTACAGTTTTATTTGTCCCTTATTTTTACGTTTATGTTGGTGTCTGCACACTTTTGTGCACTGCACAGTACAGACAAAAAATGAGCAGCTCAAAGTCTGCATTTGGGGAGTAGCTAGCTTCTTAATCTAGTATCCTACTAGGTGTTTCATTGGTCTTTTTTATCCTACCATTGTAGAGTAAAGAGCTCTTCATACATAAATTGTAAATTTTCATTTTTTTGCTTAAAAAGAATCCAGTTTTGTGTTGCAGATTATACTTGCAAAGTGTGGTGCGAGTTCTTCAGGCTCTAAGCCCAAGTGTGCAAAGTGTGGTTTAGAAGGTAAATAAAGGTGTTAGACAAACTTTGTGCCAGAATGTTGGTAGTGACTGTTGGCCATGACCAGCTGGCCAGAGACATTGAGGCTGCCAATCCCATCATTGATGACAGCCTCAAGGATAAACGCCAATTCACCTCTGCTGTGCTTCCATACCATGAGACCCTTAACAATCTCAAGCGGTGCGTGAAGCAGGTGCCACTGATTGATTATTTCAAGTCAGTGCGTCTTTCACAATCTTCAATACCATTCACCAGCCATGAAGGAAAAGGTGTAAGAGGCGATGTCATGGCCTTGCCTGTTTTAACATCTTCTGACAGCAGCAACTAAACCTAGCACAAAAGGTCACAGAATTCTAGCAAGCAGGAAAAACTGTTTTACATGTTACCAATTTTATTTTGTGTACTGCATTTTATGGGTTATTTCATGGGTACTATGTCATAAAAGTGCATATTACCATAAATAATGTTTTGTTAGAAAGAATTCCACGCAGAAAAGTGTGTTGTGAGCAATCTCTACCAAAAGAGACTTTTTGGTGGTTGTGGGAACCTAACCCTCTATTTCCCATAGATTCAATGTATCAACTGTTGCATTTTCGACTTTTGCACCATTTTCTAGCAATGTTACCCTCACAAAAGTTAAGGCAGCGTTTCTCAACCTTTAAGTATTTGCTACCCGAGTTTTCATAACAGTTCTAATTGTGCCCCCCTAACGTTTTTTTTTAAAAGGAGCCAACTAATACCAATTTGTTCTTTTTTAATTAATGATATATCATAGATGCATATGTTACCTACTTAACTTTTATTGACATTTATCTAACTCTATATTTATTTTTCTAGTATCAGAATGTAGTTTCAGTTAATTTGTTTTGGTTTCAACCAAATGTATTTTTCATATTTTTTTCACATCTTCGCACCCCCTTAGGGTGGCCTGCCCCACAGTTTGAGAACCACTGAGTCAAGGATTGACGGTATTTAAATTCCAATAGCATTGTTCAGACAAAAACAGTGTGTCATGAACTAGAAGTGACACCATTTGCAATTTTATTTTACAATTAAATGGATTTTGCTGAAGATATCTGAGAACACCTTTGTCAGAATCAAACTCTTTAAAAAAATAAAAACTGAAACAGCAATGAACTTTTATTTCAGGAAATCTACACAATTGAATTACTGATTTCAAAAGCCTCCTTATTATGTAAAGTACAAGTCTTAAATGGCTAAAGTCGTTGCTTACTTATCTAAAGTTATCATTACTTACAAAGCAATACGTACATTAAGATCTCAAGATGGCAGCCTACTAAAGATGAACAAAATTAACAGTTTGAGGTCGAACTTTTAAATTACAGGATGCAAAAGCTCTGGAATGATCTGCCAGCTAATATAAGAGACGCCCCTTTCAGTCTCAGCTTTTAAATCCAGACTGAAAACTTATTACTTTAATCTAGCATACCCTGACTAGAGCTGCTGATTAGCAGTGCATATTGCATTTCGCTTTGTCAGTCATTTGTACAATAATATAAGTAATACAATAATTATAAACCGTTACTAACCCTCTTCAATTCTGTCCCTCAGCTCAGTATCTTATTGTACACTTGATGCCACTGCTGTACTGCAAAGCTGTTCTTCTGCCCATGGAAAAGTCATCTGAGATATAGGGAGCCCTCAAATTATTGGATGGAAAGATTCTTTCATCAGATCAGATGGCCCAGCACAGTCTCTACTATAGAAGTAGCTAGTTGGCAGGGGTCTGCAGGTCCCTAACTGTGCCTGACTTTGTCTCTGATTTTTTCTGCTACAATTAATGATGTTAACGGGAGTTTTTACTTTCCTGTCCTCTGTTGTCAAGTGATTATAGCTGAACAATTAATGGGCATATATTATTAGATTTATGTTAGTCAGTTTCAAACTACTTTATTTTCCTTTGTGTGTAAGCAAATATGGGTCTTTATGTGTAACAATTCCGTGTTTAGTAATTTGTATAATTTTGTACTTGAATTTTATATGAGAACTTGTCACAGCATTCTATGCCTGCACTCAGTGAATACTAAAATAAACTGAATTGAGTTAAATTAATGGTGCCACTTGTTCACTCTGCTGCCTCACGACTCCAGGTAATTATTGGTTAAATCCTGACTAGATGACTATCTGTGTGGCTTTTTTCCCCCCAGATACTCTGGTTTAGTCCCACATTGCTAAAATGCAAATTTAAACTGGAGTCTATACAAGAGTGTCTTGTGATGAACTGATCTTCTGTCTAAAAGTGCTTTCTTCAATGTCAGGTTAGTCTCTGGTAGCCTGCAATACTGAACTGAACTACTATTGCCTCAGGAAAAGATGGATAAAGGGTCAGTTTTTCCAAGGGTTCACTACCTGGCTTTCGTAAAGCATATTTAGGGGTCCGTGGCAGTGTGTAGGTTTTAAGTGTGGCCACAGGATGTTCTGTGCAAAGGTGAGTGGATTCCTTAATTAGGTCAACGTTCCACATCAGCACTCCGCAGGTAGTAATTAGGACAACACATCCACAGGAGTATAAAGGAGCCTGGGGGAAAAAGAGAGTGTAAAACAAAAGAAGAATCTGAAATAAAAAAAGCATCCAAAGGTTTAATGCAGAAGAAGAGAATAGGACTAGAGGAAGAATGCAAGGCAGAGCCAGTGCTGTGGACAGGAGGCAAGTGGTCAGGGATGGCTTAGTGAAGTAAGCAGACCTCACTCAGGGGGAAAGGTTGCTCATGCTCTTTGAGTGCTGAGGAGGTCGAGCGGATGCCAAAAGGTCGGTGGCGGATAAAGGGAGGAATGGTGGAAGATGGCATTGGGGGCACAAGCCCGTTAGAAGGAAGATTATGCTTGTCAGAAGGAGTCCCCTGCTGTTGTGCAGATTGGATGTGTGAGCAGCAGAGACACAGCTTAGAAGGAAGCACTGATGCTGTATTGTAAACTTTGAGGAAATAAATGCAGTATGATGCACTATCTATTGTCGTTCTGTGTCCTGTTTGCCCAGTCCATGCTCGGTTTATATCTCTCAATGTCCTGGATTAAAGGAGCAGTATGCCACCTACTGGCAAACCGGGCATTACCCTGGAAAATGAAAATGGTCACTCACTTACATATTACCTTATATGTGCAGGTAAATCGCTTAAAAGTTTTCAGCATATTAATTTACATTCTGCAGATGCAGTATGACCTCATTAATTGTTGCTCAAAAAGAACACATTAAGTCTGTTTTTGGGAAAAAATGATAAAAATCAGTAATGTTCAGTTTTCTTAAGCTTCATGCAGATCAAATAGTCTCACTGCTTTCAAACCAGAGTCTCGACAGTTGGCAAAAGGTTTCAGCTACCTGTCACAGAAACACATAGAACAGAAAGTACTACATTTCTGTAAGAAGTAATAAAAAGAAGCTCTTAGGGTGTCTGGGATTTTTATGTTCAATGAGAGTACAAATTTCAGAGAAGCATCATGCGAATTTTGCCCCGTTACACCTCCATTTCTCCTCTCAGATAAAGAAAACATCCTCATTCTAGCTTTACATGAACCATATTAAAAATGAAAAAAAGAAAGAAATCAGATTTGCATTAATGATACGACACACACACAGGAACTTGCAACTCTGTTTCTCTACAATCTGCTACACTCGCCTCCCTAGGGTAGTTAAGAATTTATGTGACTAGACATTTAGCATTGTAACTCAAGTGTCGATGCCAGAGCTCTTTTGAACTAAGAACTTTTTCTCTTTGTCATTTGCTTCAAAGTAAAAAAAAAAAAAAAATGCTTTTTTTCATGTCAAGTAGAAAGAATTCACAAAGTCTGCTTGAGCTACTGCACAAATAAAGAGATCTGTACAAGCCTGACAGAGATGCAGCCCATAATATAAATGCATCCTGAACACTAAACAACTACATTCTTGAACTGTCCGTTTATTCAGTAGTTTGTAGAAGAGCACTTATTTCTGTCAGCCATATAATTTAAACCTGTATTCATATTAACTGAATAGAAACAGACTACAAATGTTACTTGTTATGTCATCTGCACAATAACAACTATGCAACTTGACTAGACTGAGAGTGAGACAATCACCTATTGGGAAGTCTCTCAAGACCCTTCAGACTCAATCACAAAAATGTGTTTCTTCCACAAAGGACAAAGAGGAATTTGCCATACAATGCTGTCTTGCCACTGTTGTCAAACCACAAATAATGCTCTTCTTCAGGCAGACTGTTTAACAGTTGAATGCATCGTCTCTTCGTTTAAAAACCAAAGTGAAATGAAAGTTCTAAGGTTAAAAAAACAAGCACAACTTATTCAAAAGTTTCAACGTGTTAATGTCTTCATAAAAATCATTAAAGGTGTTTTAGCATAGTGTGGTATGGTTGGATTGTTAATTATAGCTTACATAATGCCCACATTTTTATATAGTGCTAATATGTTATTTGAATAGCATGACAATTCATCAATTCAGTGAATTCAGTTAATCCCATTTCAGGATCGTGGCCAGACTGTCAGCTCCACCGGGTCAGGGACCAGTCCGTCCTATGATGATATAGGACCAATTTAAAGGTGCAAGTTAAGCCAACGTCCGCATGGGAGAATATGCAAAGTCCTAAAAGACAGCAAATGAATTCAGTCAAAATTTATTCTGAGACAGCTACATCCTGTTGCACCAACATACCTGGCACCCACTGTTTTAATAACTCTAACCTGACAAGAAGGTTGGGTATGATTCCACGGGCTGGTGATTCCATATTGTTATTTATTTTAATCAAATTTCTATCTTTTTAAAAAATGGATTAATCGCATTTCAGTTCAGCGTAAATCCAAAGATCTTGTTGGTCCACATTTGCGTTACTTCTCTTGAGTATTCTTGAAACCCATCTAAGGCAACAGAGGCGAGATACATTTGTCTGCATTATGAGCACTCGGCCCAGAGTGTACATCGTGAGCTGCTCATGGTAAGTATACTTTGTTTCAGCCCTGACCAATGTCCTGTAAATGCTGTGCAGTGTGTTAGTATTTCTTATTCTTCAATTTTCATCCAATATTATTGCTTTAACATCTCTTTGGATTGTTTTAACTTTTATAGTTCTTCAACACCACCCACTCAAAAGGTGCGCAACAACTTATAAATATTTATTTTATGAGTCATAATGAAAAGACTCCTAGATTACTATTCTGTACTCTGGCCATTCTCAGAGCCATTGGGATTCCGTTTATATTTACTATGTTATTTAATTTATGTTTTAGATTTTTTTATTGTTAGTAATTTGTGATATTTTACTAATTTCATTTTAATTATTTACTTTTACAAATAATGATTTGAACCATGATATTTATTGCGGTGGGCTGGCACCCTGCCCGGGATTTGTTTCCTGTCGTGCGCCCTGTGTTGGCTGGGATTGGCTCCAGCAGACCCCGTGATCCTGGAGTTAGGATATAGCGGGTTGGACAATGACTGTCTGTGCTGACCATGATATTTATAACTTAAAACATTTTTAGTTCAATCTTTATAGTTATTAATACCAAAAAAATTAATATACAGTACAATATTCAATTTAACTGAAAGGAACATTGTTACTGTAAAAATCCCGGGGCCCTAGAAACTATTGAAAGGTAGAGATGTCAGGTAATTAAAAATGAACTACTCTGGGCATCTCTCTCCTTGGAGGTTTTGTTTTGCCAACGCGCTCGCCTCTCTTGTGTAGTAGCGGCTAAGCAAGTGACTTTCTTCAGTGGTTTTGTTTTGCTGACGTGCTGGCCTTGCTTGTGTATTAGCAGCTAAGCGAGTGACTCTTTCTTCAGAGATTTCGTTTTGCTTATGTGTTCGCCTTTCTTGTGTTTTGGCAGCTAAGCGAGTGACTCTATCTTCGGGGGTTTCGTTTTGCTGATGTGCTGGCCTCGCTTATGTATCCTCGGAGGTGGAGCCCTTAATCCAACTCCACTTCTCACTTCCGGGCCGGACAGACACACACACTTCCACGCGTAGACGTTTATATACAAGAAGTATTTTTGTATGTACTTTTTAATTTGATTCTTCTAATTCTTTTGATAATAATACAAATATAATTGCTTTATGGTTTTATTTTGGGAGCCAATTGTTTTCCCCAGGCCTGATGTTGGCTCTCGACACCCGCGTTAATAATCAGACATTTAGGAGTAAAACTGAATATATATAAATGTATCTGTTTAAACAAACTATTACCAAAAAGAGAGGGAATCAATTTTTTTTTTTGCTTGAAGCTGTACCTGTGTGACAGTAATGACTTCCACACTATAATACAGGACATAATAACGGCACATGCACTGTTCTAGAAGGTGCACTTTCTGAAAAACCTTTGTGTGGGAGACATGCTTATGATTATCAAATATTCCTGAAATTTCTTTTATTATAATTCTCAGTTTTGATTTCTGCCTGCAAATTGTTAATACAATGTTTATTGTACACATTTAGTAAATGAAGTACAGAGCTTCCTAAAGTAATTAATTAATCTTACGCTGCTTCATGCAGCTTGGTGTTCTTTTGTGTTTCAGACAGAGATTTATTAGCTGCATAACCTTTTAAGACTTTGACACATATTGTTTATTATATGTGTGACAAGCAGCAATATCAGGGCAAAAAATTTCTTTAGCTTTGCTAAAAAGTTAAACTTTATGTTATTGCAGTTTGGCAGAATACATTTAATAGACTAGTTTTTATGACGTGTGGCTATTTATTATTCCTTTATTGCCTTAAGTACACAGATTGAGTTTTTAATATCTTTTGAGATTTTTACTTAGTCTTTTGGTGATCATAAACAATGTTGCAATAATAGTACAAACTTTAGCAAGATGGCTTTTCACGAACTCCTCTATATATTGTCACACACGTGCGAGTAGGAGGCAGCTGAAGGGCTTAAGTAACGGTAATACCACATCCGATCAGGGGGCAGTGGGGCGCACTAAATGTCTCTCTCAGTTCCCTGCAGACCGTTCCCGAGAAATCCTGCCAGGTTCCAGCTTCCTCGATGACGTCACTTCCTGTATGGGCCTTTAGAGCCGCCATCTTACCACCAAGAAATCAGGTCTGTTTTGGACTCAGTATTGCGAACATCTCTGTCAATTTAAAAAACCTTTTGCAGCCAGGGATCTTATACGGCTGGCTGCCCCAAACCTTTTTATGATGTCCTGGTCTGTGTTTTTATCACAATATATACAAAAAATTTTGCACATTTCTGTTTATGAAAGTATTTTTTCTTTTAATTAAAAGGATAACTGTTAATGTAATAAATTAAAATGGTTTAATTGTCAAGTCAGTAACTGCTACATTTGAAGAAAGTAAATGAGACTCATCAGGCATGTCAGATTGCAATGGACTGTGATGTTATCGTCACACAGGTAAGTACATTAAATATTACTCATTCTCTATATAAAGAATAGAGCGAGTAAATGTGGACCAATTTGAAAGGAGTTTAATGGTAGTTCTAAATCCATAAAATCCCACAACTTTACTGAGTTAAAAAAAGCCAGGGATTAATTTAAATGATGGATATTGATTGAAGCAATGGACCTTCAAACTGTCTGGGATGAATTAATCTGAGTGGAAATGTGACTAAAATGCAAACAAGCCAACAGTACATAATGAAGAGCAGCAGAAGAAAGGATATGAGCTTCTAAAATGTAATCAGGGCTAATGATTCAGTGAGTGCAGTCACATTGAGGCAACTGCAAACATTTCACATATTTTCATCAAAGTTTTAACACAAATTTAAATGTGAATGTGATAAAGTTAAACAAAACAAAGTATGATTCTTTAATTGCATTTTTTCACTAAGTCAAAGATACATTAAACTATAATTCTAAATTAATATGCATTAATGTAATTCTTTATGTGTTAATAAATGCTTTTGTATCAAGATCAAAAGATATTTGATGTTTGTTTTAAACTGAATTAATATAACCTAATTATTTCCTAATGTTTACCATGACTTAGAAGCATTGTTGAAGGCAGATCACACCAAAACAGTTATTAACTTCATTATCCTTATAAAGAAATATAATTATATTTATCTGGCAATACATTTATAACTGTACACTTGTATGACAACAGAAATAATTTTCAGTATTAGCAACTGCCACTACAAAGCTATGCGAAATGGTTCTATCACCCAGCACAATCTGTTTCATTACCTAGCAATTGACAGTCTGCTCATCTCTCTACTGTATATAAGTTGTACACAGAGTGCCTATTAAAGGATTCACCTTCTTAGAAAGTTTCACATTTTATTATTAGACAACATTTAGTCACCGTGGACTTGATTTGGCTTTTCTAAGACTGCCCATCCATCTATCCATTATCCACCACTTATCCAAGGTTGGGAAAGCCCAGACATCTAAGACTGATCAAAAGAAAAATACTATTTAATGTCAAAGTGAAAACAGGTGTCTGCAAAGTGGTCCGAGTTATAACAAAATAATTGATTGCATCAGTCATATGTTACCACTACATCATCTCTGATATGGTCAGTTGGTTATCAAAGTCCCATAGTTAGTTCAAAGGAGATCATCTGTCTGGGGTTTCAATTGATTGTCATCTAAATCTAGAAGTTCCAACTGGTGGTGAGTCAATATGGTGGTCTAACTTTCACACTGAAGACAAGCGAATATCCAAGCGACCCTGTGAAAAAGGAGATTGAAAGGCTCACGTCAGGTAATGGTGACAAGAAAATATCCAACTCACTGAATATCACTTTGAGTCATTTCTTCTACAAATGAAGAAAGTCTGGTACAAACTAGAACAGGCCATCCAAAAAAAACAGGTGATCATGCAAGACGAAGACAAATGTCACCAAGAGACCTATGAGAGCTTTGAAAAAGTTAGAAACAACAGTGCCTGAGACTGCAAAGACTATGCAGAATACAAGTGTGGCCCAAGTACTTCACCAGTTGCAGCTTTATGGGATAGAGGCAAAGAGAAGAACACTGTTAAAAAATGCACATGGGAGACTCTGAAGTCAGCCAGAAGAAGGTTCTATAGCTTGATGAGACCAAAATCTACAATTCTGGCCATCAGTCTAAATGAGTAATCTAAACATTGCACATTATCAAAAACACACCATGCCCACGGTGACTCTAAAGGAGTTGCACACTGAAGTGGATAATATTGGAGTGACAGCAACTGCTGGCTGGGTGGTTCATAGAGAAAGTCACTGTTAAAAAAACACAGTTTAGATCTTGCCGAGAAACTCTGAAGTCAGCTGAAAGAATATTCTATGGTCTTAGAATGCCACCTGGATGGAGGGACCGAGGAAGAAAGCATCTGTGAGGCACTACCTCCCTTGGGACGCTAGAGGTCAGATCTCATGGGCAGATGTGGCATCACGGATTCATGCAGGGCACGCTAGGACTTGGAGTTTGGTACAGCCCTGTTGGGCCACCAGGGGGAGCTGCAGAGCCATATGATGGATTTCCATCACACCTGGGAGTGATTGCAGGTAACCCTGATGAACCACCTGGAGCACTCTCAGGTGCTGAAAAAATGGCGCCGCCTCACGCCAGTCAGGGAGCCAGAGTCGGGAGGAGATGGACAAAGCTTGCTGGGAGAGAAGTGGAGGCGGCAGAAAAAGAGAGAAGGAAGAAGAAACTCAGCATTAATGCTTGCGCTTATCTGTATTGAAGTGGGGAGCGAGAGAAAAGCACTGCCCAATGAGAAATAAATGTGTGTTGCTTTGGACTTGTGTTTCTGTACCTGTCTGTGTCCAGGTTTAGTGTGGCTGCACGCTCCAGTATTCCACAATAGATAGATATATATTGTGAAGAAACTGCAAAAACAACTTAGAGTATAAGCATTTACTCTGGGACATTGTGAGTAAGCACTGAACTTCCTGAAAGCAGTTGCCACAAAAGACCCCCAGACGTATCTGCTTATGACACCATGTTAGAATGAGCCTGGGATTAAAAGTGCTACAGGAGAGCACCTCCTGTAGGGGTTGCAGGGAATTTTTTTTATGATAGTGTTCAGTTTTGCACCATCCTCATTCCCACAACAGCTTCCAGTGTGTCCAAAGTTTGCCCTGTGATGGAGGGCTCCAGGAGGCTGCAATGCAGACCAACACATTGGCTACTACAGAATGCGCCTTGAGCATGAGAAAGGTGTTATATAAATTAAATGTATTATTATTATTATTAATAATATTAATAATAATATTTTTTTATTATTATTATTGGTAGAACCAATCAGCTTGCTGCACACCTCAAAAGAAAGGAGTCTCCTCAGGAAGTAGAGTCTGCTCTGGCCCTTCATCTACAGCACCACTGTGTTGTCAGACCAGTCCAGTTTGTTGTTTATGTGAACCCCCAGGCACGTGTAGTTCTGCACCACTTCCACGTCCTCCCCTAGATGATGACTGGTTTCAGTGGCTTTTTGGCACACTGGAAGTCCACCACCAACTCTTTTGTCTTGCTAATGTAGAGTTACAGATGGTCTGCCCTGCACCACAAGATAAAGTCCTCCACAAGTCTCTTGTACTCCGACTGCAGGTAGCAAGTGCTGGTGTTCTACCGGAAGAATGTCTTGTAGGGGGTGAACAGAAAGGGGGACAGGACAGTTCCCAGTAGTTCTGCCGTATTACATACCACCTGTTAGGCCTCACAAACTATGGTCCAGAATATCCACTGTGTTTTAACATTGCATTAAAATAAAATTTGAACCTTTCAAAGGGGGTGAATACTTATTATAGGCACACTTTATATATATAGTTTTATGTAAATTCCATTATATGTTCCGTGGCCAGCTGTAAATATTAATGTAGTTCCGTTTTTTTTCTCTATATTTCAATCTGACACTCACATTACATATACAGAGTATCAGCTGTTTTTTAACTTTACAAAATGCTCACTAAAGACTATGCTATGCCAGTGTGAATAATGCAGCTGAAATGTTACTGGTGGCTACTTTGTGTGTTGAACAGCGCAAGTGATCTTTGAGTCACAGGGGAAACAAATCTTCTTTTTAAATTATGATGACAACCATATAATGGCCACCTAAAATTTACTATCCTAGGTCAATTCATATGCCTAAGCGTGTTTCAGCTGCTTTTGTGAGGACTCTGCCAGACTAATGAGTGCAAATGGCAAGATAATTATTTAAGAAGTAAATCAGGAGACGAGCAAGTAAAGGGAACAACACAAAGACTTAGTCTAGAGGCGAGCCCGGGGTCAAAATACTAAAAAAAAGGACTGAAGTACCAATCGCCAAAGTCAATAACCTTGTAACAGAACTCCAATAATCTAAACACCTTTACCACCTCAGATGCATCTGTGATTTCAGACTTCCTTCCCAGATTTTAAAGAACTTCCGCATATCCAGCATTAAAAGTGTTCTGACAGGAAGTATCACAGCTTGGTTTGGAAACAGCAAACAGCAGAATTGCAAAACTCTGTGAAGTCCAGTTTAGAGGGACTGAGGAGGAGCTGCTGTCCACAGTCTATTGAGAAAGTAAAGTGTCTAGAAATGCATGATGACCTATTCTAAATTATCTTATGTTATTATTTAACTTAATATGTATTATATAACTTATTGACATATTTATAATTATGTTAATGGATTTTGAATATTTATAAAGTCATGTATTGTCATTGGTCTATGTTCTTCTTAAAGACAGTTGAGCAACTAAGCATTTCACTACATATTATACCATATGTATACAGGGTGGTCCAGATCTAATTATGCAGATCCAGATCGTCTGGATGACTTTGATTTATGCGGCGACGATTCCAGTTCAGCGCAAAGATGATTCTTCATGTCGTCAGTTCGCACACTTCTTGATGGTGCGGGATTTTTCAGGTGATTTTCTATGTAATAAACTTAATAAGTTATAGTGTAATGAAAATTTCATAATTAGATCTGGACCACCCTATAGTTTGTTTGTGACAAATAAAATTTGATTTACTGTAATGAAATTCCTTTCCCTAACTATATCGATTGTAACAGAGTTCATTTTAATTTAAAAGTTATAGCACCACTGTCTCAAATGACTTATGACATTATGTGCAGCCGTGTCAAAATCACATTACATGACAGCAGCCACAAAACCACAGTTGCGAAAAGTAACAACAAATTGGCACTACTGTGGTGTCAAAAATAATGTTATTTTTTAACAACAATAAGAAATGTAATGACAAATTAGAAGAAATTGCCCAAAAAGGACCAAAAATAAATCTATTCATATTATAACAGCTTCCAATAAAAGTAACCTAAAGAATGTGCCAGTTGCATAAAAAACTGGAAATCATATTTAATTTAACTGAAATGCTTCAATGATACAAACTTGCAATATTTTGTGCACTGGAACAAGAGAGAGACACCAACCAATTGCTGCACTCAGGATAATGCTAAGATGAATTCTAAACTTTATCAAAGTGAAACATTTATTTTTTACAAAAACACAGGATTTACTACAAGTTACAAAAAAGAAAAAGAAAATGAAAATCCTTCCCTTCCTAGTTTCTTTGTCTGTTTTTCCTTTTCTAATCTCCCAACCACCACAAAGTACTCTTCCTTCCCCTCCTCTTATTGTTTTCTTTTCTTCCCACTACTGATCTTTCTTCCTCAATTTAACTCCCAATTCTGAGGTCGGACACAGGTATCCTTTAAACTGTATCCTGAGGCCACTTCTAGGCCGAGCATCAGGGCCACTTCCTAGTTTAGGGATGGGATGGTCCTCTACAGCTATAGAGCCACCCAAACTGGAGCGCCATTCACCAGCCAGTGCTGTCCATCATGTTGAGTTCTCTTTAAAAGGGCCATCTTTCCATGGCTCCAGGGGTGGCTGGAGAAGCTGTCCTACACATTATTACTTTCTCCCACAATTTCATCTCTCTGGAAATCTGTGAAGGTTTCATTTATATAGTATCATAAAACAACACATAACAAAATATTCAACTCTCTAGAAGTCCCTGTATTCCCACACTGGTGTGCAGAGTCACTCGATCAGAGTGTACAGTGGTGTGAAAAACTATTTGCCCCCTTCCTGATTTCTTATTCTTTTGCATGTTTGTCACACAAAATGTTTCTGATCATCAAACACATTTAACCATTAGTCAAATATAACACAAGTAAACACAAAATGCATTTTTTAAATGATGGTTTTTATTATTTAGGGAGAAAAAATCCAAACCTACATGGCTCTGTGTGAAAAAGTAATTGCCCCCTGAACCTAATAACTGGTTGGGCCACCCTTAGCAGCAATAACTGCAATCAAGCGTTTGCAATAACTTGCAATGAGTCTTTTACAGCGCTCTGGAGGAATTTTGGCCCACTCATCTTTGCAGAATTGTTGTAATTCAGCTTTATTTGAGGGTTTTCTAGCATGAACCGCCTTTTTAAGGTCATGCCATAGCATCTCAATTGGATTCAGGTTAGGACTTTGACTAGGCCACTCCAAAGTCTTCATTTTGTTTTTCTTCAGCCATTCAGAGGAGGATTTGCTGGTGTGTTTTGGGTCATTGTCCTGTTGCAGCACCCAAGATCGCTTCAGCTTGAGTTGACGAGCAGATGGCCGGACATTCTCCTTCAGGATTTTTTGGTAGACAGTAGAATTCATGGTTCCATCTATCACAGCAAGCCTTCCAGGTCCTGAAGCAACAAAACAACCCCAGCCCATCATACTACCACCACCATATTTTACTGTTGGTATGATGTTCTTTTTCTGAAATGCTGTGTTCCTTTTACGCCAGATGTAACGGGACATTTGCCTTCCAAAAAGTTCAACTTTTGTCTCATCAGTCCACAAGGTATTTTCCCAAAAGTCTTGGCAATCCTTGAGATGTTTCTTAGCAAAATTGAGACGAGCCCTAATGTTCTTTTTGCTTAACAGTGGTTTGCGTCTTGGAAATCTGCCATGCAGGTCGTTTTTGCCCAGTCTCTTTCTTATGGTGGAGTCGTGAACACTGACCTTAATTGAGGCAAGTGAGGCCTGCAGTTCTTTAGACGTTGTCCTGGGGTCTTTTGTGACCTCTCGGATGAGTCATCTCTGCGCTCTTGGGGTAATTTTGGTCGGCCGGCCACTCCTGGGAAGGTTCACCACTGTTCCATGTTTTTGCCATTTGTGGATAATGGCTCTCACTGTGGTTCGCTGGAGTCCCAAGGCTTTAGAAATGGCTTTATAACCTTTACCAGACTAATAGATCTCAATTACTTCTGTTCTCATTTGTTCCTGAATTTCTCTGGATCTTGGCATGATGTCTAGCTTTTGAGGTGCTTTTGGTCTACTTCTCTGTGTCAGGCAGCTCCTATTTAAGTGATTTCTTGATTGAAACAGGTGTGGCAGTAATCAGGCCTGGGGGTGGCTACGGAAATTGAACTCAGGTGTGATACACCACAGTTAGGTTATTTTTTAACAAGGGGGCAATTACTTTTTCACACAGGGCCATGTAGGTTTGGATTTTTTCTCCCTAAATAATAAAACCATCATTTAAAAACTGCATTTTGTGTTTACTTGTGTTATATTTGACTAATGGTTAAATGTGTTTGATGATCAGAAACATTTTGTGTGACAAACATGCAAAAGAATATGAAATCAGGAAGGGGGCAAATAGTTTTTCACACCACTGTATTTCTCTCTTTACTCTCTGGACTCCGTACCGTCTTGATGGCGTCTTTCCACAGAAACCACTCGACAGCCAGACAGTTTTACGCTATTAATAGGAACGTACAAGTAAGCTACTATGATGTGTAGGTTCATGGAAAGAACAAAGGGAAGAAAAAAATTCAACTTCAACTTCAAATTTATTGCCATATCTAGTCAGTACAATGAACATCTTATTCTGCGAGTCCCCCGACAATAAACAAGAGTACACAACAATAAACAAAAACACCTCATGTGCACAAAAAATGCAAAAAAACAAAGCGAAGTAAGAGAGCACATGCAAATAAATAAATGATTCAGTGCAAGCTCTACAGTGATATGGCCTCAAGAAGGCCTTCCACCCTCCAGACACGAGTTAGCCTGCAGTGCTGAGATGAGGGACAGTGGATGGGTTCAGTTTACAAGCCTGATGGGAGAAAACTGTCTTGCAGCCTTGTTGTTCTAGCTGCTGTGCTCTTGTAGCATCTCCCTGTTGTTAGCAGTATGAACAGGTCATATTGTGGGTGAGAACTTGGGTGTTATAGATGTCCTCTAGTGCAGGGAGTGCTGTTCCAATGATATTTATCACCCGCTGTAGAAACTTCCGGTCTCATGCTGTACTGTTCTTAAACTAGACTGTGATATAATAAGTGAGAATACTCTCAATCGTGCTGAGGATAGTGCTTGGCATGTCAAACATCCTCAGCCTTCTCAGAAAATACAAATTCTGGTAGGCTTTCCCTGCCAGGTCCAAGTGAGATCCTCAGAGATGTTAATGCCAAGAAATTAAAATGTGGCCACTGTCTCCACCTCAGTCTCTCCAGTCTACAGTAGTGGGTAGTGTCCTCTCTTCCTCAATAATCATCTCTTTCATTTTGCTGGTTTTAAGAAAGAGTTTACTGTCCTGACACCACTTCACAAGACCAGCCACCTCCATCCTGTATGCTGATTAATTATCCCCAGAAATCAGTCAATGAATGCTGGTGCTATGCTGGGAAGCAACACAGTCATGCGTGAAGAGTGCGTACAACATGGGGCTCAAAACACATCCTTGTGGGGTTCCTGTATTTATGGTTATTGTTTTAGAAATGATGTTCCCCGGCCTGTCTGACTGGGGTCTGCCTGTTAAAAAGTCCAGAACCCAGTTGCAGAGGGCTTGTTGGGGAGCTTAGCTGGTATCACAGTAGTTAAAGCCAAGCTACAGTATAATCAATAGCAATCGGGTATCAACAGTCCTTATTCTCTCGGTGTTTAAGAACTGTACGCAATGTTGTGCTAACTGCGTCTTCTGTCGAACTGTTTTGTCTATATGCAAACTGTAAGGAGTCCATTGTGTCGAGTTTGACTGTCTGAATGTGGCTCATAATGATTCTCTCAAAGCATTTCATCACTTTAGGAGTCAATGCAATGGGCCGGTAATCATTCAGACAGTTAGCTTTGCCCTTTTTTTGGCAGTGGAATAATGGTGGCTGTTTTGTAGCAGGTGGCGATTGCGGCTTATATAAGGGAGAGGTTAAATATGTCAGCCAGAACACCAGGAAAGGTTGAAGTGCAAGCATTAAGTGCACAGCCAGTGATATTATTTGGGCCGGCTGCCTTCCGCGGGTTTATCCTCCTCAGAGACTATGCCACATCTGTGGATGATATTGTGAATGGGGACAATGAACCATTGCTTACACCCTCCCTGTCCATCGATGAGATGTTGTGGTGTTCGAAGCAGACCTTCTACTTCTGTCTGTATAACCTGTGATTGTTCCCATTTCCTGCCACATACTCCGAGTGTCAGCTATAGTGTAGTGACCTTCCAGTTTAAGACTGTATTTCTTCTTGGTTTCTCTAAAATCTCAACTTAGACTGTATCTGCATTTTTGTACTCCCTGGCTTTGCTGTTGGAGTGAACATGAAGTATGGAGCGGACCTTTGAATTAATCTATGGATTATTGTTCGGGTATAACTAGATGCGCTTGAGGAGCACAATGAAATCAGTGCAAGTGCTTATGTAGCTGGAAACTACTAAACTACTAAATCCTTAAACTTTACACATTAATATGTTATTGAAAATCAAACCTCGGTAAATGTAAGACCAACAGCTCACTAAGGTAAACAGTTTCTGCTGTGCTCCTTCAAAACTTAAAAATATAAATGCATTTCTGGAAAGCCTTAGTGGATTTTAGAAATGAACTATTAACTATTGTGATCAATCATTACAAAACTGCTGCTACGAAGAAAGGATACAAAGAAAATATGATAAAATTTACTAAACTTTACATGTGCCATATCTATTAGATAAGAATAAATTGATAATAAATTTAAATGATGTACAGACACATTACCATATAACTGATACACTATATTGGGCTAAATGTCCTGTTCTTGTCAAAATTCTTTATATATTCTTATTTCATGCAAGCAAAATAACTGTGCCCTCACATTTTTTATGTAGTGTCACTGTCAATTAGAAGAATGCTAACTCTTGATTGTGTGTCATTTATACATTGTGATTGTGTTAGAGAGACAGTTCAGGTTAGCGACTGTAATGTTTATCTTAGAAGAAATCAAATACAGACAAGCAAAAATGAACATTTACAGTATGACTACCCTTAATTACCTAGGGTGACCATGTACTTCTGCTGCAAATGTCACCCAATTCGGACAAATAAAATATAATAATTTTTTCTTTTTTCTGCTTTGTATTGCTGATATTGTTTTTCAGAGTGGCAGTGGTTAGGTATCTAAGTGCTAGGCAGTATAGGGATCACAAAACAAACCAGGTTCTTCAGGAGAGAAAAGATTAACACACAAGACCATGCATCAAGACGAGGGAGTAAATCACAGGACATGCAAGGGTGAGATTTAGAAATAACAAGTTAGTGGCTTCTAGGAAAATGGTCTGGCTACCTACAGACAGGTAAACACAGCAGGCAGTTGAAGCCTAAGTGAGTGGGCCAGCTATAGTCCCTATTAAAAATATTTCCATCCATTATCCAACCTGCTATACCCTAACTACAGGGTCATGGGGGTCTGCTGGAGCCAATCCCATCCAACACAGGGCACAAGGCAGGAAACAAACCCTGGGCAGGGTGCCAACCCATCGCATTAAAAATATTTACCCCCCAAAAAGATATTTTCACAGTTTATTGTTACACAACATTTAGTCACAGTGTATTTGATTTGGCTTTCCCAAGACTGATCAACAGAAAAATAATATTTAAATGTCAAGCTGAAAACAGATCTCTGCAAAGTCAATTAAATGAACTGCAATTATAAATCACCCAACAACTCATCGCATACGTATTCACTCCAGTCAGTCTTAAGGAGATGTGCCGTTGGTAGCCATGAAGGCCTTGAGTCTGTGTGAACTTGTCTCCCTCTCTCAGCTTTGCACATCTAGGCATGGCCATGTTTCCCCCATTCATCTTTGCAAAACTGCTCAAGTTGTGTCAGGTGTCATGAAGATCCTGACTGAACAGCCTTTATCAACTCCAGCCACAAATTCTCAATTGGATTGAGATCAGAACTCTCACTAGACCACTCCAGGACATTAACATTGTTGTGTTTAAGCCATTCCAGACAAGATTTGGATTTATGCCTTTGGATTATAGCCTTCCCAGGACTGTTGCCGAGAAGCATCCCCACAAAATGTTGCTGTCACCACCATGCTTCATAGTGGGGATACTGTTGTTTTTTTGATAATATGTAGTGATTGCCTTATGCTTGACATGGTGTTTTGTCTGATGGTCAAAGAGTTCAGGTTTGACCTCTTTAGACCATAGGACCTTCTTTCAGCTGACTTCTGAAACTACAACAACGTGCCTTCTGGCATACTGTAGCCGAGCTATCCTGTGCATTTTTTTTTAACAGTGGCTTTCTCTTTCCCACTCACTTATAAAGCTGTGATTGGTGAAGCACAGGACCTACCTGAGAAGTGACAGCTTCCACCCCAAGCATATAAGGCGCTCCATTATTTTCAGCCAAGCAATACGATCAGACCCGACAGACTGGGATAAACAACTGCAGGAGCTCAGACAAGATTTCATCAGACAAGGTTATACCCCCAAAACAACAGACACTCAAATTAGAAGAGCTACTGCCATACCCAGAGACAACCTTCTGGAATATAAAAACAAAGACAACAAGAACCGCATCCCCCTTGTTGTCACCTGCAACCCACATCTTGAAGCACTTTGAAAAATTATAAAAGAACTTCAGCCAGTGCTAAACG
Source organism: Polypterus senegalus (assembly GCF_016835505.1). Lineage (NCBI taxonomy): Eukaryota > Metazoa > Chordata > Cladistia > Polypteriformes > Polypteridae > Polypterus > Polypterus senegalus. The sequence continues at coordinate 98,094,679 of NC_053171.1, read as the reverse complement.
ACGACTTAACACTGAAAAATGTATTTCCTGAACCTCCCCTCCTGGCATACAGACCACCGCCAAACCTGCAGCAACTTATTGTCCAAAGCTCCCTAAGTGAACCGACAGAAAATGGCACATCTCCCTGCCCACAGAAAAGGTGTAAAACTTGTGCCCACATTTACAATAAAAACCGTATAGTTATACCACAGTGATGACTTGAACATCACATAAAGGGATCATTTTCCTGCAGATCATCTAATGTAGACCACCTAATTCTCTGCATGAAATGTCCTGACACTGCACTCTATGTGGGAGAAACTGGACAAACCCTCCGCCAGAGAATGAATTTACACAGGTGACACATCAAACATGGCAACACAGATGTTTCTGTAGTGGCCAACTTCAACTGCCATGGACACTGTGAGAGGGACTTTAAAGTCACAGGGCTGATGGGCAACTTCAGAACACAGCAAGAGAGAAAAGAGTGGGAAGTCAAACTCAGGCTAAAATTGAACACATTACAACATGGTTTAAATAGAGACATGGGTCTTATGGCCAGATATGAGGATTGTTTGCATCTTTCAGAACGACGGACAACCTGTCACCACATCCACATTGTACGGAAAAACTCATCAGAAATTTCAAAAGACTTTGTTGGATGGTTCTTTAGATCTTATCCAAAGATCTTGACTAGACATTGTTCTCCTCTTTTGTTAAATGAACCCCAGCCTGAATGAATGTATTAATTTTTATATTTAAGATTTCTCACTTAAAGATTTACCAATGTTGTTTCTTGTCCTAGTGAGAGTTTCTGTATTACATTTCACCTGAAGATGGGGCCTGAGTTGCCTCGAAAGCTTGCATATTGTAATCTTTTTAATTAGCCAATAAAAGGTGTTAGTTTGCTTGACTTTTCACGACTGTATTTTGAAATATTCGTTGATCATTGAGACTAACCTGTCTTCAGTCTATCAATGGGCCTTCACTTCATATATGGACTTTTATCGTCACCACAGTCACCAAGCATCATATAAAGCCATCAGTTAGAACACAACAACACATTTAATTATTTATAGAAGTGCTGCACTTCACTTTCTTGGTTAAATGATATCGACTGTGTAACTCAGTGCTACAAAGGTACAAAGATCCATGTTTTCACATTTTCTAAATGGATCATTCTACAAAAACAGATTATTCTCAGAGGATTTCTTCTCACTATAGCAAACAAATTTGTTTTTTCTTTTGTTTTCCTTGCACATCACTGGATTAAGAGATAAATACTATAGGCTCATATTGTTTGAGTAACCAGTCATGCAAAGACACATTACTGAAGTGACCTTATTGATGCAGTTCAAAATGTTCTGGCCACTCTGTGTTTAGCTGCTCAGTATCCTACAGGGATAAATGGAAGCCACTGTTATGCTCTATTGAATCAAATTAAGAATTTTTTGCCTGCTGTTCACAGCCCTATGAATGGGCTAATGCTAATTCTGCTGCTCAACTGGAAGATATGAACATGCCCTGACAGTCACATATCTTGTGATAATGCCACCTACCATTTCACAGCAGTCTCAGGCATACTGTGCAGCTTTATGCCTTGCGTGTAACGGCATCTGCAGTAATTTCTGTTATGTTGTATATACTAAAATACAAAACGTGATAATCACCGAAAATGACAACTGTTAAGTATATAAGAAAGAGGTCATCAGTTTTATTTTTATTTTGAATAGTATTAAGTGTCCAACATATACTCCTTAAAATTAAATTAGGATAACATCGTATATTTCCCACAAATAGAATTACAGTGGATAAAGAATGTACTGTATTTAGACTCCTCCGCTTTCTGAACGCTTTGTTGTGTTGATAGATTTAAATTTAAATAGATCAATTTGCCAGGTTTTCCAGTCAGTAATGCACAATGACAAAGTAAAAAAATGTTTGCAGAAAGTTTTGCACGTTTCACAAAAATCAAAAACTGACCCCTCTCATTTATATGAGGAATCAGATCATATTTTTTAGAAGCCCCTTTAGTAGCAATTACAGTTTTGAGTCTTCTTTAGTAAGCCTGTACAGCTGGATTTGGACCGTTTCTCTCATTCTTCCTGGCAGATCCTCACAAGCTACATTAGACTGGATGGGAAACATCTATAAACTGCCACCTTAAGGTCTCTCTGCAGATGGTCTGTGGAGTTTAAGTCTGGGGCTTTGGCTACTCAAGGACAGTCAGAAACTTTTCCCAAAGCCACTCCATCATTGTCTCCTTATTGGCTCTTCTCAGGTCGTGCTGGAAGGTAAACCATCACCCCAGTCTGAGGTTATGTGCACTTTGTATTTGGTTTCATTCATCCTTCCCTTAACTCTGACCAGTCTCCGTGTCCATACCACTGAGAAACACCCACATGACATGATGCTGCCACCACTATGCTTTACTGTAGAAGTAGTATTAGGCAGCTAATGAGAAGTGTCTTGTTTTTACCAGACATAGTGCTTGAACCTCTGCCCAAAGATTAAAATGTTTTGTCTCATCAGACAAAAAATGCTTTTCACTCGATAGTGGCTTCCATCTTTCCAACCTACCATATGCACCTGACTGATGGAGCACTGCTGAGATAGCTGTCCTTCCAGCAGTTATCCTGTATCAACAGAGGACTTGTGAAGCTTTCTTAGAGTGACCATTGATTTCTTGGCCACCTCCCTGATATAGGCCCTTCTTGTCCTGTCACACAATTTGGCTAGATAGCCAACTTTACAAAGACTCCAGATGGTTCCAAACTTTTCCTATTTCACAATTATTGAGGTCACTGTGATCCTGGGAACACTCAGAGCTTTGCAAATGATTTTAGTCACTTGTCGTAATCTCTGCCTCACCATAATCTTATAACGGAGGTCTATAGACAGCTCCTTGGAGTTCATGGCTGACTAGTGTGAATGTACCTTATATACACTGGCGTGTGTCTTTTTAATCGAATCAATTTAGTTTGGCTCGGGTGGACTCCAAGTTATTGACACATCTCAAAGAGAACTGACCTCAATTTGGAGTGCTACAGCAAAGGGTCTGCAAATTTTTATAAATGAGAGATTTCAGTTTTTGAGTTTTAATGAATTTGCAAACATTTCCAAAAAAAACATGTTTTCACTTTTTCATTATGGGTTATGGAATGTACTGTAGATCCTCCAAATTGCAGGAAAACCTCTGGCGTTGGTGGCAGGATTGGCACTCCAGCCACTGTAGAAAACCTCACACTGTTCCACTCCATTCAAACTGGTGTGGTGCTGAGCTGTCACCCATTGCATGGCTGCACTCGGCTCCTAATTTGGGATCTTCAGGTGGTTTGTCATGTGGAAGGTGAGGCAACATGCTGTATCAGTGCATGCTACCAACCTATTGAATGTTGGTTTATTGGCAAAAATGCCAAATTTATCTATTTAAAATTGACCCTACAGCACAATAAAGTGTTCAGAGAGTAAAGGAGTCCGAATACTTTCTGAATTCTCTCTAAATGGTCTGCTTGTTTACTACAAGATACTGTACAGAAAAAAAAAAAGTGTCAAACTCAAGGGATCAATATGTACACAACTATAGGTAATGTTATTCTGTTTTATGAATGCTAGTTTTTAAAATGTTTATAGTCTTTCTAATCATATGCATGTTCTTAACATTTGTTAAGATGTAAACAGGCAGTGCGGCCTATTGGCTAGAGCGCTTATTGTATGATCAAGACATTTACTTACACAGCTGGATCAATGTCAGATTTATCTACAAAAATAAACTATGATCTTCAGCTCTCTCTGAATGGGTTCACAGCTGAGTGTGAAGTGGCTGGGATGGGGATCAGCACCTCCAAATCTGAGACCATGGTCCTCAGCCAGAAAAGGGTGGAGTGCCCATTCAGGGTTGGGAGCGAGATCCTGCCCCAAGTGGAGGAGTTCAAGTATCTCGGGGTCTTGTTCACGAGTGAGGGAAGAATGGAGCGTGAGATCGACAGGTGGATCGGTGCAGCGTCCACAGTGATGTGGGCTCTGCATTGGTCTGTCATGGTTAAAAAGGAGCCATAAGGCAAAGTTCTCAATTCACCAGTCGATCTACGTTCCTACCCTCACCTGTGGTCATGAGCTATGAGTAGTGACCGAAAGAACGAGATCGCGAATACAAGCTGCTGAAATGAGTTTCCTCCGCAGGGTGTCTGGGCTTTCCTTTAAAGATAGGGTGAGAAGCTCAGTCATCAGAGAGTAGAGATGCTGCTCCTCCACATCGAGAGGAGTCAGATGAGGTGGCTCGGGCATCTGCTCAGGATGCCTCCTGGATGCCTCCCTGGCAAGGTGTTCCGGGCAAGTCCAACCGGGAGGAGGCCCCGGGGAAGACCCAGGACACACTGGAGGGACTATGTCTCCCAGTTGGCCTGGGAATGCCTCAGAATTCCCCCTGAAGAGCTAGAAGAAGTGGAGAGGGAAGTCTGGGCATCTCTGCTCAAGCTGCTGCCCCTGCGACCCGACCTCAGATAAGTGGAAGAGGATGGATGGATGGAATAAACTATGCTCTTCTTATTCCTAACTTGCTTTGAATGAAGGTGTCTTACAATAAATAACATTTGGATATAAAAATTATATCAATACATATGCTAAAAATGTATAAAGATCAAAATACTTTCCTTTGACTTTTATATGCCACATCTCTCTATCATTAAAAAAAATATTGCAACGATACAAGACTTTTTTCCTGCGATGAGACGTGATCTTTGGAAGTGAGATCTTTTGAAGAGAGACAGAGAGACACTTTCATGTCCTGCAAGATGGACAAGTTACGTCATACTTATAACCTTTTGAAGCAAGTCCCGTGATACACATGCAGAGCAAGTTAGAGATAATGGAAGTAGGAAAATTCGAAAGTCTTAAAAAAATGAGAGTAAAGATTCCATTAGCGTAGACAAACGGAAAATATTACTCAATGAAATAACGGAACAGCAAAAAGAGATCACATGGTGTTTGAGGATGTCTGGGGGACAAGAGAGACCAGGCAGTGAGACAAAAGGACAGCTGCTGTACAGGCTTTTAAATGTTTAAAGCGCTGCACGAAATGCAGATCACGCAGCACGGCAGCAGCTGATTGAGCAAAGAGGAGGTAAAAAAACTATTTGTTTCCCATTGTAACAACGTTTAAGAGGGGGTTTCAGAGGAGCGAATGCATCTCCTTGGTGTGCGTTCAGCCCCCCTCTTCACAACGGCACATAGTGGTGGCGAAGGGGGGATGGATCTGGCGAGCAAAGTGAGCAGTGGGCGAAGACCCCTAGTACGTAAAAAGGAAATTATAAGCCTGGTTTAATGGCACATACATATTTTTAACTGAAGAACAATGGAACTGTGTCAAATTTAATGTTTGGTATATTCTAGCAATGATAATTTCATTTAAAAGTGTGAATAATGTAAAGGCAGTAATAAAATCGTATTTTAATAAACATGGAAAACCATAAAATGGTCAATTCATGTGTATTTATTTATATTACTCCATCCAGGATTAAATTCTGTCTTGAGCCCATTGCACCCCACAAAATTGAATTTAAAAAATGCCTTTTTTCATGTCCTTAGAGATAAAAAAGAACAGTGGAAGTAATCACAAACAAAAATAGTTAAATTTATGGTAATTAACAAAATTGATCCAAAGAAATCTTGAGGATGCCAAGAAAAAGTGAAAAAAGAAAAAACAAAGTGAGTATTGTAGCATTCAATTTTGAATTAATTATACTGTACAGAGCACAGCACAGAGATCTGCAACACTGAGCAGCACAACATTTTCCTCAATAAATGGATGTTTCTATACAGATACATGCATTTACATTGCTTATTAAAGTAGTGCTTATATATTTACATACTTGAAATCAATACTGATAATATTAATATATAAATAAATAATCTATATAGTCGTGTGTGTGTCTGAGGATCACCATCCAAGGTCTTCCAGAATGTCTAGTGCCACTGCCGTTAACAGCTGTAACAGATAGCCCAGCCACAGACAGACGACACCAATGTCCAAAACACACGTGTTTATTTACATGATGTACAATTCGGTTCCACCAACTCACAGACGACTATTCAGTCCTTTTCCTCTCTTCGGCCGCCTCTACTCCTCTCTCGCAAGCTCCGTCTTCCTCCTCCCGGCTCCGGCTTCCCGAATGGAGTGAGGCGGCCCCTTTTATAACACCCTGGATGTGCTCCAGGTGCTCTGAGATGGTCTTCCAGCAGCACTTCCTGGTGTAGCGGAAGTGCTATCCTCCAGGGCTCGGGAACCATCCAGGCGGCCCCTGGGTTTGGCCATGGAACCCCACAGGGTTGAGCTTTCCAGCTCCATATCTGTGGTCCTTGATGGAAATCAGGGGGGCTGCCCTCTTGCGCCCAGGTGAGATGTTGCCCATGTCCCGGTCCTTCCCTGCCCCAGGCGTCCTGGGAGGGCAAGGTCCCTGGTCGTCTGCCACACAGCCTTGTCATGTTCTTCCTCTATAACCCAGAGAAAATGCCCAGTGAGGGCAACTGACTCATCTCCTTACAATCCCAGGGCTTTAAAAGGACGGCCACCTGACTGGATGTGTCTTTTAAATGAGGAGATACCTTATAACAATTCATGTCACCAGCAGAAGCCTGACGATGGAGGCTACTTTTCTACATGGTGTCAGGGATGCCAGGGGCCATGACCCGGCCGGGATGCCATGAGGGACCGGATGTGGGTCTGTGCCCACCCTGGATCACGTGGGAGTCGCCTTCCTGGTTGCTTTGGGGGCCACGGGTACAGGGCATGGAAGCTCCACCCTGTAGGGGCCCGTGCTCACTGCCAGGAGGTGCCCCAATGCCTTGAGGACCTGTTACCCCAGCACTTCCGCCACACCAGGAAGTGCTGGGGGGAAGAATTAGGGCGGCGCCCGGAGAGCTGCCGGGAGGACAGCCGGCACTTCCGCCATGCTGGGGCGTGGCTAGAGGAGGAATGCCGGGAACACCTGGGGCTCATCCAGGGACTCTATAAAAGGGGCCGTCTCCCATCATTCGAGGCTGGAGTCGGGAGGCGGAAGGACAAAGCTCAGGAGAGCTGTGGAGGCGGCCCGAAGAGAAAGGCATTGTGGCCAGGACTGTGATTGGGGTAATTGTGCACGTGACTGGGGTCTGAGTGACCAATGGACTGGGGTCTTTGTGACCAACTATTGTATATAGTGTAAATAAACGTGCGGTGGTGTTTTAACAGCATATCCGCCTGTCTGTGTCCGGGCCGGGTTCACAATGGCAACTATGATGGGTTTGAAAAAACCTATAAAGATCTTTTTTTGTTTGGGGTATCTCAATACCTTGAGCATCTTCATCTTTCCATCATTTATAGTGACAGAACAGTGAGATATGGACATGAGGAGATTAAGGTTGCTGTGGTTCACAGGTTGGTCCGGGAGGTGTAAGTGGAGAATTATTAGTTTGTTGTGCTGCAATTAATTGCTTTGTAAACCCTTTTGTTGAATCTGTTGAAAGTAATGTATGTAAGATACAATATGCAGGGGTGTCAAACTCCAGTCCTGGAGGGCCGCAGTGGCTGCAGGTTAATATTCTAACCATCTTCTTCATTATTGACCAGTTTTCACTGCTATTTAACTCCTTTTCCCTTTATTTTAATAGCCCCGTTATTAAGGATTCAGTCCTCTGAATTGATTTGTTTCAGCCAAATAGAAATGAGATGTGAAACGAGCCAACAGATGAGCAGCTAAACTGGGATTTCAAACTGTTGCTGCTCTCATTCTGCCACAGAAGACATTTTCAAAACTGTTGATTTTCTGTTCGTCAAAATTTTTTGGTGAACTGAGAGATCAACCTTACCGAGACCTTCACCTTTCTTTATTTTCAGATATTGTGTGATGGGCACGGGTGAGCTGATCATGTGTCCGCTCGTTTTGTGTCTCATTATTGTTTGGCTGCTAATTAAAAAAGGAGACAACTAAGGGGCCTGAATCAAGTTAAATAAAACTAAAGCAAAAGAAGTCAATTAGCAGCAAAAACTGGTCACTAACGAAGAAGATGGTTAGAATGAAAACCTGCAGCCACTGGAGTTCGACACCTGTGATATATAGGGTGGTCCAGATCTAATTATGCAATTTTCATTACACTATAACTTATTAAGTTTACTACATAGAAAATCACCCGAAAAATCCCAGACCATCAAGAAGTGTGCAAACTGACGACATGAAGAACAGTCGATATGCCGAACTGGAATCTTCCCCGCATAAATCAAAATCATTCAGACGATCTGGATCTGCGTAATTAGATCTGGACTACCCTGTATATCAAGTTTTTGAATGCCGGTCCACATTCAGTTCACCACCAACCATCGGGGTCCGCTATAGCCAGGTTTACCGTGTAGGTCTGTAGGAGGCTAGTAATAGATTCGACGCAAATAATAACATTTTTACATAAGACCAAGACATGCACAAAACATGGAAAACAATTCAAAAAAGTCACATGACTACTTTCAATTAACACACCAATTGCAACAGTTGGTACATAAATGATTTTCACTCAGTGTGAAGTGTGAAACTGTCATTTCAATTTCATTACGGCAGCATAGTTTGGTGAGTAACCAGTCAGTGCAATTCTCATTGCATTCCTGAGGTTCTGGTCGGTAATTACACTTCGATGTTTCGTCTTGATAGTGTTCATAGTGGAGAACGTACACTCACAAGAATATGTTGAACCAAATATAGTGAGCACGGAAATCACCAGTTTCTTTGCAGCAGGATACTGAGAATCTGGAACAAACCTTGACCAAAAAATTGTTATGCTGACTTCGTTCAATTTTGCTTTCAAAACATGAGAAGCTTGCAAATCAGCTGCTTTCATTTGCAACAGTGACAGGTTTGAGTTCGGAAAAATTGAGGCAACCACAGATGTCCATTCACCGTCAGACTGGACAATAAAAGGATCAGCAACAAATAAAAACACAGGCTTCAGTTTTCTAAAATCCTTAAAACGTTCATCAAACTCGACCTTCAAAGGATGTAGAAATGTGGAAATCAACTGAAAACATGCCTGTTGATCAGCTGTCATGCAGCTCTTCAGGTTTGGGAAATGCAGCAGTGCTTGCCACCTTCCAAGTCATTGATGAAAATGCTCAGTTTTGTTTCAAAGACACAACATTTTTCTTGCAATTCGACAACGGTTTTGTCTGCACCCTAAAGTGACAAATTCAGTGTATTTATTTGTCCCATACTATCAACAAGAAATGCCAGCAGTGCGTCCTTGTCACTGTCTTGAATAAATGTTAAAAATTCTGCAGCTTTCTTTGTATTCAAGGACTGCAGGAAGTCAGCCACATCTTCACAGAGATTCCAGAACCTTTCCAACACACAGCCCTTGCTTAACCATCTGACGTCATTGTGAAGCAGCAAATCTCCAAATTCTGCAGACATCTCTTCAAGAAAAGAACGAAACAGACGATGCTGCAGAGACGAATTACATCATAAAAAATTCACTAATTTCACAAGAGTAGACATCACTTCCGCCAGTTCGTCACAAAGTTTTGAACAGAGGGCCGACTGATGAATGATGCAGTGATAAGCAACAAGATTGGGCTGAAGTGGCTTCATACAAGTGACAAGTCCTCTATCTTTACCAGTCATTGCTGGTCCCCTGTCTGTTGTAAGGGAAACCATATTTGTTACATCCAATCCAGCTGCATGCATAAACTGCGATAATGCTGAAAACACGTCCTCACTGCGGGTCTGTTTTGCTAGCGGTAGTAATGTCAGAAACGCTTCAACAAAATTATGGCCATCAAAAAATCTTGTGAACACACAGTTGAGACATGTCGGTTTTATCAGTGGATTCATCGCACTCGAGAGCAAACAATTCGGCCTGTTTAAGATCTGATATTAACTGACCACCGACATTGTCAGGAAGGTCATTTGACCGACGACTAGCAGTACTGTCTGTTAATGGTATCTGTTGAATCAGTTCAACACACTTTTTTTTGCTAAACAAAACCGAAGAAACAGACATCATGCATTCTTTAACAACCTCTGCATCAGTAAATGCTTTCTTATGTCTACCAAGAACCCAAACAATGCGTAGCAAAGCTTCTGTAACATTTGATTGTGTGGTGGTCGCTTTTGTCATCAGCGATCTTATGCGAACGGAGCTCTGACTTTGGTGGATAATTCGCACTGTAGTACTCGGCATGTTTCGTCTACAGAGTAAATAATAAAACAACAATAATTTTGGTGCTTTATATTCGGACTTACTTACGCAGAAGACAGTCGCGGTCCGCCAAAAACGCCTTGGCGGTCTGGATAGTGGACCGCGGTCCGCCGTTTGAGTATCCCCTACTGTATATAATATGGGAATAGTACCAAGAGGTTTTATTTTCAGTGATCGAATAAAGAATACGTTTTCCAGTGCTGTCTCTAACTCATCATAGAGCAAGTTGATGGTCAAGTCATTTTGAGTATTGAAAAGGAGTGGTGTCCTGTCCTCGACTGGTTCATGTCTTTCACCAGTTAAAATTGTTCAACCCTGAACTGGATTAACTGGGTTGAGTTCAGTAAAAGTTGATTAATGAAATTAATGGCGGCACAGTGATGTAAATGTTATCAATGCTGACAGCAGTTTCAGCAGCATCTGGGTTTCAAAGTCATGCTGTCCAGTTCACTAGGTTGGCCCTGTCAGTGAACGTGTGTCTGGACGTTAAGATCTTTTAGTGTTTTGAAAATATGAGAAGAGTAAGCAATTGTATGCGCAATACTTAAAACGCCTCATTGAAATTATGAGGGGGCAGATCTCTAAACAAACATGCTGCTTAAGATGCTGCAGATGTTCTACCAGACGGTTGTGGCGAGTGCCCTCTTCTACGCGGTGGTGTGCTGGGGTGGCAGCATGAAGATGAAAGACGCCTCACGCCTGGACAAACTTGTTAAGAAGGCAGGCTCCATTGTAGGATTAAAGTTGGACAGTTTAACATCTGTGGCAGAGCAACGGGCGCTGAGCAAACTTCTGTCAATCATGAAGAATCCACTGCATCCACTGAACAGTGTCATCTCCAGGCAGAGGAGTAGCTGCAGTGACAGACTTTTGTCACCGTCCTGCTCCACTGACAGACTGAGGAGATCGTTCCTCCCCCACACTATGCGACTCTTTAATTCCACCCAGGGGAGTAAATGCGAACATTAATTTTATTTTAATTCTTTTCATTTTTATTACTATTTAATTTAATATTGTTTCTTTGTATCAGTATACTGCTGCTGGATTATGTGAATTTCCCCTTGGGATTAATAAAGTATCTATCTATCTATCTATCTATCTTAAGGTTTCTCCTTAATACAAAACAGAGAGCTGACTAAATGTACTAGTCTTTAGTTTTATGGCACCATACTACAATTCACTGTCAAAGTGCTCAAAGCTGTGTAGCAAACCGCATACATTTGCAGTATCATCATATCCTGTTTGGCGGGTTCCACACTTGTGAAGATGGAGCAAAACAATGTCGCCTTCTGAAGCCTTTCAGTCACCAGCTTAAACTCACAGATTGTTTAATCTTTTGTGAGAGTTTCTGAAAAAAAAAGTGTCAGTTAAAAAATAAGCAATCTATAAACCACTACAGAAAAGAAATTGGTGGAATGGATTATAAACTAGACTTTTTATTAAAGATAGCTATGTATTAAATCTTACAAAAAAAAACATTAAATACATTATTAGCAATGTAAATGAACACAATTCAGAACATTAAACATAATAGAAGGGAAAGCAGGGTTTCACACATAAAATGCACAGTAAATCAATAAGGAAGTCACTGTTGCATAAACGCCTTATATTGTAGCAGGTCATGTAGTGGCTAGATGCTTAATACATGATTTATTCAAACCTGACATGTGTGAGACCTTCTCATTCAAATAAATTGTCTGCTTAACAACCAGTCATCACACATCTCCTTTTTATATACCGTACACCAGGGAAATCTGCGGGAAGATAGCAGTCTCCTAGCAACCTCTTGTCTCGGGTCTGATTTGAACTGGTAAACCGGCTCATTCAGTCGTTATGGATAGAAAATACACAGTGCTGTGAGAAAGTTGGTACACCCCTTGAAAGCTTTTCGATTTTCTCACATATCAACCTATATGAATTGTATTCTTATTTTTTCATTTTCATAGATATACCAATTTTATTGTAAGATTAGTTTCTTTTTTTATAATTTGACAGAAACAGCACAAATATAGTTGCCTGCTATGACAAAAGAAGTTTAGCCCATCTTTAACACTTCATTTTGGATCCCTTGCCAGAAATAACCTCTTGTAACTGCATCAGTTGCTTCCATTGAATGGTGTTCTGTCTTTACAACATTCCAGCCTAATAAAATGAGAATCGTGTGTAGGTAAGCTTTAATAGTCCATTCTTTATTGTTATGCAAGTTCCAGTGTGCAGAATACTGCACTTCGATGTGTATAGACACATAATACAGTGCTTTATATGCTTTATAGCACAGTGTGCATTCTTGACCAAAAGAAGTTCCATTTACACAATATACTGTATAATAACTCCTCCAATGTGGGACTGAGGCTATATGTATATATATATATATATATATATATATATATATATGTACAATGGGGATGCTGAGTTTCATAAAAGACAGGCAGAAGAGCACTGGACAAAAAGAACTTTTATATTGGCAGTTTCAGGAACAGCACTCAACCTTTATTCAGCAATGGGGTCTTAATTCAAATTCACAGCAAAGCGGACAACTTCCTAGTTACAGAAGCTCCTATTCTTGAGATTAAAATAATTCAGAGATTATTACTCGACTGCACAGCAGAGGCAGGGACTGGGTCAGAGGCAGTCTGCACAGGACAAGACAGAAGAGGACAACAGGGGAGTGAACGGCCATTTAAAGAGTCTTAATAACACGCGATCAGGGCGTTATGTGGTAAAGCAGGAACGCGGTCTAACAGAGTGTTTTCCCTGTAGCTAAGATGGCTGAAGCTGCACAATAGTCACCATGTGAAGGACCAACTGGCATCCCTGCCGGGCTGGATCCTGTTCCCTTTGCCTGACCAGGAGGCCATGGGAAAGGAAGGTCACTGCGGGAGAGGTGATATTCCCCTTTTGTGCCAGGACATGGACACAGAAAGCAGCTACACCGCAGTTGGCATCTAAGCAACCATAGTGGGATACTCTGGGTGGGCTTGGGAACTTGAAAGGTCAGAACAATGGGTGACTGTCTGCTATGGGCAGAGCATCCCCCCTATACACTGGGTGGCAGAATCCTGTCTGGTGAGCCCCAGCATGGATGCATGCATGTGGTCCCAGGGGCCTTCCCTGGTGGGCTCTATGGGAGCCGATAGGGGAAGCTGTTGTATACTGATGGAACAAGAACCACTGGGGTCCTGGCTGGCCTGGAAGTGCTTTCCGGAGGCAGCAGATTAAGCTCCGGAAGTACTTCCAGGCCCAGGGTTAACAGAGAGCCATCCGTTTGCTCCAGTGAGTCGGGAGCAGAGAAGGGCAACACTCGCCTAGAAAGGATGAAGGAATAAATAGTAGAGAAAGACAATTGAAAGGTATTTTGTTAAATAAGCATTGATTGGGACTTTTCTGTGCATCAGTGATGGTGTTTGAGGCTCAGTGGCACCCCATACACATATACAATATACTGTATATACAGAGTAAATATAACAAACATAAAAATCATATCTTTTAGGAGATATGATCAGGGTAGTGTCAAGCAGATGTTGGGTAAATGGGAACACCAACTAAATCCTGACTCTCGGGTTCTGCTGTGGCAGACTCTTGACAATCAGATTCCAATACAGCCATATCATCAGGTGAAGCTGACTGTGCAAGTCCTTCAATTCAACAGCAATTGATCTGTCTCTCTACACCAAACATCTATCACTTTGGATGTCCTCAGTGCAGGTGGTCCTGTCTGTAAGGCAATAACACCTTGCTGCCATGACTGGCTATTGTTGCGATAGTCCATCTCTGGCCCAAAGAAGATGCTTAAGGTTTGTGACATGTGGCTCTGACTCCAGTAAACCTGCGTCCTTTGTATAAATCAAGCTTCATCCATTCAAGGAAAAACAGGCTGATGTTTCTCTTGTAGTCGTATGGGTGCCATTCTGGTAAGCCAGTAAAAACGTGTAAAGTTTATGTTGTAACAGTATCATCTCAGATGACGTAGCTTTGATAGACCGTTTAAAGGACTGAATGATCCACTCAGCCTCACCATTTCTTACAGGGTAGTGGTGTGCCATGAGGATGTGCTTTATGCCATTTTTCCTGAGAAAGGTTTGAACTCCTCAGATAAGAACTGTCTGCCATTATCACTTTCTTACAGTTTGTTCTGGTAGTCCTGCACAGTTAATATGTATGCACTTCCATGATGTTGTGGGCCATTCCATCCGATGCAGTGTTGGAGATGTTGGTGCTCTTTGAGTCTGCTGGCACCCATTACACGTCTTGGAGAGGTCTTGTAAGTGGTGATCAATGCCAGGCCTCTAGACTTTATAGCATAGTGCAAATTCTGGACGAAAAGTAGTTCCGATAATGCACTATATAGCTTTGGCCCATATAAATCTTATTTAAGTCTGCAGTGTTTAATTTCATTTATAAAGCATCTTAATTCAGCTCAGATTGATGGGGCCAGAGTTAAGTTCAGTGGTGATGGGCACAAAGCATGAAACATGCTCTGCTGATATACCAGTCCATTGTAGGAGTTTTTCAAGCAAACACACCTACATATACCTAATTACCTAATTAAAAATTAGGTTAATTACTTAATTATATTAAAATTACCTAATTACCGCTAATTTTCAGCAACCAACTGTAAATTCCTGTTGTGGAGGAAACATTTTTGGTGTTTTTAATATGTGTCCAAGACTTGTTTTGTAATAGTAATTATCATTTATTATTATTCATATTTTTCATTCTTCTCCACAAATTTATTTTTGAGTTAAAAGCCCTTCGTTTCTATGGTGCATGTATCAAACAGTGATGTTACAGGTGCCATCTTAAGAGGCAGCATTTGCCTCTTGTCTGTGCTTTAAATAACTACAATGGAAGGATCGCCTCAAAAACAAATCAAAAAATAAATTGCCTCAGCACTTTTCAAACTCTGCATTTCTTTGTTTAAGAGTCATCCTAATGTAGATTTGCTTAAGGGTTTGAATCAGTGCCTTGCTGCAAGATGCATTTTTATCTTTGGTTTCTATTATTTGATAGATGGCCTCTCAGATGTTCTCTGAAGTACTTCCAAGCCATATTTCCACCAGCATGCTTGACCGTTAATATTAAATTCTTCTGTTCGTAATCAGTTTTTGGTTTGTGCCAGACATTAAATCTGACACCACAGCAAAATAATCTTAGCTTTGACTCATCTAACCCCAGTATATTCTTCTTGAAGTTTTGTTCATCACCAGTTTACAACAGTTTGGAACTAACCCCTTACAATCCAAGAAATTGCATCACAACATGGGCAAAAGCTGCCAGTACCCACGCAGGTGGCACAGTGGCAGCACTGTTGCTTTACAGTAAGGAGACCGAGTTCGCTTTCTGGATCCTCCCAGTGTGGAGAGTACTTTGATTAGTGACAAAAGTGCTATATAAATGTAAAGAATTATTATTATTATTGTGTTGTTTAGGATTAATGAAAACTCTTTCGTTAGTTTACTGCATTGATGAATTTTTAATTGAACTGATTTTTTTCATTTTTTATAGCAATGTGTGATTGGTTGTTGTATGGTAACCCTTCTGTTGTATGTGTACATCTAAATACATTTAATTTTATTATATAAAAAACGTAAGATTTATTTCATGAAAGTACATATTGTATATATTGAGATTTACTTTTACAATAATGGTGACTATTAATATAACATGTGTGAACTATGGCCGGCCATTCATCCTGGCCAATACACCCACGCCGCTAGATGGAGTCCTTCCGGCAGCATGGAGGTGCCCCGAATTCCAGCAGGGCATCATGGATATTGGAGTTTTCCTTCACAGCCCTGCTGGATACCTTGGGGGCCGCAAGGGGACGCTGCAGGGAGGCTCAGAAACTTGTATTTGCCCTATACCCTGGAAGTACGTCCTGGTCACAGGGACAGAGGAAATGATGTACTTCCGGGATGAAAAAGAAGAGTTTTTATCTGACCCGGAAGTATTACCAATCACATGGACTGACAGGAGCGAAACACTTCCGGGTCAAGGACTATAAAGGACTCTGGGAAATCCCAGACAAATGAGCTGAGCTGGGTGGCAGGGTGGCAACGCGTCTGGGAGAGTGGAGGGTTATTGATTATTGTGTTTATTTATATGAGTATTGTGGAGAGGAGGGTGCTTTGTGCACATTATAATTATAAAATAAATAATTATTGGACTGCCGTGGGTTGGCACCCTGCCCGGGATTGGTTCCTGCCTTGTGCCCTGTGTTGGCTGGGATTGGCTCCAGCAGACCCCCGTGACCCTGTGTTCGGATTCAGCGGGTTGGAAAATGGATGGATGGATAATTATTGGACTTTTATCTGGTGTCTGACGTATTGTCTGAGGGTTCAAGGGAGCGATAGCGGCCCCTATCTGTCACACATGCTAATTTGACAGCCTTGCTTTACAACTCTGAAAAAACAAAGGAAACATTTCCTATACTTCTCCACACATTCATTTGTGCTAATGCATGTTTCTTTTCAAAATTAAAATATGGGTCAAGCCAGCAATGACCATTTTCACACTGACACCGAAAGACAGAAGGGGTTTGGCACAGAGAGCAGCAGCAGCCAGCTCACGTTCAGCATGCAAACAGTGTACTACTGGAATGGAGGATCAGCTGTGCTCCTCAAAACATAATTAATCCTAATTAAGATCTTTATTCACTGTTACATAAATACTGGATACTGTGGACACATTTTAGCATGGTCTGGAAAGCAGAAAAAATGGAAACTGCTGGAAAATTGTTTAAAAGTGAAGGGAGGAAGCTACATGTTTGACTCTTATTTTATTTGTATAATGGAGAATGAGAGTGGGGACATATTGACTTATCATTGCCACAGTGGCATGCCTTAGCATATATCGCTGCCTCCTGCAAGGTGGATGGTGGACCCTTCATTTTGACATATTTAAAATATTTTGTTTTAAATAATAAATTCTACAGCTTGTGTGGGTGTTAAAACTCATTACAACTTTGGAACGCCTTTTTTTAAAACAAGATTCATTCCCCAACCAAGAGAAAAAGAAAAAAAAGGGAACACATCAGAATAAAAACATCAAGCAACATTTTATTTATAATAGAACAATTAATGGGGCGACACGGTGGTAACGCTGCTACCTCACCTGGGTTTCCTTCCCGGGTCCTCCCTGCGTGGAGTTTGCATGTTCTCCCCGTGTCTGCGTGGGTTTCCTCCCACAGTCCAAAGACATGCAGGTTTGGTGCATTGGCCATCCTAGTGTGTGTGCTTGGTGGGTGTGGGTGTGTGTGTGTGTGCCCTGCAGTGGGCTGGCGCCCTGCCTGGGATTTGTTCCTGCCTTGCGCCCTGTGCTGACTGGGATTGGCTCCAGCAGACCCCCATGACCCTGTGTTAGGATATAGCAGGTCGGATAACGGATGGATGGATGGATAGAACAATTAATAATAGTATAAGAGAGTTGATCACTGGCCCGCATGCTTGCTGTAAACTCGATTAATGAATTCTTGCCATATTTTTGTTGGGACATATTCTCTGAAAAAGTAGTTGATTTGTTTTAAATTTGAGATAATACAGAAAATCACTTACCCACTGCAAAATCAGTGCTAGCAGTGTGATATAGGCTTTCACTAATAATATCTGGGGACATACCAAATATCATTAATAGGTTTGGAGTGATTGTGACATTCAAGTTTGTAAAAATATTTGTGCAAAATGATGTTATTTTAGTACATTCTCAAAAATATGGCCTAGTGATGCTGAAGCTTGATGAAACACTCACACTCCTGACCTTACCTTGGGTATATTTTAGATCATTTTAAATGTGACGTATGCGAATAAAAGCACGCTTGTTTTGTTATACTTGTACCTTTTGTGAAAGTGCTTATTTGATATTTGGACTTCAGTCTTCACATATTAAACACTTCATGTCTACATTTTGTCAATTAGTATAACATGAAAAACGTTTGTTTTAGCGATGTGTTTACATAGATTGTTGTAGACATGGAGCACACATGAAGTGCATGTATTCCAAAATGAAGAGATATTATTTACCCTCAATAATTCTAGGCTCCTCACTCCCATATAAACCACTTGAGCACTGAGGATCTTCTTGGCGACTTCAGCTGCAGTGGTGCGGGATGGGATGGCAGTCTGCTTGCTGCTTGTGCTGATCGACACATTTACAACACAAAAGACGCTGATGGAGAGGTGCGAAAGGATTTGAAGTGGGCTGGGATTACAAGTTTTTTCATAGGCTTTGGTTAATTTAGTGTTAAAAGAAATAAAAGCTCTTATCCCATAGGACAAACATTCAGTTTTGCTAACAAGAATTATTCAGAAAGTTAACCTTCAGAATAGCATGGCAAGTAGCACCAGTGCTGAAAAAAATGTAAAAGAATGATTAAACATGACCACTGCAAAAAGAGACTAAAAAATAGTCTAACTTGGACCTCAATATCCCATGAGTGACATAATTATGAAGCTTATTCCTGTGACAATTGCTTAAGCAGCTGTGTACAATTTAGACATGTTCTTTGAGTAATCAGTCATCATTGTGCAGAAGAAACACCTTTCTGGGTTTTCTAAAATGCAGACTTGTCATGAGACCATTCTTTAGACTAACAGAAAATTATTCAGGAAGTGACACAAAGTAAATTGATGGTGGGCCGTTATCTTGGAAAACAAGGAGCATGTGGGTGGTGGTACACCCAGAGACCGTTGGAGTCAAAATAATTTTAGAAATAAGCATAAGACTCCACATTAGTCTCTGTTTCTTACTTATTTGTCATATGAAACCGATCTAAAACTCTGCTTTCCTATTGAGAAAAACAAACCCTGGAACAACACATCTTAAATAATCCTGAAACAACAGAATATCTTTAAGTTTAATCATCATGGGACATCCTGATTGCTTGAGACTTAAGTGCATATAGCTCATATCACAGCACTAATAAGCTTTAAAGCGATGGGAAGTATTTCATAAATTACTTCTACACGGTAAAGGAGCAGGAAGTCAGTCTGTAATGAGAACTCACACTCCAAACTGCTAAGGCGATGTTAACATATAAGTAGCAAAGATAAAGCAATCGGCAATTACCATATTGTACAATCACTAAAACATTATTATTAAAAGCTAAAAGGTACTAGGCAGCAGCTCTCTTGACCATAAAATAGAAAATGGATGAAAGGAAGGGTTTGAAGTTGAGTTGATATTTTCCTGTAATTTAGTTGTTCGCCTACAACTCCTTGTTTGCAACCATTTTTTACAAGTCACAGGAATGAAATCCAGTCTCATATTTTATTTAAATACATAGTTATAACCCAGAGTCACCATCCACACCACACATCTGCTACATTTCTTATATCCATCGATACAGTCATCCTTAGCTCACTGAATGTTTTAATGTTACACGGCTTCTCAGATACTTGTCCAAGAACTTTATTTACTGTATTTCTTGTAATATGTGTCAAGTAATTTACATAGACAACACAAAGAGATGGCTTACAGATAGTTTCAGGGAACATGGCAAGAGATGACAGAATCAAAGAGCTGTCGAAGCCCACTTTGACACATTTCACTTTGCTTGATCATTGCTGCACTGTGTTCTGTAACAAGGGCTCAAAACCACACATGAAAGAAAATCAGCTGAAAGTCGTTCTTAACTTGGGCTTACACCTCCATGTTGAATGACTGACTAATCAACAGAAGAACTTAGCTTTTATTTTCTCAGATGCCAGCCCTTCACCCTGTGTGTGTTTCATCTTTTCTGCCTTTCTATCCCCCTTCTCCTCTTTTTCCACAATTTCTTAAATCTACACTATTGCTTTTATGCATATATCACTCCAGGCAGACATTGCATTTCAGTGTATTTTTTTCTTTCAATGCGGCTTTATTGTTCACTTATTTTTCAACTTTCAGTATTTCATTCCAAATTGTAGAATAAGAATGCAGTATTCAGTAGCATGTAACACTAAACGGAAATATGTAGTATGCAAGGCTAAGGTATGTATAGTAAAAATACATTTTAAATGCTTTGTGGCGGATGCTCCGACATCCCAGACAGTATGGACTCTGCTCCCTTACCTGGCCAGGAGGCATGGATAATGCAAGGCCAGCGATATCTCCTTTCCATTCCAAGATGTTACAGTGGCTACATCAAGACTGGCATACTAACAACCACTGAGCAGCATCCAAGACGGAACCTGGAAAGTCAGCGTAGTGGTCAACTGCCTGCTATGTGCAAAGCATCCCCCTGAACACCTGATGGCAGCATCCCGTCTGGCGAGCCACAGTACGGACTTCTTCAAGGCAGCTTGGGAGTTGTGGTCCCATGGGCCTGCCCTCTCGGGTTCTGTCAGGGCTCATGGATGCTGATATTACAAGGACTGTGGTGGTCTTGTCCGGCTCGGAAGAGCTTCCCAGGTGCAATGGATTAAGCACCATAACTACTCCCAGGACCAGAATTAAAAGAGAGCCCTCCACTCGACTCAAAAAGAGTTGGAGTTGGGTGTGGAAGAGAGAGTGGAGCTGGAGAAAAAGAAAGGAAGAAAAAGAAGTGAAAGTGTTGTGCTGTATCATGAACAGAAGAGGCATGCATGAAGGCATTGTTTAAATTAAAAGCACTTTAGTTGAACTGCGACTGTTTAGGTGCAATTGTGTCTGTATGAAAGTCTTTGAGTGTTTGGAGGTCTAAGGAGCAATGTCCTCGTGCATCGCCAGCTGATAAACTTTTCCGAGAACCCCACAAAACTACCTTGAAGGAATACAGCATATTCCCTAAGAAATGGTTCTTTGAGCTCTATCTATTTTTGATTACCTCCATGCGATGCAAAGCAAAATAACCAATAGATAAAAAGAAACTGTACTGCTGTAAGTTTACTTTAATGCTGGTTTACGTTTTCATATACAAACAGCTGAAAAAAACATCCAACATCCATCCATCATCTAACCCACTATATCCTAACTGCAGGGTCACGGAGGTCTGCCGGAGCCAATCCCAGCCAACACAGGGAGCAAGGCAGGAAACAAACCCCGGGCAGGGCGCCAGCCCACCGCAGACTGCATACTTGTAAATATTGTAAATAGTGGTGGCTGAATAAACGTGTGTTTTTCACACTGTGTTGTCATGTCTGCCTGTGGCCGGGCTATCTTTTACAAACATCAAGACGTCCATACAAAAATTTCAAGTTAGTTGTGTTTCATAAACCCCATGTCAGGTATTTAGTTCACAAGATCCAAAACACGTGTATTTTTGCTGAAATATTCTTAAATATTGCTGGAAATTTCCTTGTGAATGCCGGGTGTAGGATTTGAAAACAGAAATTTTAACTTGTCCATCCAGGGACAGCCAATTTAAATATAGGAACTGAGTGAATTTTAAGTTGGTTAATTAATTATCAGTTTTGCCTTCAGTGATACTGGTAATTGATCAAATAATTTGTCATGGGTTAGGATTTACCTTACCATTGCCTGTTGTTGGAGGGAGTCCCCGGGGTTTGGGAAAATTGATAGCTGAGACACACTCGTTTTAATGAACAGAATAGTACAATTTACAAATAAACACGAGGATTGCAGAAATATGATAACTACATATAGGTATTGACATATAACACTGGAGGCCGGCAAACTGTACAGACAAGAATGTAACATATGGGCTGGCTGTTTACTGATATTTAGAGTTTCACTTGATCTTGGCACAGATAAATAGTTTTAGGATACCAAGTCTTTATGAATGATATTCGATGTTGTGTGGAGTCATTGCCTTTGTTGTTGATCTGGCTTCAAGTGGAAGATTCTTCATGCGTTGGCGTGCACTCTTTCTCTTTGCTGCATAATCCTTGCCAGTGGGTTCAGGGCACAGTGGTGCCCCCTACAGGCCACAACATAGCAGTTGTTGTAATTGTGTGCATTAGTAAGACATTAAAGTGCTTGGTGGCATTCATGACACCTTTAATCAGATGGTTAAAAAACAACCCTTAAATGGTGGCCAAAACTCTGTCACTGGAATACTGCTTGCTGAACCAGTAGAGATATTAGTATGCTGGGTGGATTCTAAACATACAGTCCTAAAAATAATACTTCTAAAATAGCTCCTTTCTGGGTTGTGTGGTTCCTTAGAGAGTCATTGCATAAGAAAGGACCATTTCATTCATTGCATATGAATGTAGTTCTTTGATCTTTGAAAAGGTTTCTAATATGTGGAGCAAACAGAAATAAGGAAAGATGAAGAACACCTGAACTTAGCCTGTGTTACTGTACGCCGTGAGAGTCCTTTTAAAATCAGGAACCCATTGGCATTTTACAAATCTGTTATCACATATTCATGCTTATGTATGAAACCCCTTACAGGTTTAAATAAATAAAGAGTCCTTCTGGAGCTTTCATGTGGATGAACAAAAATGATTCCCCTATGGCACTGCTCTGAAGGACCACTTTGGCACCTTCATTTTTAAGAGTATATATCCTAGGCACAATGTTTCTGGCAGGCATCCTCTCAGTTAATGAGTGTATTTCAGGTGTCACAACTCTGTGCTCTACTTTCTTCCCTGTATTATTGTGTTTGTAATGCCTCCAGTCTGGGCATCCGCTGTAATACAACACTAATTGTTAAAAGAGAACAATGTCTGCCTCCGCAGGATTAGGTCACAGTAGAGCAGGAAATCTGAGGCAGCTAACAGTTTCCACTGATGCAGCATAAACATTTAGACCAGGGGTCCCCAACTCTGATCCTGGAGGACCGCAGTGGCTGCAGGTTTTCATTTGAACCCTTTTCTTAATTAGTGACCTGTATGTTTTTGCTGCTAATTAACTTCTTTTGCATTCATTTTAATTGATTTGCCCTTGGAGACTCAGACCCCTGAATTGTTTCTTTATCCTTAATTAGCAGCCAAACAATAATGAGGTACAAGATGAACCAAAACATAAGCAGCAAACTGTGACCATCACACAATATCTAAAAATAAAAAGGGTGGCGGTCTCAGGAATGTTGGTCTGCTCAGATCCCGAAACATTTGACTACTGCTCTTAGAAAAGAGAAAATCAGCAATTTCAGAAATGTCTGCTATTGCACAATGAGGGCAGCAGCAAGCCATGGAATTAAAGAACGGGTTTAATTAACAACAAGAATCGGCTCCTAATTAAGCAACTGGTTGGAGTCAAATAGGTTGGAGTTTGAGGCCCTGACTTAGTTGGTCGTCTCTTGGCTCATTCACTTCACGTTTCATTTCTGTTTGGGTGCCATTTAAGGAAAGAAATTAAGCAATTCAGAGGAACAAATCTTTAAAAAGAAGTCAATTAAAATTTTCATTAAAGTTCATTAGCAGCTAAAACAGGTCACTAATTAAGAAAAGGGCTAGAATGAAAACCTGCAGCCACTGGGGCCCACCAGGACTGGAGTTTGGGACCCCTGATTTAGACAAAAGTACTATTTTTATATGCCCAATAAGACCGCTATTTATGAAATTTACATTCTTTTGGGGCGGCACGGTGGTGCAATGGTAGCGCTGCTGCCTCACAGTTAGGAGACCAGGGTTCGCTTCCCAAATTTACATGTTCTCCCCGTGTCTGCGTGGGCTTCCTCCGGGTGCTCTGGCTTCCTCCCACAGTCCAAAGACATGCAGGTTAGGTGGACTGGCGATCCTAAATTGTGCTTGGTGTGTGTGTGTACACCCTGCAACGGACTGGCGCCCTGCCCGGGGTTTGTTTCCTGCCTTGCTCCCTGTGTTGGCTAGGATTGTGACCCTGTAGTTAGGATATAGTGGGTTGGATAATGGATGGCTAATTTCTTTTGTAGGTTACCCTTTAAATTTGTTTTTGGTTTGTTACTATGGCAGCATCCAGATTTTTTTTTTAATATTAACATCTTACTAATGCAGACTAGGGTGTGCTAACCAATAAGTCAGCAAAGGTGATGGCAAAACATCATAAAGCAGGAAGGTAAACTTCAGAATTTGACATTGCTAAGTTTTTTGTTTTAATTCATAGTACTGCAGGGGGCACAAAGCTAATGACAGAAAACTGGGAAGCAGTAACAAATTAATATGGGAGATTAAGGAAATGCCTTAATTCTTTCTTAGTCATTCTATGCCTGGCAATTTATGGAAATACAAAGTCACTGTACTAGAAAGTTAGGCAGGGACGAGTAAGGTGGAGCAGAGGTTCAGGTATTAAGTATAATAGTCACAGTGCTGGAGAGTGGTAAGAAAGCAGCAATGCCCCAAGCTCCACAGTTTTTCACTTAACTTAGCAAAATAAATGTATTATTTTTCCTCTTTCCACTATGTAAGTGTTTTCTTGGCATAACCAGAATGGATAAGGTGGCAATCTTTTTGTAAGATGCTGAGTGAGTGGGAGATGTGCCTCATGACAAGCAATAAAAAGCAAGCAACTCCATGGAACATACAGAATCTGGAGCTTAGACTGTGGGCCCCAAGTCTTTGAGTGTTTGGAGGTCTAAGGAGCAATGTCCTCGTGCATCGCCAGCTGATAAACTTTTCCGAGAACCCCACAAAACTACCTTGAAGGAATACAGCATATTCCCTAAGAAATGGTTCTTTGAGCTCTATCTATTTTTGATTACCTCCATGCGATGCAAAGCAAAATAACCAATAGATAAAAAGAAACTGTACTGCTGTAAGTTTACTTTAATGCTGGTTTACGTTTTCATATACAAACAGCTGAAAAAAACATCCAACATCCATCCATCCATCATCCAACCCACTATATCCTAACTACAGGGTCACGGAGGTCTGCCGGAGCCAATCTCAGCCAACACAGGGAGCAAGGCAGGAAACAAACCCCGGGCAGGGCGCCAGCCCACCTCAGACTGCATACTTGTAAATATTGTAAATAGTGGTGGCTGAATAAACGTGTGTTTTTCACACTGTGTTGTCATGTCTGCCTGTGGCCGGGCTATCTTTTACAAACATCAAGACGTCCATACAAAAATTTCAAGTTAGTTGTGTTTCATAAACCCCATGTCAGGTATTTAGTTCACAAGATCCAAAACACGTGTATTTTTGCTGAAATATTCTTAAATATTGCTGGAAATTTCCTTGTGAATGCCGGGTGTAGGATTTGAAAACAGAAATTTTAACTTGTCCATCCAGGGACAGCCAATTTAAATATAGGAACTGAGTGAATTTTAAGTTGGTTAATTAATTATCAGTTTTGCCTTCAGTGATACCGGTAATTGCTCAAATAATTTGTCATGGGTTAGGATTTACCTTACCATTGCCTGTTGTTGGAGGGAGTCCCCGGGGTTTGGGAAAATTGATAGCTGAGACACACTCGTTTTAATGAACAGAATAGTACAATTTACAAATAAACACGAGGATTGCAGAAATATGATAACTACATATAGGTATTGACATATAACACTGGAGGCCGGCAAACTGTACAGACAAGAATGTAACATATGGGCTGGCTGTTTACTGATATTTAGAGTTTCACTTGATCTTGGCACAGATAAATAGTTTTAGGATACCAAGTCTTTATGAATGATATTCGATGTTGTGTGGAGTCATTGCCTTTGTTGTTGATCTGGCTTCAAGTGGAAGATTCTTCATGCGTTGGCGTGCACTCTTTCTCTTTGCTGCATAATCCTTGCCAGTGCTGTGCTGCAGCTTCCACAGCTTGCCTTCTGCTGCATTTTTGCCACTTCACAGGTAAAGGCATTACTCCTTCTGGCTCGAGAGTTTAGATGCTGAAGTTCCTTTCTTGAACTAATGGCTTCTCAGCCTCACATAGCTTTGACTTGACAGACTGGGTCTCAGCTTCTGGTCCACAAAGAAAAGAGCTTGTCAGCTTCAACCCTCCAAGGAAGAGCAGCTTACAGCTTTTAGATTCAGAGAGCAGGTTTCAGAGGTTTTCAGTCATTTTGTAGAGTTCCCACAGAGATAATCTCAGAATCTCTTAACTTGTCATTCCACCTCTTCTGTAGGGTGCAGCAAGTTTATAAAAGAACCTTCACCTGATAGGATTAAAATTTCTTCCACTTACAAAATCAGTGTCTTCTATTAGATGAGTTCTTCTGTCCATCCTAGTTGTCATATCTTCAACTACCTGTATACGTCTCTGTTCTTGCTTGAGTTCATTTTGCACCTTCTAGCTCAAAAGGTCTGCAGAGGGGCCTCTTGAAAGATGTCAATGCAACTCTGATTTCCACCTTTGTTATCAGATGAAGTCCAGGCAGATCCTTGTACAAGCTGCTGTTCAGTCACTTACTTGGGATACAAATGGGGGAAGGCACAGCTGGATGCCTGCAGGCCTGCTGTGCCACCAAAGCCTAACAGAATGGCCAATGCTCACTTTGTCCTACACTGGCAAGCAAGCTTTTGATTGGAAGACCTGCCTCTCCCCAGGTGGACTATTCCTTTAATGATAATGGAAAGAGTAACCAAACTAGCACAAGTAGCTGGAGCTACAAATGGAGATACTATGGTGCATGACTACTGGCATTTAGGTTTGTTCCCCCAGTATTAGACATATTTCTAAAATCTTATTAGTTATGTCCAAATGGGACAAACAGGTATTTATTATTGATTTTATATTGCCCAATTAACATTTATTTATGTGAGACCAGTCCTTTGCATAATAGTGTTCTTCATGCCAAGCAGCATTCTAACACTACTGTGAAAAATCAGCTGTAAAGTCTCAGAGGAATCTACTGATACTAACGTCTTTTTTTACCTATATTTTAATTTTCAGGAAACACAGAGCTATTACATTTAGGTTTTTAAATTCAAACTTTGGCTAAATAACATGTTAGTGCAGTTAAAATTCATTTCTTCAAGAATAGCAGTAATCATTGTGAACATGCATTCACCATAACAAACTATCCATATTTTTAAGAAAATATTTTTATTAATTAAAGTCGTTGGCATAGCACCATTAGCAAATGCACAGTGTAACAAAAATGATTAGGAACAATGTTTCTCAGCAGATTTTACAAAACAACTGTAATTGAATAATATATTTAGTTAATAGGTTTTCAGATTTCTGCCCTTTGGCACTTCACTTTGAAGACCAGTTGCTAAAGCAGCGTTTCTAATGTTATTCCTGATGAGTACTCATATATGTTACATACTGGCACTCCTGTCCTTTTTCATTGATATTTATTCATTTTCTGACCACTTTCTTAATATTGAAGCAACAATTGGTGCAAGGTGGGAACCCACCATGGATGAGGCAATTGTAGTTCCCCTCCTGAGCACACATCTAGAACATGTTACACTGAGCATTGTTTTATACATGTATTTTGTGTTTTTTATTATGCAGATTCCTTTTTAGGGATTTGTTAATGATTTCAGAATATTTTGATAAAGTTTAACTTTGCTCTCATTTCATTTTTTGTTTGTTTATGCGATGCACTAGAATGTGTCACTTGACATTGATTATCTCATCAGTGGCATCACGGATAGTGACAGTACAAACATGCCGGCGGTTGCTTTACGTATTATCGCTTGGTTGATTCGTGAATTGGATTTGTAATCATTGATTTCTATTCCAAGTAGACCCTTTTTAACTTCTTTTGATTCTAGGTTTGTTCTTGTGTTTTGTTTGCCTGTTATATTGGCCCTCTCAGCTTTGAGTTTCCTTTCCCTGACAATGATTTCTAGCACACAGTTGTAATCTCCTGGTTCATTTTTTCTTCTCTCAGCATCAACCTCGGAAATTTTGTGTTCCAAAACATAACTGGCCACACTGGGCCAGTCTGCAGTCTCCAATCAATGGTAACTGTTTTTTACACTTTCGTAAATACAATGCAATACAATACAATTTATCTTTTGATAGCCCAAAATCACACAAGGAGTGCCACAATGGGCTTTAACAAACCCTGCCTCTTGACAGCCCCCCAGACTTGACTCTCTAAGAAGACAAGGAACAACTCCCAAAAAAAACCCCAGTAGGGAAAAAATGGAAGAAACCTTGGGAAAGGCAGTTCAAAGAGAGACCCCTTTCCAGGTAGGTTGGGCGTGCAGTGGGTGTCAAAAAGAAAAAGGGGGTCAATACAATACAATACACAAAACAGAACAGAACAAATCCTCAATACAGTATAAAATTAAAAATTTTTAGAAGTACGTAGCAGAATTTAACAATGGATGACATCACATAATATGATTTGGATTTGTTTAGAGTCCTGGAGACCTTATCCATCAAGCTGTCTCCCCCATTTGGCCATTCCACAGCTGAAACAGTGCTGGGCCAGCTAATCCGATGAAAGGACCTCTCTTTCCCATGATTCTTGCGATCCTCCATCAGGGATGACTTTACCTTAGACAGGCAAAACAACTTGTCAGGTGGGCCGTGGCACCAAGTGCCATATTTGAGTACTGAGAAGAGAAACAGAATAGGTGAGGGTTAGTAACAAATTATAATTATCATGTTACTTATGTTTTAGTGCTAATGACTGACAACAGAGATGCAGTCTGTACAGTTAATCAGCAGCTCTAGTCAGGATGTACTAAACTGAAGTTGTGAGTCTTCAGCGGGGATTTGAAAGCTGAGACCAAAGGGGCATCTCTTATAGTAGCAGGCAGACCAGTCCACAGTTTAGGGGGGTCCTGTAACTAAAAGCTTGACCTCCCACTGTTATTTTATTAATCCTTGGAATCATAAGCAGACCGGCATCTTGAGATCTTAATGTGCGCTCAGGTTTGTAACAAGTAAGTAAATAAATAAGTAATTAATATTCAGGGGCCAGTCATATTCAGTACATTAATTAAAACAACCTACTAAAAACGGAAAATTTAAAATAGAGAGTGCATTTAAAATCACTTTGTTTAGTAAGAAAACTTGTTAAATCATTGCGTTTACTCATTTTCTACATTTTGTTTATGTTGGCCTCCTCCATTTGCCAGCGAGTATGTATAATGCCTCAACATTTTGATTTCGATCAACTAGGAGAGCATCTTGGCTGGACCCATGAACTGATAAACATGTGGAAGGAGTTTTTAAATGCCATCAAAGTACCCAGCAATGCTGAGAATGGCACATATGGCTTCAATTTCAAGGATACTTCTATACCTTTGTAGTAGTCCTCAGGTATGGATTGACATATTGGGTGGTTCAAATTACACTGACAGGCTTCTATGTGCACTCACATTTGATCCTTGCTGCATCTCATTTTCTTATTACTGGAAGTGCTCTAGAAGTCAGATCATAAAAGTTTTTTGGGGTATATTGGATGATCTGTGGTTGAATAATTACATCTGGGATTTGGTGTGGCAGCACATGGACCACAGACATCTTGGTGCACAGTTTCCTGTTCATTAATAATTAGACTGGGAAGTATGACAGTCCAATCAGTGAGAAATTTCTGTATTCCAGCAGGGCTACATAAGGATGTCATCTATCACTGTCTGTCTTGCACAACGGCTAGATACTTTATCATTTACATGGAATTCCCTGCTATGCCATCAGATTATAAACTGGTGAATTTAAAAGTTGTTAATTGTATTATCAGTAAAAAAAAAAATCAAGAGAAAAATCACTTCATCATTAGATAATTAACTTTTATCCACCTTATATAATCAATGTACTTTCTGTTTTTGGCAGTCTCTTATTAGCATCATCATATCCTTTGCTGCTTTCATTTGGACAAGGCAATATAATTGTACTCCACAAAACTGATGGCCAGTGCAGGCACCGTAGCGCCACAAGTGTATTTTAGAATACCTAAAGCTGTAATTATTCTGTATCTGTTTACAATTTACTCAGTGTCTGAATTTCTAACGTGCCATTGTATTGTCAGGTATAATATTATTAAATACAGCTTGACAAGCTAAAGAGGTATTTTTCAACCCTGGACCCTGCAACACACTGTCTCTACTTGTTTTTCATTGCATCTCACTCTTTAACACTCATTAATTGTAGGTGAAGCTGAAATATGTCATTTTGGTGATTGCAAGCCCCTGTGAACTGCGCTGTTGAGTGACAACATAACCTGCCTTGGTCAGTGTTTCCAAAAGCACAAAGACTAAATGTACTAAAAGGCATGTGCAGAAATAGAAGCAGATGGTTAACCGTAAATAGAGTTTTTTTGCACAAACGTATATCTCTGAAATGGTCTTTTGGCATCCTAGTTCCATGACCATATCATTAAGTAACATGGCGGTCGCATGTAGAATTACTCTGTGGTTTTATTAGTGTAAACCCTGGGTACCTTTTAAATTGTCTTTACTTGAAATCAGTCTGCAAGAACACAAATTTAGAAAAGAGAGGGGAAGGATTTCAAGCTTGTGTATATAATGGTGCAGCTGAAAATTCAACTGGTATTTGGAATTAATCATTTTAAGATGTTTGGAGCTAACAAAGTTTTTGCTTTTCTTCTGAGTAATGAATTCTGAAATTCTGGAATGTTGGAGTCAATTTAAATCGATTAGTCTGTATTGAGATGGGAAGCAATACTTCTATCTCTGCCATAACTGTTACACTCAAACAAAGTTAACAATTTCAGATGGATAAGGAAGCTCGTTTTGAGGTTAGTGTGTAAAACTGCTTAATGAAGAGATTCAGATGGAACAGAATGGTGCCTTCCCTCAGCAAGTTCCTATGTACTTCTACCAACAAAAAGAGACCTAGTTCACAGTCAATAGAATAGCTTGCAAGTGTTACAGTATAAAGTCTTTGGTAAAGGATTTCGACAAAGTATACATCTGTTCTGGCAGATTCAACAGTTAGGAGTCCTTTGTGAGCATTTATTTTGCTCTGAAAAGTTTTCAATAAGTTTGTTAAAAATGATTGTGGCAATTGTTTTTCATCATTAGAATTGTTTGTCACCATGACAATCGTACCCAGACGTCCCCAGGAATGCGCAACATGATGTGTCATCAATGTAACTATTTATAAGAACCCACACTTGCACTCCAAAATTATCCAAGATTAGGATACCATGAACAATTGCAAGCAAGCCTTCATTTTCTTTTTTGAATCTATGGCTTTGAACTCTGCTCCTGCTTTGAACCTTGATCGTGATTAAAATTGTGGGCTTTGATGGCCACTTGTTGTCTTTTCACCTGGTTCCTAAGACTGGAACCCCAACTCCTGAAAAACTGGTGGGCCCACTGCTAGAATGGAACAAGAATGGAAGGTCAACAACAACAACATTTATTTCTATAGCACATTTTCATACAAACAGTAGCTCAAAGTGCTTTACATATTAAAGAATAGAAAAATGAAAGACACAATTATAAAACAAAATAAATCAACATTAATTAACATCGAATAAGAGTAAGGTTCAATGGCCAGGGGGGACAGAACAAAAAAAACTCCAGACAGCTGGAGAAAAAATAAAATCTGTAGGGATTCCAGACCATGAGACCGCCCAGTCCCCTCTGGGCATTCTACCTAATATAAATGAAACAGTCCTCTTTGGATTTAGGATTTAGGTCATACCTTGAGAGGTCCTAGAGCTGCAAAGTTGAATAACCCTACACTCTACACTAACAGAGCCTCACGGATTGAGACTAGAAGGTCTCCTGTTGACAATAAGGCCAACAACAAAACCTTAATGCACCCCCTGGTGAGGACTTTAGAAGCAAATGTGGAGTGCCTCTTGGTGTAGACTCACGTAGTAAAACTGGCATCTGTGGAGTGCCCTCAGCAAGCCCCAGATATCAAGCACTCCCTGATGAGGACTCAGACACCATCTCTTTGAATACTTCCTGGTAAGGACTCAAGACTCCACTTTAGAGTACCTTCTGGTAAGGATTCAGACCCCTACTATGTAACGGTTCCTGGCAAGGACTCACCCACATGCTGTGAATCACCACTTTGCTGTTGGAACACTCTTCTCCAAGCTGGGATGACTTAGCAAGATAAATCAAATTTTCAACATCAACACCACATCCCTAGGACAACATGAAACCAAAAACATCTCCAAGATGTGGACAACATGATTGAAGCAAGACAGCTCCAAGATGAGACAACAAGACAAAAGAAACAAATCCTGGCTGGGATGACTTGCCTGTTAAGGACTCTAACATGAAACCCTTGAGTTAATCCCTAGTACATCAATCATTGTCTTTATTTTTTCAGGCTTTTGTACTACTCTTTAAAATTAGATTGATTACCTACAAACTAGATTGATAATACTGTTTAGAAGAGTAACAATCATAAATGTTTGATTTTCTTTCAGGCTGTGGCATTTTGTTGTTACTGCAAAATATGTGTGAATCATGTCATCGTAAGGAAGAAACTTAATTTCAGGTAAGTAAGAGAAAAGTTTTGATGAAAGGTCAATATACTGACTAATTATAACGTGTTGCATGTTGATTAACACATCCAAGCAAGAGCTTCAGTGTATTCTGAACACGGTTCAATAATGACCCTATCTATACTTTATTATAAAGTGCCACTGTTTGTGTGTGTGTCTGGTACCTCTGAGCAATCTGATTGGTCAGTTTGGCTTTGATTTGATTGTCTGTGGTTCCTCAGTGGTTGGAAAGATGACACAATAATTGAAAGGGAGAATTTCAATGACAACAAAGTGAATAACTTACTGAGTGACTTTTTTGCTTAGTACTAAAAAGGCACAACCAGAGTCTCCTTCAAAGATGGGAAGTTTTCCATGAATACCAATGATCTTTTCAAATCAGGTAATAAGGGCCCATCTACCATTGGTGGTTGTCAGAAAGTGAACAGGAGGCGAAAACAGATCCTCGAAATGACAGAATCTGAGGAGCAGACTTTATGGGAACATGATGGAGCGAGGAAGTGCTGGTCTGGAAAGGTTGAGACACACAAGGATACAGAGAAGAGGTGCAGGAAGAACACTGTAGGTACTTATAAGGGGAAAGAGATTGAGGAAAGTGATGATACTAAGGACATAATGCTATTTTTAAATTTATTCTATTACCTTAAGATAAGTGTGGCTAGTAAATCTATAAACCTGTAACTTTAAATGTCATGCATGCCAAAAGAAAGTCTTAAATAGTGCAGCAATGCATGTGCCAAAGGATTAATTCATGTCAAAGATAACAACTAAAACCGGCAGCACATTACATGGCTTCTAGTCAGAGAGGATGTCAAATTTGATGACTGCATCTGATCTGCTTGGCTGAGAATGTCAGATTACACAACAACAATTCACAGGACATGACAAATTAAAGATGTCCGTCTCCACATTTATCAAGCACCAAGACTGCTTTTTCACAGTAAATTGCTGGGTCAGATTCATGAAATGATGAATTAATATATTAAAAAGGAATATGGCCCAGAAGATCCATAAATTACTACTATAATTATATGTTATTATGTTTTAAGATTTAAAGTAAATCGCAGTGCATCTGAAAGAAATCACTGCAAGTCAAACAACTGGATTGTTCCAGTCGCTGCACTGTAGCAGACCTCTCAGTGCATCTCCTGCTTTTTTTCTTAAATAATGTAAAATCGTTTCTTTTGTTTTCTTTTTATAGTTTGTAAGTATTTATTTTTACAAAATCCATTATAACATTTGAGAAAGCTTTTTACTTTTGATTGTTATCACCTTTGGCATCCAACAGGACACTTACACTCTACCTGAGCAGGAAATCCCCGGTGTGTGGCCAGCGCTATTCATTTACAGCCAGGATGCGCTGCTATCACTGAAACCAGAAACCAGTTACACTCTGTGTACTAATAATATACTGGACGAATTAAAAGCTTTGAACCTCAGACAGAGACGAAAGAGAGGTGGACTTTGAGTACGTCTAAAATGGAGACGTTTTAAAACACCTTTGTCAAATATCATCATGAGCAATGTATAGTCCCTGCAGAATCAACTGGATGAGCCGAAAGCATCTGTGCGATACCTCCAAGAGGACCACGAAAGCTGTCTGATGTGTTTTACTGAGACCTGATTGAAAAATACCGACTCAGATGCAGCTGTGGAAGTGAATGGCTTTGATTGTGTGTGGCAAGGCAGAAACCCAGTTTCTGGTAAGAAGATGGGTGGTTGGGTCTGCCTTTACATTAACAAAAGGTTGTGCAAGAATATCCTTGGGAAACAGCGGATCTGCACATTAAATATTGAACTACCCTCCATCGGACCCATACTATCTACCACAAGTTTAAGTGATTATTTGTGACAGCAGTTTACATACCGCCACATGCTCATGTGGGAGCTGCAGCTGAAACGATCACTTGGCTCTTTCAAACTTGTGATGGGTGATTTTAATGTACAGTAATCCCTCCTCGATCGCGGGGGTTGCGTTCTAGAACCCCCCGCGATAGATGAAAATCCGCGAAGTAGAAACCATATGTTTGTATGGTTATTGTTATATATTTTAAGCCCTTAGAAAACTCTCCCACACTGTTAACATTATTAGAGCCCTCTAGACATGAAATAACACATTTTAGTCAAAAGTGTAAACTGTGCTCCATGACAAGACAGAGATGACAGTTCTTTCTCACAATTAAAAGAAATATATCTTCTCTTCAGGAGCAGAGAATTTCAGAGAGAGAGAGCTCGCGCTCGCAAAGAAAAGCAAACAATCAAAAAATCAATACGTGTGCTTTTAAGTTTGCGCGCATTTTTAGAGGAGCGTCAGTATCTTCTAAGCAAACAGCCCCTCTGCTCACACCCCCTCCGTCAGGCGCAGAGAATGTCAGAGAGGGAGAGAGAGGCAGAGACAAGCAAACAATCGAGCACCGCACGGGAAGTATATCTTATATCATTGAGGAGTTTTAGTTAATATGTAATACATGCTCTGATTGGGTAGCTTCTAAGCCATCCACCAATAGCGTCCCTTGTATAAAATCAACTGGGCAAACAAACTGAGGAAGCGTGCAGCATAAATTAAAAGACCCATTGTCCGCAGAAATCCGCGAACCAGCGAAAAATCCGTGATATATATATTTAGATATGCTTACATTTAAAATCCGCGATAGAGTGAAGCCGCGAAAGTCGAAGCGCGATATAGCGAGGGATTACTGTATGCAGTCTGGAATCAGTATTACCAAATCACCATCAGTACGTGAGTATTAATACTAGAGTGGACAAAACACTAGACACGTGTTATGGAAACATCCCTGGCATCTGCATATCGCTTCATAGAGCAGCCGTGGATGTGTCTGACCATGTCGCTCTTCACCCACTACCAAAGTACAAACAGAAACTGAAACAAGAAAAAAACAACCATATGAAAACCACAAAACGGGTTCTCTCCTGTACTGCCAGGGATATAATGACATCCTTACAGTCACTGAATGAGGCCACTTCCACTGTTAATACGAAATTCTGTGAATCTATGATCGGGGCGGCTCTAGGCTCGTGGCGGCCCTGGGCAGAGAAAGAATTGGTGGCCATTTCGCCCACCAATGTCAATATGGTATCTTATGCATGTTGGATGGCCACGTCAGTAGCGGACACTGCATAGCCACCTCGTGCTCATGACACAAGCGTTTAACTTTTGCCGAAATTTGCCGCAGCATTTTTAGCTGTGTCGTTATTATCTCTTTCTGTTTTATATTCAATATATATTGGGGTGTTGGCCCCTGGGATTTGGTGGCCCTGTGCAGGTGCACAGTTTCCACATGCCTAAGGCCGCCCCTGATATGATCATTAAGGAAAAAAAAACTGCCAAGGTGATAGTACGCCATGGGTCACTAAAGATGTTAAAACATTACTATTGGAAAAACAACATGGTCATCAAGATGGAAGAAAAACAAAGTTTACAGCAAAGCAGGTTTGGAAAGGCCTAAAAACAATCACAAGACTGGGTTCTATAAAGAGTGTGACAAAGACCAGAAGCTAATAGCAAATAAACTTAGTAACTTTTTAACCAGATTTGAGACAATTCATTTCAGCACCCAAAGTGCAGAAGTAAAGGAGATGCTTTATAAAAATACCAGGAACTCTGCTGTGATAGGGTTCAGTTTATCTGTGGCAAAAGGCTTGTGGGCAGTGGGTCAGAGGGCATATCAGGATGGCTGTTGAAGTCCTGCTATAAGCAGCTCTCTCCAGTTTTTAGTTTGCTTTTTAACTGGTCTCTGACCTGTGGCATTGTACCTGTGCTGTGGAAACAATGAATCATTATCCCTGTTTGTAAGGTTTCCAGGCCAAGCTGTCTAAATAACTACAGGCAAGTGGCACTCACCTCTATTCCAACGAAAGGCATTGAACATTTGGTGAAAAACATTTTAATGAGAGAGACAAAGTCTTTTCAGGATAACTTTCTAGTTAGCCAATAAAAGGTGTCATTTTGCTTAATTTCTCACTACATCCATAATGGCTAACATGGTACAACACCCTAGTAGTACAAGATAACCACTAATTTGCTTACTGTGCAAACAGAAGTGATGACAAATTTTTTGGTTGTTATCTTACATCAAATCTGCACTTTTCTCGATCAGCTTGGCTCATATGTCAGAGCACTATTTTTGGATTTTTCTTCAGCGTTCAATACCATGAGGCCTCATATACCGATTGGGAAACTGAACAGTATGAATGTAAACCCATTTATCACATTATGGACTCAGGAGTGTCTTTTAAATCATTTACAGACAGTCAAAGTACAGGATGCTTTTTCAAAAGTCATTCATTCAAACACAGGAAGCTGACAGGGGTGAGTATTATCACCATTACTATTTACTCTGTACACAAGTGAGTGGAGACAGAACAATGGCCACTGGTCCATTATCAAATATGCTGATGACACCAAGATCATAGGACACACATCTGGGGAGGATGAAAGCCACCATCTAAATCAAGTGGACTGTACGGTAAACTGGTGTAATAAAAGCTCTCACTCTGAATGTAAAAAAGACCTAAGAAATTATATTTTATTTTAAGAGGCAGAAATCTGTATATTCAGCCATTATTGTTTTAGGGGAGGAGGTAGAAATAGTGAATGAATATAAATACTTAGGAACTAACCTAGATAACTTTCTTAAACTTGAATACAAATACAAAAAATGACATTCTCTAAATGAAATAAGTGCTTATTTCTCCTCCACAAACTCAAACTATTTAAAGTAGACAAGGGGCTCATGTTGTCCTTTTATCGCAGTCTGATTCAGTCCGTTTCATTGCCTGGTTTAGTAGTCTGACAAACCAAAATTTTAAAAAGCCCCAGCAGATTACTAAGCATGCAGCTAAAGTTATTGGGGCTGATGTAGATGATCTGGCAAGTGTGTGTCAGAAGACGATGCTAAGGAATCAGGAGGAAGGATAGTTGCTTTAAAAACCCACACAAATCGCTCCAGAAATTCTTTTCTTCCTAGTGCCATACGCCTTTT
Organism: Polypterus senegalus; assembly: GCF_016835505.1. Classification (NCBI taxonomy): domain Eukaryota; kingdom Metazoa; phylum Chordata; class Cladistia; order Polypteriformes; family Polypteridae; genus Polypterus; species Polypterus senegalus. The sequence goes on along the minus strand of NC_053171.1, from coordinate 98,057,296 downwards.
TAATAAAGAATATTGGAGAAAAGGATTAAGGTTTGATACGTATCCTGTAACCATTTTCGTGTAAATATGTGCCATCAAACTGCCTTACCTTAACCTGTCCTGTCTCTGCTTTTGTTTTATTTGTTTCTGTCTTGTTATTAGAAGCAACTGAGAAGGCAAATTTCACATTTTCTTGTGTAAATGTGACTAAATAAAGAAAGCTTGAACCTTGAAGTCCACATCCTTGATGTACATTTTGTTGTTTAGGTTAAACCCTCCAGCATGGCCTCAGTGGTGTCTTTACGACTAGGCTAAGTTTTGGAAAGTAAACTGAGATTGTTCTCTCTCCACTTAGTATAAAGTCATTATATTCTAGTTTTTTAAAACATTTCAAAATAGAGGCATGTTTAGGGAATGGTTTACTCTTATTACTTTTATATTAAGCAAAGTACTAATACAGAAACCCAGATTCCAGATATAATTATCACAGTTCGAGGTGTCTGGCACATGCTGGCCCACTGCACTGATGTGACAGAGGTGGGAGAAAGCTCAGCATGGCTTTCCAGTGCTGGTTCTCCATCACACAAGAGAAGACAGGATGATTGTTGCTCTGCACTTTTTACCTGACTACATCCAATAAAATAATATTGTAGCATGGGATGAGCTAACAAGGAAGGAATTATGGTGTTTATTCAAAAAAGTCTGAAATCAAAACTCATTTTGGAAAAAGGCAGACAGCAACTCATATACAGGACGACAAGAAAATGGCAAATCATTTACAGTAAATGCCTTATCATTGTGAACCATAAATGTTAATATACAAATCCTAAACAACTGAGACTATATTCATAGGCCACATGACCTCAAGTAAGGCCGAAACCATGAGGTGGTGGCTCTGAGGCTAAGGATCTGCGCTGGTATCCCAAAGGTGCCGATTTGAATCCCCGTCACTGCCAAAAGAGATCCTACTTTGCTGGGCCCTTAACCTGTAATTGCTCTGGCTGACCCTGCGCTCTGACTCCAAGGGGTTCGCAAAAACTAACAAATTCCTAAAACGAGAAATTGTATAAGGCGAAATAAAGAACAAAAAAAAAAAAATTATGAGGGAAATCATAATGACAAGCGAGTCCCTGACCGCGTGGAGAAAGCAATGAATTTCAATTTATAAATTGGCAAAGGGTCCCATACCATAAACTCTGTCATACAGTATCAATATTGGGGCAAGGCAAGAATAAGTCCAGAAGAGCGGCTCCAAAATTATCCTGGCTCGTTTTTTTTTCTTCTTTCTGTTTCTAACACAGTGATCCAATGTGTATATCTTTTTCACCAATCCTAAGTTAACTAAATGTGTTTTTACCAGTAAACCTATAAAAAAAGAACAAGAGAAATTTGAAAAACAAGAAGGGATTATTCAGCCCATCTAGCAAGTTTGTTTAGCTAATAGCTAAGTTGTCACAGTCCCTCACCCAGATACTTCTTTAAGGTTGTCAGGGTTTCCGTTTCGTCTGCATGACTCAGTACTTTGTTCCAGATTGTTAAAACTGTTTTCATAAAGATCTTGCCAAGACCCCTGACTTAAGGACTTAAGGAAACTGAGTACAGATAGTGTTGCCTTTGACCACAAGTTAACAAAGTGAGGTGGAAGGAGCAGGCAACAGATGTAGCAGAGAAAAGATCATTGGAGTCACGTGGAAGATCAGAGTGGTAACAGCCGTTTTGGAGGGTGGGCGAGGAAGGAGACAGCCCCCAGTAACTCAACGTGTGAGGGAGAGACCCTGCATTTTGCAAAGTATTCGTCAACCACCACCAGTGAATGTAAAATGGCAGCTGAAAAATACAATTAAAAAATCACAAAAGATTCACATCTACCAACAGTAGAACCAAAGGAGAGTATTAAAAGATATCTCAACATCCACATCAAATAATCAACAGCAAAGGCAGAGACACAAATAAATATTCATACCTTTCCAATATTTGTTCAATGGGCAAAGTGCTATCAAATAATTGATCTGATTCATGACAATGATGACGACTAATCAAAAGCAGCAAGATGTACAAGTCCATGCAGCCTTTAAGTTGTTTCACAAAAAAAAAATAAATCAACCAATAAAGGGCTCTATTCTTCAAGTTCCTAGACGGAACTAAAAATTTCATAATGCACATGTGCACCAGTGGGTAAAGACATGGCAAGAGTGCTGCAGGGTCAAAGGGACATGTAATGCCATGGACTCATACCATGAAGCATCTCGATATGCAGATTTGCACTATGATGATCTGCCTGAGGACAGATGTAACTCCACAACATCTGGATCAGACGCAGTCTCCTTGCCGTGTAAGTTAATAAGAGAAGTCCTAGTCTCAGCCATGCAGATAGAGCTTCTAAACACGGCGAGCACAGTACTTCCTGGTAGCGTCAGCCGAGTCCTCCCTCTTGGCTCACACTTTTTTTGTGCACCACACTCTGCCATTCCAAAGAGCAGATGTCATTCTCGTCACTAAGTGTATTGCTGTGGACTCACACCACAAAGCAGCCCAGTTCACAGATTTGCACGATGGTGATCTGCCAGTGCTCAATTATGAATCTGCAATTTCTGACACAGAGGCAGAGCCTCCTAAAAGTGTAAGCTAATAAGAGAACTCATTGACTCAGCTGCACAGATACCACTTCTTGGTGACATCAGGGGAGTTGTCTTCTTTTTCTCTGTCATCCCCAATCTTTTTGCACAACATGGTCACTACAGGCCAGCCCCCTAAAAAAAATGAAAATTGACTAGTGGCAATAGAATCAGAGAAAATTTCACAAACTACAAACATAATTTTTTGCAAGATAAGAAATTGCTTTAAGTATATCATGGGAAATCATAAAATCTTCAATATGATGAATAAGCTGAATTTACTAAACCATTTTAACAACATGCTAAATTGTTAAGGCGAGTTTTACGATTATTTAAATATTACACAACACCGGCATCTGCTCAGAAATAAGGGGCGAAGGAGTACCTCACACCACTGTTATCGAAAAAGATTTTCTGTAGTCATGCAGTGAAATAAATGGGCGTTATTGCTCATCTGAACATAACTAATCCTAGCCCTGGTTTATTAACTCATACTAACAACAGTTTATGTTTTACTATTACACAATGCTGTACGCAGGGCAATAATGTGAAGACATATATTTGATTGGTACCTTCTATGAAAGTGATGTACTGAATTTAACAAAATAAAAAATAATCTTCACTAAAAACACATCTTTTTAAACTGGGCTGTATATTGCATGCTATTAGATTTATCATAAATGCAATTTTTCTAGATAAATTCAGACAATCACCATTACAATCAGAGTAACAATTACAGGAAAAGTGTAACAGTCTGATGTGACACTCAATCACACATTTTGTCTTGATATATACAAATGATTACATAATATTTTTAAAGAGTTTCAGAAAAAGAAGGGCCATCCTATTGCAGATTCTTTTAAAAACACTTTTTGCATTTTTCTTTCACAGCACCATCTTCCCTCTTTAGGTAGGCTTCATCGACAGATGTTTCTGTCAAGGCACACAGATGACCTGGAAATACTAATTCTTCACTGAAATATCATTTTCTCTATTAAAAATAGAAATGCTTATTTTCTCATCATGTTGCATTATCTGAACAATGTAATGTACTTCCAAAGAACACACATTTTATATTTTATATTTAATTTTGTAGCAATTCTTATGATTATTTTCATTTTGACAAATCTAGCATTAAAATCATATTATTCATACAGGTATGATTAATTCCCCTATGTTTAATTTTTTTTTTTCCTTAATGGACTTCATTGTACTAATAAAATGTAATTTGAATGTCAAACCTGAATGAAAGACTTGCTAAATGATAAAAAAAAATCTTTACATATTAAATAAAACCCTGTTAACTTGGTAGGAACAAATTATTATAGCTGACATTTGCTGTAGGCTAAACTAGACTCAATTATATAAAAAATACAGTATGTTCTGAAACAGAGCACAGCAAAGAAATCTGGCTGTTCAGAATATTTATCAGTTTTTAAATTTTACTTCAGATTGTGTTTCGCTTTTAAAGATTACATTGCATTGAAAAAGGTTATTTCTGGTAATCATAAGAATGTTTGCAGATGCAGGCTAGCATACCTCAAGAATTTTGCAATTAACATTAATTAAGTGGTATCTTTATGCATTACCTTTTTATTTCATGTATATTTTCCCTCACCTTAGTTATCACAAGGAATTCCATATACACACATATATACATATATACAGGCGGCGTGGTGGCGCAGTGGTAGCGCTGCTGCCTCGCAGTTAGGAGGCCCGTCTGGGTTTGCTTCCTGGGTCCTCCCTGCATGGAGTTTGCATGTTCTCCTCGTATCTACGTGGGTTTCCTCCCACAGTCCAAATGCAGGTTAGGTGACTTGGCGATCCTAAATTGTCCCTAGTGTGTGTGCCCTGTGGTGGGCTGGTGCTCTGCCCGGGGTTTGTTTCCTGCCTTGCACCCTGTGTTGGCTGGGATTGGCTCCAACAGACCCCCTGACCCTGGAGTTAGGATATAGCGGGTTGGAAAATGGATGGATGGATGGATATATACATACATATACATGGAGAAAAGAAGAGCTGATCAGGAAGCAGCAAGCGCATCAACCTCTGGGCAAATGAATGCTAAACATACAGAGAAAGAAAGAGGATGAATACTACGAATGCTCAAGTCAAGTTTATTCACTGCACATTATCATTATAGCAGTGCGCCTTTACTGGTATATATATATATACTACCTGTATTTAGAGAAGGAGTGCCAGAGAGAAAGGGAAACAAGGGAAGACAACAGCAAATCCTGACTAAAGACATCATGGAGAGGAACTCAAGGTAATTAATTTCAGTATCAGTGTTCATAAACATCTGACATATGGCTTCTCACCCCGCAGGTTTAGTAAGAAGAACTTGCTAAATTGGAAAGTTAGGCAGCCAGTAAACAGCATACAGAACATAGAACTAAAAATGGAGATCCTTGGGGTTCCAGTGGAGGCTCAAAGGGAAAGGACATAGGACTTCTTCATAGGTGTTGCAGACCCAGGAAATGACATCCGGGATTACCATTGAAGCCAAGAGTTAGGAGGTGAGTTACGACAAAGGCTGTATGGTAGTGGTAGAGTAGCATTGAGACTGCAGTTGTGTGATTTTCCTGACACAGATTGTTGGTGTATGTGGCACAGTATACAGTATTTACATTGGGCAAAGGAATGAGAAACCCGCAAATTACAAAGTTACAGACAATTTAAAAAATATGCATTGACAGGTAAAGGATGAAAGCTGGGGGGCATTCTTTCTATTTAATGTGTTGTTACTTTGTAAACTCCCAGGACTTATTGATCCGATACTAGAATTTGCATAACATGACAGCAGGGAGAAAAACAAGTTTTGGAAGGGTGTAAACTTTTTCAACTGCATTATTTCAAATAGATTATTAAATACTTGTGCAGTGGATTTTCTGTATGTACATTTAACTCTCGACTGTTTCATTCATGGAAACAAATGTCAAATGAGATGATAAGTATGCATGAACATTGCTGTATGTAGTCCTGGTAGTTGAATTCAATTTAAATTAAGTAATAAATAATGGAAAGTTTGACAGCTTTAAATATGCACTTGTATAAATGGTTTTCTTGTTGAGGCTAATCATGTCAACAGATTTCATTACCAAGGACTTCCACATTATCACCCCATAAAAAATACAACCTTGAAAGTTCTTTTTTTTTCTCTCATGACCTTTTAACATTCAGTAGGAACAGGAAAAAATATATATTTTAATGCAAATTTGCAAAGCACTGCCTCAGATAAAAACATTTTCTCAAAAGAATGAAATACAAATAACAATCCAGGTTTAAAAAGAGTACAGAAAGATAATGGGGCATAAATGTTTTGCAGGGCACATTGGAAAAAAAATCAATACAATATTTTTTTAGCATTCAGGTACAAATCCTGTTGTGCTTGTATGTTGTCATGAAAATAAAGGCCAAAAATAAACCCAGAATATAAAAGTTGTGCACAATACCCATTTGTACACTATAACACTTGAGAAGTGCAATGATTTAATTATGTTACAAGTACTGCGTCAGATCAATGAAAATACTTTTTACATTAGCCTTTAGTCGGACAGATGAGCACTTGGATATTTTTGGAATACAATTAGTTTTATTTTAGGCTACAAACGTTTTTCAGTTTCTGGCAGCCCTTTGCAAGACTAGACAAAATTGAATATGAAGGAATATAAGCACCCAAGCTCATCACTTCCATCTGGCTGTTAAAATAATTTCTAAAAAAAGGATACTGACCACATTCCTCTGTGATGATGAGCTTCTGCATGTCTTCTTATAGTACATCAGGCTGCAATATCCGTACAGAAAAATAACAGGATACATGGCAAATGCAGAGCAGTGCCACCACTTTTCAAAGGTTAATGTTAACCTTAAACCTCCTTTGCTAATATTTAAATATAAAATAATAAGCTAACTTATTGGGAGTCATAGCTTATATTTCTGGAGTTCAGTAATCCCTCCTCGATTGCGGGGGTTGTATTCCAGACCCCCCTGCGATAGAGGAAATCTGTGAAGTAGAAACCATATGTTTCTAAGGTTATTTTTATATATTTTAAGCCCTTATAAACTCTCCCACACTGTTTATAAATGTTCCCTGCACAGTTATACAGCATAAACCCTTTGTATTCTCTTAGATATTAGGTAAGATTCATTGAAATTATGTATGTAAACACACTGTTTATATACAGTAAAACCTAAATATTATTTTAAAGATATCGAGTGTCTCCGATATAAAATATTTTACAGCCATTATAATAGACAGGCCACCAGCAATAAATACGTACAATGCAAGAAAAATTGTATACAGTAAATGTGTGTACAGTGACACTAAACGTACGTACATGTACTAAGTACTGTAAGTAGAAAATTTATTATAGTTACTCACCAACAATGACACGATGACTTGTCCAATAACGATGAGTTTAGTTTTACTGCACAACAAAGGAGAGCGTTACAGCTCTTCCAAAGGAGCCACTTCAGGCGATTGTGTAGCACTGCCGTCGTTCTTCTTCTGGCAGACTTCAATCCAAACCCCTAAAGCAGATTCCATCCAGACTACTGCCTTATTACATCCACTTACAACTCATTTTGTACCCTGGTTAAAAGGACACTGCGGCTGTAGATCTTATATTCCTTTCCTACTTTTTAAATAAAAAGAATCATAGCCTCATTGAAGCAGTAGCAGGAGCAGATCATTTTGAAGCCATAATGAAGGGCTTGACTATGCACAAAGATAAACACAAAACAGCACAAAAGTTAACTCTTTACACAGTGAAACACGTTGATGCTGAATGAGCAAGACGAGACTTCCTGGTTAACATTGCATTCAGCACACAGGAACTTAACTGCGTGCTCTGATTGGTTAGCTTCTCAGCCATCCGCCAATAACGTCCCTTGTATGAAATCAACTGGGCAAACCAACTGAGGAAGCATGTACAGGAAGTAAAAAGACCCATTGTCCGCAGAACCCGTGAAGCAGCGAAAAATCCGTTATATATTTAGTTATGCTTACATATAAAATCCGCGATAGAGTGAAGCCGCGAAAGTCGAAGCGCGATATAGCGAGGGATTACTGTAGATACATTTTCACTCATTCTCTTTTTTTTCCTTATGTATTTATGGCTGCGTTTGTCGAGGGTTTCCAAAATAGTTCAAAATGCAACTACCAGAAAGGTTCAAGCAATGAATATGATAAATGTACAAAAATAATTGCAAACTCCAAGAGTCTTCATTTTAAAATGTTTAGTGGAATTTAAAGCAAACAGAAGAAAGTTGATAATGCAAAAAAAACAAACAAAAAACTGCCCAGGTTTCTCTAGTAAATCATCAATACGCAGCATTAGGTATGCATCAAACTTGGAAATCTTATTCAAGCTTCTAAAATCTATACTCAAATGAACCAAACCATCCAGTTTTGGAACCAGAACAACCGGGCATTGCCATTCACTTTTACTCTTGTGAATCACACCCAACTTGAGCATCTGTTTCACCTCTTCACATATCACAGTCCTTGTTACTTCCGGAATACATTATGGGTGCATCTGTATCTTAACACCAGCTTCAGTTACAATTTTGTGCTCAATAATTTCTGTCCGGCCAGGCACAGAGGACAATTTACATGATTTATAAATTTGGTTTTGGAGAAAAACAACCCGACTGACAAATTTCACACCATGAATTTCAGTACGATCCCCCTCCATTCCTTCTGAAAAATGTCCAACTACCTTCATGCCCATCAGCCACATAAAAATAAAAGCATGTTATCTATGTCTTTTCCATGTGTGAGAACAATTCTTATAAGTAGAGCTGAGCTGTGGAAGGGTTAGTATCGGTTAACAATTAGTACATTACTTATATTTTCTACAAATATATGAGAAGCAATAGAAAGTGCTAATCAGCAGCTCTAGTCAGGATGTGCTAGATTAAAGTAGCAAAGTTAAGAATGAAATGGCTTCTCTTAAACAGGCAGGTTGTTCTACATCTTTGGAGTCATGTAGCTAAAGACTCAGCCTCCCACTGTTTTAGTAATCCTTGAAATTCTTAGTCGACTAACTTGAAATTTTAATACATACTCTAGTTTGTATGCAATGATAAATTCAGACAGACAGGTAGGGCCTTAGCCCTTTACGCCTTTAAATGTAAGAAAGGAGATGTTGAAATCAGCCAATAGCTTAACTGTGAGCCAATGTAAGTACTTTTAAAAACTGGAGTTACGTTGTCATATGTTCTAGTTCCTGTAATGATTCTTGCATCATGATTTTGAATTAACTGTAGACTGCATAAAGAACTGTTTAAACAGAGAGAGAGTAATGCATTGCAGAAGTCAAATCTATCAGAAAAATAAATATGTGAATTCATTATTAGGTATTGTTGATATTTAGAAACATTTTAATATGTTTAAGCTGGAAAAACCAGGTGTTAGAAAGTGTTGTAATGTGTATTTTAAAAGACAGAGTGCTGTCATAGGTAATGCCTAAGATGAATGCCGAAAATGAAAATAATATTACGCATACTGATTTAAAAAACGACAGTATGCTTGAAAATGTTATGCTATGTTACTTCAGATATTTCCTGTGATGATTGGTTCCTTTAGTTAATTTTTCTCACTTCCTTGAAGTGTTTGGGACAATCTATACATCTTTTATGGGGGCTTGACACCTAAGGAATTCAATTTTGACACTTATTTTGTGATTCAGAACACCCTGAGAAAGTGTATTATTTTTATTGCAATGCCACAACGTTATTCTGGTTTTCTTGTGGGCACCGCCATTCTCTGGCAACAGTGTTGATGGTTGCTGTGACAATGTGTTCTACATGTTTCATCATTGATGCAACCATATAATATGGTCAGCACGTGCATTATGCTGTATCTGAGACTGGATAAACTGTTATCTTCTGTTGATTATTTCTTGGGTGGCTTTCTGGTTAAATTTTCTACCATTGTCCTATTTGTAGGACAGCGACATATATGCCTATAACTGTCGCAACGAAGTAACCACGTGATCCGGGGTACATTCACAGCAGACCTGAGGTTGTGTGTCACAACACTTCCGCGAAAGCAGCCATGTGCCATATAGCGTGTGGGCGACAGGTTGTACTTTGTGTCTTTGGAGGCAGCTTCTGATGTTCCCTACCTGTGATGGCGAGTTTGGACATTTTGTGCTAGTTTACTGGGACGGAGAGATTGACGCAATGTAAGTAAACTATCTAACTCTCTGTATTGCTAACTTGTATTCTAATCGCACTTACATAGACGTTATTCTGCGACATTTCCCACTGTCCTGTGAATAGGACATTGGAATGATCGCATGCATATAGTGCCTATATCTAAAGTGCACCTTATTTATCATTTTTTGCGTAGCGAGACATGGCAAAAAGGTGTATCACCCTAGATGAAGTGTCACAGCTTCTGGAAGAGTGCGAGGAAAAATACTCAGAAGCTACTGTATGTGTGCTACCGCCAAATACCAGTCAATTGTCAGACGAAGATGAAGGGGATGAGGACGTTGCCAATGCAGGAAATCTAACTTTTGCTGATGTTCCGGGAGAGATAGAAGTCGAAATGGTTGGAGAAGACATAGAAGATGACACGTTGTTTGAAAATGAGGGGGATGACGCTGAAACGGAAGAGAATCAACCATCAACAAGTTCTGCACCTCCGGCGAAACGGCCAAGGAAGAAGAAATGTCCTGTGCCGTCCTGGACAATGCAGAAGAAGCCAGTCTTCCCAAAGACATCTGCTCTGAATGTACAGGCCGCCGGTGTTGCTGAAAATAATCTGAGACAAACTTTAGCCCATCATAATCCTGTGCAACTCTTTGAGGAGTTTTTTTTTGCCAGATTTATATGACCTAATCTGTAAAGAAACAGTTCACTATTCAGCGGATTTTAGGAATGATCATGAATTTCATACATCAGCTGAAGAAGTGAAGGTCTTCCTTGGGATTTTGATTACAACTGGATATCATAAAGTCCCGTCAGAAGCAGACTATTGGAGTGATGCAGAAGATCTTGTCGTACCTATTGTCAAGAATGCTATGTCCCAAACCGATTTCAGAAATTTAAAAGTTATATTCATTTTGTGGACAATTCTACTGCAGACAGCAACATAGGTGACCGATCATTCAGGGTGAAGCCGTTGTTTGAACTCTTAAATGAGAATTTCCGTAAATTTGGCTATTTTACACCCAATATCAGCATTGATGAGATGATCGTGAAATATTATGGGAGAAACAGCCTGAAACAATTTATAAAGGGAAAGCCCATCAGATTTGGGTATAAATATTGGGCCATATGCTCCAGCGAAGGATACTGTTACACCTTCTCATTGTATTGTGGAAAGGAAACAACTGCAACAGATGTTCCTCTTGGTTCTCGCGTTGTCTTTAATGCTGTACAACATATTACTGATCCAAGCAGCTATGCTCTGTATTTTGATAACTTTTTTACAAACATGGATCTGCTCTCTCAACTGGCAGATAGAGGATTTCGAGCAACCACTACCATTAGAGAAAACAGGATCAATAGAACATGTCCAATGAAGTCATCAAAAGAGATGAAGAAATCAGATCGAGGTGCCAGCGAGTACGTCTATGACAGAACGTCAGAGGTACTTCTCGTGCGTTGGCACGACAATAACATTGTAACAGTTGCCACTAATCATGACTCTATTGAGCCGCTTCATGATGTCAAGCAACGTGTAAAAGGCCAGAAAGAAAAGAGCACGGTGAAAATGCCTAACTTGATATATAATTACTAAGAGTACATGGGTGGTGTTGACCATCATGACTGGCTTGTTTTAAAATACTGTGTTTCTATACGCGGAAAGAAATGGTACTGGCCCCTGTTTACTCGCTGCATTGACATGGCAATAGTGAATGCGTGGATTCTGCACAAAAGTATCCATGGGGGAAATGCCATATCATTGAAGGATTTCAGACGAGCAATTGCCATAGTTTATTTGAAGATCACTGTCCAACACAAGCATGTAGGAAGACCCAGGGTGCCCAGACTACCAACAGGAGCTGACATGATGCGATACGATGGCGTGGGACATTTTTTGATGCAGAAGGATAAACAGCGTCACTGTCAGCGTGAAGGATGCAAAGGCAGGCCTAAAACATATTGCAACAAGTGCAATACAACACTTTGCCGTACTTGCTTTCTGCCATATCATGATAAGAAGTGTTGGCATTTGGACTATGATTCCTCTTATGTTTGGTAACTTTCTTGTAAGGTCATTATTGTGAGCAATAAATGTATATGTTCTCATATTGTATCGTATTGAGCTTCTGTTATGTCAAATCATCCCAGTGTCCTATTTAGAGGACAGGCTGTTTCTACACAAGTAAACAAAAAGAAACATGATTACACGGTTTTTCTGTTCCAGGGACTCCAAATGACAATGACTTTACAATGGAAACAAAAAAAAATTTTAAATTAATTTGGAAGATAACTTAATTTCTGAACTTTTCACTTACAATTCTGTTTTGCCCCTTATTCGGACAATAGATAGGCCTGAATTCTGGTTTTGGATTACTGCACGGCTTTGATTCCAGCTTTTTTGACAGTCTTTTTGAAAAAGAAAATCTAATGTCTGCTTAAACAGAATAATATTGTACAGCAATACGTTTCTTTTAGTTTCATGTAGTTATACATGCTTAACCTGCCTTTTGTCCTTAATACCTCCAAGCTCTCCATCCAATCACATATACAGGATGATTATGAATGAATGGAACCAATTAAGATTCTGTATGGAGTATTATAAATGAAATTGCAACTTCTATAAAAAGTATGTAACTCATCAAAAAATACCAAAGTAGTTTGTTTTCTTGATTAAATAATTCTCATTGGAAATTAGAACTTATTTAATTACATTTTCATGTAAGTCATTTTCAATTGTTCTCTTTACTCTTTATAATTTACAAGCCTGGTATCATCACATGGTCCTGTTGTGTTCCAGTACTTTGCTAGCCATTTGATTTAAAGCTAAGAAGATATACTCATATCGCTCTGCTTGATAAGAAGTCTTTTGCATGTAAGGCCAGAGCTTGTTCTAAAAATGTGAACTGTTTACACACTACAGTCCCAGATAAAAGGAACTAATTTTGTTTCAGTAGCATGAAAACAGTAAGCCTTGGTTAATGAGCTGCCTGGCCTTTCAGATTACTCCCAAGTGTACTTTGAGGTATGGCAACAACTTTAGCACGCATGCATTGACTCTCAGAGAGCTGACCTTGAAAGCAACTACAGCACATAATTTTCCATTGCTTTAACCCCTGAACCTTATGGATTCAAGGTCTGCACATAAGGTGTAACAGATATTAGTAGTGACAGAATAATCTGCTGCATAAGAGATACCATAATTTCCCTCTGAAGTGAGAGGGACGCTCTCCTTTATCTTAGCTAACTAATAGATTGTAAGAGCTTAAAGCAGTGTGGCTGCCCTGAGTTCAACACTGAATTGGAGGTGTGGGAGCTGTGGGACACAACAATATTATGATTCAGTCAGAGCATATAGATATATATACTGTAACCATGTGTGCCTCCCTGGGTGACAACCAAACTCATAGCAAAAGGCCAAAATGATTATAAAATATTTTAAGAAACAACAGCAATATTAAACAAAACTCAAAAGGAGGGCTGAACAAACACAAAAGTAAGGATATCAATAAATAACTAAGATGCCTTCCTTTTTCCCCACAGGCCCTTTCTGGCACAGGTTCTTGCCCCTGTCTAAAAGCTGGTCAGAATCATCCACTGTCCCAGCACGGTGTGTTTAAATTGCTTCCAAGGTGACTTTAGTTTGGCAGCCTGGAATTGGTAATGCCCACTTTAAAAAGGAGGAAAAGAGAACGTGACCCACGTACAAGAAGATCTTTCACTTCAGCCATCCTTAAAGGATATATGCTGTAGTAACGTAACAGAGAATCTGGTATACAAGTGAAACTCACACCTAGGAAGAGCACTGTGGATGCAGCCATTGCTACAGAACTTTGAGCCAACTCTTAATGTTTGCATAGATATAAAAGGGGTTTCCCAAATCTATTTAAATTTGTGTGATGGCCTGGAGAAGACTTTTCACTGCCTGTCCCCTTACTTCTAGTGGAGGTGCTATCTATGTGAATTTCCCCTTGGGATTAATAAAGTATCTATCTATCATCTATGTGATAGATTGAGATTAATAAAGTATCTATCTATCTAGAAGACTATTTGGAAATTGCCATTCGTTTTTTTTTTTTTTTTAAACTTTGAGTGTTACATTGAGTCCATTTAAAGTGGACATACCTGTTTTGTTCCTGTTTCTGTCATTTATTTGTGTTAATTATTTTCACTATTGTGTGTTTTATTTTATTAGTTTTGTCCATTCAACCATTTACTGCCACTTACCTGGGTCTGAAGTCGCAGGGGAAGCAGACTAAGCAATAATGCCCAAGTGTTCCTTTTCTGCACCAAATCCTCCAGTGGAGGATACAAAGGGCATTCCCAAACCAGCCAAGAGATAAAATCTCACCAGCATGTCCGAAGTTTGCCCGGAGATCTCTTCCCAGTTGAACATGCCCAAAATACCTCCCTAGGGAAGCATTCGGAAGGTATCTGCCTGAATCTCTGCACTTCTCACTCTGTCTTTAAGCTGAGCCCAAATATCCTGCGATGGAAACTCATTTTTGGTTGCTTTTATACATGATCTAGTTCTTTCGATCACTACTCACAGGTCGTGACCATAGGTAAGAGTAAGAATGTACTAACTATTAAATCAAGAGCTTCATCTCTTGGCTCAGCTTCTTCTTCACCATGACTCACCAGTGCAGCATCTGCATAATTGTGGGCGTGGCTCCAATTCACCTGTCAATCTCCTGCTCCCTCCTTCCTTCACTTGTGATACTTAAGATACTTCAATTATTCGCAGCACATCATCCCTAAATCAGAGACGGTACTCCGCCCTTTCCTGGCTGAAAGTAATGACCTCAGACTTGAAGGTGCTGATCATAATCCTTCATTCTTTAACTGACCCAGTACATGTCTAAGTATGGACCATATCATCCACAAAAAGCAGAGATGCAATTTTGAGTTTACTGAACTAGACACCTTCCATTTCTTGGCTGCACCTAGAAATTCGATCTATAAAAATTATGAATAGAATCAGTGATAAAGGGCAAGGGATAATCTGTATGCTTAGCACTAAGGTGGAAATGCTAAAACAAATGAACTCACTCCTACAGTAAGTGCAGGAGATGTTATTCACAGGCTCAGGGGAATGTGGTTCAAAATGAGTGGTTAAATTATTGCCATACATACAATAATAAAATCAAAAGCTACCATGCCCTTCCACAAAAAAAGATAAGAAAAAATACTAACATTTAAAAGAATAACAATTATATAAATAAATGAAGTCACTGGAGCATAAGGCGGGATGTTACGGTAATGGAAGAGTCTTATTACCCAAGGAAACAAAGCTGTTTTTTAAATCATTAGCTGTGTACTTTCATACTCCTGTACCACTTGCCAGAAGGCAGGACAGAAAAAAAAGCTTTTGACCTGCCTGATTGTAACTCTTGATTATGTTGTCTGCTTTCCTTAGGCAACAGACTGTTTAAATGTTCTCATTTTGTAGAGACAGAAGCATGCGCCGTCTTCACCACTCTCTGAAAGGCCTTATGTTCAGAATGTGAATAACTGCCATACCACACTGTGATGCAATTTGTGAGTAAACTATTCCAAATTTTGAGAATGTGATGACATACTAACATCTTAAAGTGCCTGAGGAATTAGAAGCACTAATGAGCCTTCTTGATTACTGTAGTTATGTGATTTGACTTGGCCAGACTGTCATTAATAAGGATGGCAAATAAAAAAAAAAATACAGTAACTGCTGTCTGTCTCTACTTTCTTGCTGATTTAAATGGGAACATGAAGCCCACTGGTTTCCTAAAAAAAAAAAAAAAATTTTTCCAAAAACCAAAAGGAAGGTTGTGGTCACGGATATTAACCTCATTTCCAGGCTCATTATTGTGAATGATCAGACCTATGATGTTAGTGCTGACAACGAGATGTCAGGCTGTGTCTCGCCACATTGTCGTGACTGAACATGCAGTAAAGCAGGATCTAAGTAAGCATGACGCTCCAGCAGCGGTGTTTGTGAAGGATGTACTGTAGCCACCTTGCTAATTCTGTACATTTGGTGGATGTTTGAAAGACAGTGATTTTTGTGCTGTAGTACAGCTATCCAGGGGCTAAGAAGACGTGCAATACTTAGAAACATATTGGGTTCAAATTAAACATCTGGACATTTTTGGTGTGGAGTCTAAATATTCTTCTTGTGTCCATTTGGGTTATTACCAGACACTCCAGTTTTTCTTCAATATTCCAGATATATGAAGTTTGGGACAATTCATTAATCAGTGATTCTAAACGGACTGTTTTTTTGGGTGTGTTATAGTTCTTCTTCTTCTTCTCCCAAAATATGGGGTCGATGTGCTTTAACAATCTTTTCCAAACAGCTTGGTCCTGCACCTCCTTAGCAGTCAAACCCTTTTCCTTCAGGTCTTGTTTTACTTTATCCATCCACCTCTGCTTTGGCCTCTGTTGCTTTCTCTTCCACTGTACTTCCATTGAGAATACTGTTTTACCCACACATTCATCATCTATCCTCATCACATGTCCATACCACTTCAACTTACTTTCGTAGATATCTCTCCCACTTTTGTTGTACCTCTGATTGTCTCATTTGTTATTCTGTCCTTTTTTATAATTCCATACATTAATCTCAACATTCCCATTTTGGCAACATCTGACTTTTTCTTCTGAGTTCCCTTTACCACCCATGTTTTAGCTCCACATATCATTGCTAGTCTTACCACTGTTTTAAAACCCTTACCACTAACCTTCATTTTAAATATTTGATCACATAATACTTCTGACACCTTCTTCCAGTTTTTCCAACCACTCTGCACTATGTTTTTTCTCTGCATATAGTTTTCCAACTCAGGCTACTGTTGTGGAAAAAACATTACAACTGCTTCAAAGTAGGGGTGTTTGGACTTTCCCATTAGTTTATGCTCACTTTAAAGAGGGGTGTTCGTTACTCATTTACTTCTCTCTAACCTTGTAAAATTCAGCAGGTGGTTTCTTTAAGATGAGGCTGACCTCACACGCTGAAGCATTTACTTAACCTTTTAGTTACCTTCAGTCCTTTTCCTTATGTTTTAATGATTCATTGTTTTATAATCATTGAAGTAGATACTTTAATAATTTGTAAAGATATATATATTAGTGTGTGATAACAGTGACAGCTCTTAAGGAGCTGATAGTGACAGCATGATAGATTCTGGTTTAAATGTTAGTGAAGCATACCAAGGTGAAGATTTTGATTTCAATGTACTCGGTAGCTTTCGTTCACTGGATCTCCGGGGCGCAAGAGAGAAGTATTAGAAACAGATAATCCCTTACATAATTTCAGTCTGTTCATTAATGATGGCATCTTAACTGTAATTCTGACTGAGCCTATGATACAGAATGTACACAGAAATTATTACAGCAGCACACACTAATACCACACACACACACCAAATACAAGGCTGCATGAGTCTAATGTCCGTTATAATGAGCTGTCACATTTCTTTGCACTTCTTGTACATCAATAAATTCAGATGCTTGAAGTCAGAACGTGGTTGTCAATAAATCCATTACCATTTGGACAAGCCAAACCAGATAGTCAAATTAAACCAAATAATGAAGCCAAAGCACTAAGTCCAAAGCATAGTAGGACAAACAAAGCACAAAAAGTCTGGAATCTGCAAACTCAAAAGAAAAGAAAGTGTGTGATGATGACCTTAATACTGATGACCTGATTACATCAAAGGTCATGACCTCCAGACATACAGTACTTTGCTAGCAACCACCCTAGAAACAGTATACAAGGAATGTATAAAAATGGTGACACCCATAAAACTGTGAATACTTTTTAATTTAATTGACACAACTTCAAAACAAAAAATACATCTTATAAGTGGAATCAGAACCTAAAAACATACAATGAAAAATAAAAAGTTTAGAAATATGTCCAAAATTTGAAATAAACTGAAATCATACCAGTTATCCTCTGATATTCCTACCATCTTGCCTAAAAGTGAATGGGTGGTAAAAACTCTACTCATATATAAATTTGTAAGTGAACAATACAGTGGACTATACAGAATTAAAAAGTGTTGTAAAATTTAAAGTAAAATGTACAGTGACAATTGATAGTAGACTTTTAAAAAATAATGTTGCTGTTTTAAGGTACAATACTGTGCAATTAAATACGCAGTCAGCTTTATCATAGATGGTTATGTTTTGCAAGAATACAAACTCCTGCAAGGAGAGATTAAAACATTTACTTTTTATTAAGATAATTCATTTACAGCATTAATGACTTAATCCATTAATTTTAATTACAACATAAGTGCAATGTTTATTAGAGGTTGTGTGAGCAATTCACAGGAAAACAAATGTTACATGAAATTGAAGAGGGCTAATTTTGAATAAATTCAAATATATAAAAAAAACAAATTCATTGCAACTTATTACAAAGCAAATGTTTTCAAGTTTTTTTCTTGACAAGGAAATGCATATAATGGATAGAGACTCCATCAGATCGAATGATGAATTAAATTTATTATTGCATATTAATACACATATTATTTGTTAGTATAGAATAAATAGCCAAAGGATCTGGGGCCTCATGCATAACACTGTGTGTAGAATTCACACTAAAACATGGTGTACGGACAAAAGCAAAAATGTGCGTAAGCACAAAAAAATCCAGATGCATAAATCTGTGTGTACGCCAACTTCTACGTTCATCCGCTACATAAATCTCAGTCAGCGTGAAATGTAACGCATATGTACGCACCTGCTGCCCCACCTGACTTCTCCCAAAATTACGCCTCTTTGAATATGCAAATCAATATAAATAGCTCCTTACCTTCAGCGCTTCAAGAAGACAATGGCGAAAGCACAGGAAAAAAAAACTTCAGTGAATGCGAAATGGAGGTCCTGCTAAGTGAAGTAGAGGCAAGGAAAAATGTTTTATTTTGTATCTTAGGCAGTGGAATAAGCAATCGAAGGAAATTGATGGAGTGGCATAGCGTGGCGGATATACTCAGAAGCTGAAATGAAAAAAAGTTGTGGTCAGACATCAAAGTTGCCATGAAAAGGAGAGTCGCAGCCCAGCATCTGAATGTCAGCACCACTTGAGGTGGTAGTGTACTATAATTACAAAATGCATTGGTGGATGCATTGAACTATGGAATATAAAGGCAGTATTGTGTGATATTGAACAAAAATTTAATTAGTTTGTAAAAAAAATAAATGATGCATCTGCCTACCCTCTCCTTGTTTTTACATTCTGTTAATTACGTTCACTTGACATTGTAATACTGTCCGATGTGGCTGATCATTTGGTAGTTCACTGTCAGGTTCATCATACATCATCTCTTCAGGTACGGGGAAGCTACGAATGTGTGCCATATTATGTAGAGCGCTACATGCTTGCATTGTGCGACACACTTTCTGTGGACTATAGACCATACTCCACCAGTCTTACCCAGGCATCGCCAATGGCACTTAAGCTGCCCTATAGTACGTGGAGGTCACTATAACGTCATTCTTGTTCAGTCAGTATGTTGGCGAGCAGGGTGAGAAGCCACCTCTTCAGCTGGTACGCACCGTCACCTAAGTAATCGTGTTTATGTGGTTAAATCGTACAGATAACGTACGACTGTGACCAAAATAGTAATAAATGTTTTATTTTACCGAGAAGCCAGCCATCATGCACAGCACCATTTTCAAGTTTGTTCCCCACACTACTATTTCTCAGGATGAATGAATTATGAGTTGAGCCAGGCCATCTCGCAACAACATTAGTGAGGCACATTTTTGCATTACTGATAGTTTACACATTAATAGAGTGAAAATGCTTTCTATTTACATAAACAAATTTATTCTGTGAAGGTGCCTTTATAGCAATGTGTGTGCAGTTGACCGCTCCAATTACATTGGGAAAACCAGACATTGCTGCAAATTGCGCTTTGAGGTTTGCATTTTCAACCACAATGTATGGAAATTTTATATATCTGCTTGACAAGCAGATAATACCATTCCATGCAGCTGGCATGGAACAACTCAGTGATGACTGAGAAATACAAGATCGGTCAGCAAGTTCATGCTGAAAAGCTCCTGTGGCCAAAAACCTGAGAGTGGACAGAACTTGCAAAGGAGCAGGTAGAGCACAATTCCTCAAAGTCTGCCTTT
Organism: Polypterus senegalus; assembly: GCF_016835505.1. Taxonomy (NCBI): domain Eukaryota; kingdom Metazoa; phylum Chordata; class Cladistia; order Polypteriformes; family Polypteridae; genus Polypterus; species Polypterus senegalus. Next base: position 98,037,413 of record NC_053171.1, on the reverse strand, counting down.
GTAAAGTTGGCGCCAGTTCAGCACACAGCTCCAAGACGATCGCTCTTGGAAATCTAAACTAACTAAGAAGCCAGTCATCATCATGTGCCAAGAAATCAGTATGATCTCTGAATACGCATTCTCTTCTTATCCTTCCATTAGTGATGTCCTCAAACAACACTAAAGCTGCCATGGCAGTGAAATAGTATGGCCATTCTGTGCACCATTATATTGTTGCAGGTTGATTACAAGCAGGTACCTGAAATTTATAAATGATATGCAGTTAGTTTCAGTGTATTTCATAAAGCCGGTGTTGTGGATGTGGATCTAAAAAAGAAAGGGAAACCACACAGGAACAGTATCACTGCTTTGATGCTGGGTGCTGTCAGTTTGCAAAACCAAGCGTAGAACTTACATACACAAGGGATTGAGCTGGCGTGAAAATGTGCATGGCTTTACACCAAGTTTTGCTTTTATACATCGCGATATGAATTTGGAAACAGACGTACGCAACATTTATGTGCGTACGCACCGTTTATACATGAGGTCCCTGGAAATGAGGTTGAGAATTGAATTGTTTCATCCTTACCCATAGTAATCCTCCCTTAATATGCCTCTGTTCGCTATATCCATGTTTGGGTAAGTGAGGGCAACAGTTTTCTAAAAAGTGTGTTTTTCTTTCTTCTTCTGTCTTTCTTGTTTTGTAAAAAATACAGCTGCCCCATCACTTCACACTGTTGACTAACCCTAACCGAGTCCTAACCTTTGGTAGCTTAGTTCCTCAAAGTGCTTAAAGGTAAGGCTGTTTTGTGGTTTGTGTATTCTTTGTAAGTAATCCCTTGAACTATTTTTTTATTTTTGGGTTTTATTTTATGATTTTAAATGTACCATTTATTTTTACACTGCTGTGTTGCCATTATATATAGCTGCATAGTCGCAGCCATTTTGTTTATTGTTGTTATGCTTGCTGATGGTCATAAGACTTGGGAGGCAAATTAAATGTTGCATTATGGTTCCTCACCTATATAAGATGGCGGCACACTACCTTCTGTTTCCACACTTGTAGATATATTCTTACACCACTGATGGTAGTTAGTTGTAAGTTTTCTTGGGTATGTTGGAAAGGAAAGATGAATTTCATCTTGCCCACCACCTAGGGACAGTATAATATTGTGGGAAGGATGAAACATTGAACTTGGTTAATCACTCAACGGTCTGTAATTCGGATCTGTTGGTAATTGATTAAATAATTCAGTAAGGTTCCTACTTCATTTATCATTCCAAAAAACAGAATAACACGATTTACAGATAAATTTCAGCATTATATAAATGTAATAACTGCATATATATATATATATATATATATATATATATATATATATATATATATATATATATTTCGCATTTAATGCAATATTTATATCTGTGGAGGAAAACAGATATGTTAATTTGTCACTCTCTTACTTTCACAAAGTTATTACTGTAAGTTACAAATAATAATAAAAGTAATAAAACGTTTTAATGGGGATGACTACTGAGATCTTATTATGCAAATGTTTAAAATATTGAACTATCAACAACAAGAAAACACAAAGTCCTTAACTGAAGTACTGTTAAGTGTTGTGTAATAGTGTTCACTATAAATGGCCATTGTACAAAACAAAAACTGACTGACATTCATTTTTGATAAACAGTAGAAGTAAAAGCAGTTGTATATACCATTCTTGTGGAAGGGGCACATTTTCTACATGCAGCAGAGATTTTATAATACATGTTCACCTTTTGTATTCAAGGCTTTTTCTTTATTAACTTAATGTCCACTTCCAGTCAAGAACATGTAAACTGGTTAATTTATGTAAGCAAATAACAGCAGTTGGCAGTACCCTGTCATAAGCATTCAACCTGTTTAGCACATAATCCTGTCTGTGACCTGCTGCCTGTGAAATCGACTCCGCTAACCCTGACTGAGTACGTTACTCTCAGGAAGCTGGATGTGAAAACAGGTGTACACTTGCAGACCTTTACATTATTAAGTAGATCAACTGTTGAATTACAAGTTCATTTATAAGTCAATTAATTGAAAAAAGGTTCACTACAAGTACAATTTTTAAGGCAAGCAGGACCAAAAGCGACATCAACAAAGAAGATATCGAAATCAGGGATTTTAAAAACACAATAAAGTTTTCTTGACGGGCGTAACAGTGAAGACAGTGGAACTGAAAAAGAATCTAAAGAAAAGAAATGCCACAGCTGAATACAGAAGCACTTGATAAATACGTTTTTAAAAGGTGTGTCGCTTAATGTTTTGCTTCAAACTAGTAAACCTGATCATTTTGCAATATAGTATCTTGTGCATTGATTGAGAGGGAGAAAGGGAAAAATATCATTGTTATTTTATAAATACTTAACAGCTTCTTACTCTACCAGTCCAACACAAATGGGTGATTAGGTACTGAGTCTACTAACTTTATGGGTGAACCAGACTAAAAAGCAGATTTAGTGATCGACAACAATATTCTTCCACAACAAGGATGAGATGGCCTTTTTTGAATTAGTATGTAATGAAATATTAAAACTGGATATACTGTATTTATCCTATTATAAATACAGCCCTGCCACACCCAGGATGATGCCAAGGAAGCATGTATGCAAAAATAAGTTTAAGGAGACATACACAAAACAAAAGAAATAAACAAAACCCTGTTGCCTCTTTTGGCCTACTACATGATAATTGTGTTTGCTGCCATGGCACAGCAGTGATCCCACCTCATGGTGCTTACGCCCTGCTTTGACTCCTGACTGGGGTGTCGTTTGTAGTTCATATGCTATTCTGTCTACAGGTGGATTTCTTCCTACTGTTCAATAAACTGTGATGGCCCACCAGGAGTGAATGCAGTTATGCCATACTATGAACTGATGGCCCATCCAGAGCTAATTAATTGCTTATGCTGATTGATGACTGGATTCGGCTCCATTTATCTGAAACCCTGATCAGGAGGAATGACTATCTAGCCATTTGCAACTCAGATTAAAGGAATACTTTATATTTCTTAATATGTTACTGTAGTTAAATGTGATGGCTTGAAAACATTTTTAAAATCATGTTCTCACTACAAAATACATGGGGTAGTTAACATATAAAAAATCTCATTTTTAAGTGGAGTACAGTATTCCTTTAAGGGTCACAAGGGCAGAAGACCATAACAACAGCATTGCACGTGAGGCAGTAAATAACCCTGAATGGCATGTCAGTCCACATACATAAAACTCATTAAAGGAATTCATAATTCATAATACAAAACCATAATAAATATGTTTAAATTACATTTAAAGAATAATTTCTTATTATGTCCTGCAACAGCCTGGCATCTTCTCCATAGCTTATTCCTGCCTTTTGCCCAGTGCTGCCAAGAGCCTTGGTCTACTTCCGAACCTGACCTGAACTATGAAGGTTTCCAAATCTAAGCATTGATCTTTTTATTTTAGTGACTTGGATAATGAATTGAGGCTGATATAAAGCTTTTTACTATTTTATTTCTGCTGTGCTGTAAATAAGCATATCACTTATTTTATTTCTCTTACTTCTCAGTGTGGCACATCTGCAGATAAGGAGCGTGCGACATGGCAGCACAGAGTTTAGCCCTGGTATCTCTGGAGTCACAAACTGAAATGAGGCGTCTAGGTCATGTCTCTGCGGAGACAGCATGTTCTCCATGTGTTCATGGACTTTCCCTTGGCATTCGGGTTTTCTCCCACATCACAAAGACAGTCAGGTTAGGAGGATGGACAAATACAGGACTAGTTGTTTTGAATGTGTTTGTGTGATTGAGTTGGCGTCATACCTGGCTTAGCTCCTTCTTTGCTTCCAGCTCTGGCCCCTGCATCTCTGTATTGGAGTAAGAGTGTCTTAAAATGAAATGATGAATATATCAAATGAAGACTGATCATCGTAAGACATTAAGTTTAATTGTCTTAAGTATCTGCTAGCAAAGCAGAAACCTTGCAAGTTTTAATGTTATTCTAAATGATTTTTGCTTCCTAAAGGAAAACAATATGTAAGAAAGATCAAACAAATTGCATAAACACTGAAAATAAGTTTAAAATCATTTTCTTATTATAAAAAAAAGAATAGCATTGTGAGAAGAATAAATAAATCTTTATATTCTGTGGAAAACAAATGGTTAAATGGGATTACATGTCGACTGAAGTTGATTTGACAACATGCCCCCTATATTGTATTTCCTTATTACATTACTCCATACCTTATTGATACCCAGATGAACTCTAAGTGACATTCTTGTCATCTCACATTCTGACTCAGACTTTCTATAAATTAGTTTTGTAGTGGATTGAGCTGATCTAACTCATTTAGATAATGTGGTTTGCTTTAAACGAAAGCCTTTCTCATTGTCATATTGTCAGACTGCATTGTCATTAAATTGTCAGTGTTTTATGAAGTTGTGGGGCTCTACTGCACATAGTACATCCGTGCCAAGTTAGATGCAGTAGACAGTCGTCTGAATTTTCAGTTTTGATCCTCCTGTAAACTGATATATGTCTACCATTGACCTTTCATCCTGTTAGGTGTGCTTTCTTAAGCAAAAGCTGCGTAGAGGTTTCGAGTTCCTCTTAAATTTAATCTTACATGGAGATAAAATATTTTGGTTGAAAAGTAGCCAGTGTGTTGGATATGTTTTAGAAGGAAAACTCCCTTTACATAGTATAGCTTGCTGCGGTGGGCTGGCACCCTGCCCGGGTTTGTTTCCTGCCTTGTGCCCTGTGTTGGCAGACCCCCATGACCCTGTAGTTAGGATATAGCGGGTTGGATAATGAATGAATGGATGGATAGTATAGCTTGCTACTTTAGTATGTGGAACTATCCCACTGAAGTAACAGCAGCATCTGCCTGCCACAATACTAGAACATCTATTATAAATTTTTCCATTATGCAAATGAAAATATTCTGCATTAGAACTGCACTAAATGAATGTATTTTTAACATACCACTGCCATTTTAAACATTTTTTATTTGTAAGGTATCAAAATTGTTTTATTCATTCCACCGCCTTATCTAATGGTGTTAAAAATATCATTTTGCAACACACTCAAAAATAGGATCAGTAAGGATTTTGAACACCGTAACTTAGCATTTCCCTTTGAATATATTAGGGGAATTATACAAATATGACTCACAGATATGTTATTTCCATTTCTCTGACAACTTACCTTTTTTCCAAATAAGATTGCGACCCTTTCTTTGAAATCAATACAGGAAAAATGAGATTTGCTGTGCAGCACACATGATGTTTTTTTTAGTAAATAGGGTTTGCAAAAGTAGCTATTAAATACAGCAGTATTCCTTTGCTAGGATATTTAAAAGAATATCTTTGCAAGGAAAAAAAATGCCAAGATCATTCATTTTGTAATAGCGAGTTTGTAAATCTTTATAAACAGTAATAGCACCTCATAAAGAAGCTGGTGTACTTATTGTCGTTTTTGTCTTCAATTGAAAGTTGCTTCTGATTATGAAATGTTTCAACTTCCTAAACATGAGTCTGTTTATAAAGAGCACAGATTTTCTCAGATGGCCTTGTTTTGTAGGCTCATAGAATTAATATTGTCACATGTACACAGTACAGTGAAATTCTTGCTTGCATCTTCTAATCAACATGCACCGCATCTTAATGACTAAACGCAATGCTAAATTATGGTTTTAGAAAAATGGTATATAAATGTGATATTGCCAAGGTAAAGTATAAATAAATTGAAAAAGTGTGAGAACATTGGAAAAGTACATATTGTGACCAGTTTCTAAATTATCCTTAATTTTGGAAATAAAGGAAACAATAAACTTTTGCTTCAAATAAGTTTGTAAAGGTTTGAGTGATTGTGGCCTAACAACTACATTGGTGTGAAATAGTATTATTTAAACAAGGGTACACAGAAAACCTTGGAGCTGGAAATGGTAGAGGCCTATGAAAAACCCAAAGCAACATAATGTAGTAATAAAGGTAACCACAGTGGTACGGCAACATTCACTTGGCATGAATGCTTTGTTTCAGGCATGTCGACTGTTTAAAATGTTTAGCTTTGTTTTGGTCATTGTAATCGTTTGTTTTCTTTCCCGTTGATATTGTCTTGCGGGGCTTGCAATTTTTCCATTTAAGTCTGAGATTCAACATGGCCATGTGTCATGTTATGTGGCTGCCATGGCCACAGGAGTTGGTATGTGATATCATTGTGGCCATTTTCTGCTCTATAAAAGAAGAACCGGAAGGATGGCAATAAAGTCTGTTCTGTCATTTTTTATTGCAAGTTGATATTGTCTGACAAATAAAAATTTAAGCAGATGTTTTTCTCCTTCATTTTGCTTGTTATGATCAAGTGTGTTGTGGCCATTGTGCTCTATAATATTTGTCTGCTCTTTAGGAGCTAGTAAATTATGACAGGCACTCATGTTGACCAGTTATGTTCAAGTGAGCAAGAACAGCTTTTGTGAACATAAATATGAGATCTTCCTTTTTAACACATTTTTTCCATGTCTACACTAACAAATAAGCGCAGTCAAGACATGAAAGAGTGTCAAAAAAAGAAGATTGGTAAAGTAGCAGAGCCAAGTGGAGTGGTTTTAGGAAATGGTGAAGGCAGGGGAAGTTCCTGGCACTGAATGGCTGACAGACCTGTGCAACATTACTGTGTGTGAAGGGGATTCCCAGAGACTGGAAAAGAAGTATGGTCATTCCTAAGGAAAATGGTGATGTAGTGGTCCACTGGAGTGTGGCTCATATCGAGCAATCAAGGTTTTTGACCTAGTTGAAAGAAGTTGACAAAGTGCTAGAGAAACAAATAAGGGGTCAAGTGAAAGTTATCAAAATGCATTTGGTTTCATTTTTGGAACGTGAACAACTGATATAGTTAATGTTTAGAAAGTAAACTATGAAATCATGTTTGGAATTTTGCATAGCAATGACTACACTAGATTAAAATGAACTATCATTCTAATGAAAATGATCCAAATTTAACATAAATGTCACTAACTATGCTTGTGTTATGTTTCTTGTATTGATTTACTGCAATTTGTAAATTTTTATATTGCTGACTGATTTTTAAAAAAATATAAATAACAGTCTGCTTGCAATGCAACATCATCTAAAGGTAAAACTGCAGGTAAAAAAAAATATATATATATATGTAGCAACTACTTAGGTATTCATCTAAGAAATGGTCAGTAAAAAGCATAGATAAAAAGGCTGTGTGCACTGGAGATATGGTTATAGAAAAACTGAAGGAGTAAACTGGTCTGACAGAAAGAAGAACGAGAATGTGCTGAAAGAGAACAGATTCAGGTAGGAATTACTATGAAGTCTGATAAAATAGAAGATGACATGCCGGACATATCCTAGGGGGTTCTTCTACGAAATTGAAATAAGGGATTCTGCTGTGGAAACATGAAAGTGATGAAAACCGATCAGTTGGTGGGATTTAAGACGAAAGACAAGGTCCCTCCAGGTGAGATACAGTTGTTTACTTAAAATCTAAAGAGTCAGTCATGGATTTAAATTCTGACTTATGAAGGCAACACTTGATAGGTTGAACATTATGAAAAAACGAATTTTAATAAACCCTAAAGCACTTACTTTGATAGACAGCAAAGCAGATACAGTAGGAGAATACAAAGATGCACTGAACATTAACCAGCTAGTTGCGCATAGTTTTTTTAATGGCTATCATTTTCTGACATGCATGTTCCTTACATTAACATATGATACTGTATCATTCTTGAGAGAGCATTAATAGTAAATCATACCCTTGTCCCTTTAAAAAAAAAACTTTGAGCGTCAACCCTACAGATGTAAAAGTTTTATATTTGTGATTGCTTCTAATTTTTCCATTCTGCAATTTGAATGAAATGAATATATAAAAAAAAGCTACTGCATATTTTAATAAGTCTACAGCAGCAAAATGTGGGTCAATCAAAATGAAGTTGTTTCTTCATGTACAAAATAATCCTTAAAGAAAATAATAAGTAAATTGAACCAATATTTTTTTTTTCAGAAATAATATAAAAAGTGTTCTGCTATACCTTTGACCCAATGGGATCACAACTTCTAGCTGCTGCCTGCTATTTATAGCCAAAAACAAGGTAAAATACAAAAGTGTTTTTTTGCCTGTTCTTGATACTTAAACTTCTTTGGACTTTACTGTCACTTGCAGTAGCTATTGGCATAAGTTACCCGGTGCCTAAGACCAACAAAGGTAATGATCCACTAAAGCGAAATGAATCTTTCTGTTTTAGTTTTAAATGTCTGTTTTAACTAGTGGTTAACTTTGATCATGGCTTTCACATCCATAAATAAATATTTTAGATAGCCATAGAATACAAATAACAAAATCTGTAATTTCCAAGGATTTTGTCATTTTCACATACCAGATATAACTCTTGATGAAAATGACCCTTTTAAATGGAGTTGCAATATAACGTTATACTCTACGCTACCATCACAATCAGAATTCACTTTATTGGCCAGGTACACTAATGTGTACTAGGAATTTGTCTTGATAGCATTGGTGCAACATACAAGGACAACACAGAATACTAAAGATAAATGTAAAATGATAAAACAAATTATGCAGTATATAAGGCCAGGCTGGGAGTCTAGTGTGCAGGTGTACATGTTGTTTTAGCTTTCACTGTTTTCTGCAGAGAAGTCTTTGGATGAGGCAATGCCCTGGGTTAGTCAGATCAGCAATGATCTTTATGGCCCTCTTCCTTCCCCTGGACTCATATAGGACCTCAATGTGCGGTAAGTTACAGCCTATGATCCTTTCACAGGCTTTCAAGATGCTTTGCAGGTTGGCCTTGGCCTGAACAGAGTCAGCACCAAACCAGACAGTTATAGATGAAGTCAGAATGTTCAACTGGACAGTGGCAACCCCCAAATATTTTTAAAAACTCTACTTAAATGAATTAGGTAAAATGAAATAATCATGAAATAAGTTTGCTAATTTGCACAACATGTCTGGTGTCAGCACATGTCAGCATTCTTTAAAAATTGGTTCAGACTGGCATTTGTTTAATTCTTGTATGAATAAAAAAAAAAATTCTGTGTGAATACCAGTATTTCTGGAGTGAAGGATGCCAGTCAAATGAGAGTCTAGGTAAGTCCTTGATCTAGTGGCAAGCAGGTGACCTGAGGCTGCCCTTTAATTGGTTGCTTTCAGATTTTTCCAGGGATGCAGCTCTCTCTGCTCCAGATACTCCCACATTTATTGGCATCAAATTAGTATTGCTTTAGGTTTATTTAATCTAATTTGATTGGATAATCGCCAACGTACCATGTCATGTTTACATCAATTTTTCTCTGATCACACCCACCTTTAACGTTGACTAACTACAGATGAGAAATTAATGAAAATTTGGTTATTTCTTCAACGAATCACCCCTTCATAAATCATTCACTTGAAGATAAAGGAGCTTAGACCGGACCAACTTGACTTAAGAATTTGAAGATGAGCTTACACACCAACTTTTTCCATGACAAATGGAGTTGGCTAACTGGGTGTGGAGTAAGTAATGACCCTTTTTTTTTGCTTTCCCTGTTTACTCTTTCAAAATGCTGGTACTGAAGCGCTGTGGACAGCGACTGGGATACAAGAGCTAAAACATCTTACTGAAAAATACAAGTGGTATGAATGGAGGCCAGAGTCATCTAGACAATAGTATGAGGCTACATTTGTTTTGCCAGGCTTAGTACTTCTGAACAGCTAGATGAAGGCTATTGGATTGGCATTAGAAGGCACAACTATGAGGTGGCCAAAAATTGACACATCCTGTCCGGAATAATAGAAGAGATACATATGTGTTTGTGGTTAGTAGAATAGTGGTGTACCTTGGGATGGTTTCGGTTATTAAAAGTGTCCCGCTACAGAAAAAAAGGTTGAGAAACACTGCTCTCGGCAATAGTATGCAGCTAATTTTTTTTTGGCAGGCTTAGTGAAATGATTCATCAGAAAGTAAATGAGGTTGAACTTGTCCTGCAAGTATAGTACAAGACGGGTTAGGGGGCGAGTTATGTTTTAAGATGGGGTCTTGCAATGTGAATTTTTGCCCAGGTGAGGTAAGCCAGGCAAATTTGCTTAGGACTGGGAAGACTGGCAGCAAGTGTAGTAAAAAATTAGGCTGAGAATGACTGTATGGGTGTAGTAAATAATTAACTGGAATGCAAGACTTGAGAACAATCAGAGGACTAGTGATTGTATGATTTTTATTTATGGAATACAGTGGAAATGGCCAAGGACTGGGCACTCCGTTAGTTGAGGCAGAATAAGATTTGGATGCTATGGATGTGTTATAGGACAGACAGAAGTCCACAGTATTGGAGGATTATGGAGGTGGGTGTGCGAACATTATGGTGTGGGTTTTGGCAGAATGGGGAACTGGGCAAGTTGGCAGAGGATTTGGGAATTTAGAGACAGCTGTAATATAAAATGTGGGTGTCATGTGCACCTGTTCATTTCCACATCTATAGGGCAAGTTATGGGAAAAATAAGCAGACAGTGGATGTTACAAACTGAAGTTTTGGAGCACAGAAGAAATGGGAAAGCTAGCATCAGATTAGGGAGAATAGTGGAAAGGGTATAATACATTTTAGTCTGGATTTGACCTATGAGTCTGGTACTGGACAGGCCAAGATGTGCATTGACATTATGAGAGCAGGTGGAATGGCCAGATAGATAAATTGATAGATATGAAAGGCATTATGTAATAGACAGATAGATGTGAAAGGCACTACATAATATATAGTGCCTTTTACATCTTTCTATCTATCTAATAAATAAGTGCTGCTTCAGTTTTTCCCCACAAAGCTGCACCCCCATCCAAACTTTTTTCACCAGCTACCACTGGAACTGGACCAATATTGCTTGAGGGAGATTGAATTTCCTTAGCTGATGCAAAAAGAACATTCTCTGATGGGCTTTCTAAATTATGCATGTGATGTTATTGTCCCGCTTAAGGTTTTGTGACAGCACAGTGCCGAGATACTTAAATGATTCTGCCGTCCTCACTGCTTCGCCATTTATAGCAAGTGATAGGTGACCAGGTGACTGTTTCCTAAGATCTATGAGTTTTTTGAATGTTAAAGACCAAATTATTATAGCTGAACCACAATGTCAGATATGTCTACATATGGACTCATCATTGTTAGTGTGATGTCATCTGCAAATTTAAGAAGTTTGACAGACAAATCATCAGAGGTATTGTCATTTATATAAAGTGAGAAAAGTATTGAGGAAAAGACACATCCCTGCAGTAAACCAGTATAAAGGATTAATGGGTCAGACATATTTGTGTCCAAATGCAAGTACTGTTTCCTATCCTTCTATATAAAAGCGGTCGGGATTGTCCTTCCGTCCCGTGAGTGCTACGCAGGCGCGGGGTTTCACACGCCCGTCCATTTTGCAATGCACGATGGGATTTGTAGTTTTGTTTTTCCAGGTAAAAGATGATTTTCTACTCCAGACTGTGCGATATTTTCTTCTTCTTTCTTACTATATAAAAGCGGTCGGGATTGTCCTTCCGTCCCGTGAGTGGAAAGCGTAGCGGTATTCCGCTTATCACAGACTTACTACTTGCAGCTTGCGGTACCAAGCGACATGATGTGAGCAGAGTTCTGGTGCTCCCATCGTTCCCTTGCTTTTGTGCGCGATGCGCTGGAAAAATAGACAAAATGATGTCCCTGGAAATAATTAATGTTGATGGAGTACAAATGCCTCGCCGCGTAGTAAATATCAGGGGGGTTCAAAAGGGCGACCTCAATATAGAAAAAAAGTTTAAATTTCATCACAAAAATAACAGAAACTACGAGTATTAAAGTAATACCGCTCAAATGCAATATAACCAAATTAATGAGTTTGTATAAAATATCAAATTGATCTACATATTGAATTGCCTTAAGAAGTGGTCAACTTAAAAGTCGGTCGCCTAGTCTGTAAGAAAGGCTGTGATCCAATAGCAGATTGAACTGGGTGAGTTTCTTATCTGGGAGCTCTGGGATGATTGTATTGAAAGCAGAGTTAAAATCCACAACCAAGATCCTCACTTATGCCTCTCGCTTATCAAGGTGCTGGTAAATAAAGCTCAGACCTAAATTCACTGCATCATCCACAGACCTATTGGCTCTGTATGCAAACTGAAATGGGTCCAGCAAATCTCTTGTAGCATTCTTGAGGTAATTCAGAATAAGCCGATCAAAGGTCTTCATTACCACAGAGGTTAAAGGTACTGGTCTGTAGTCATTCAGGTCTGTGACCTTTTATTATGTTTTGTTAATGGAATGATGGTGGAAGTCTTAAAGCAGACAGGAGCAGTGCACAGATCCAGAGATTGGTTGTAAATGTTTGCAAATACTGTAGACAACTCATCTTCACAGTGCCTCCATCTTGAAGGGAAAATGAGTTATGGGCCTGCAACTTTAAGGGAAAGGGGAATTATGGTATGGGAGAAGAAGAGGAGTGTAAAGTAGTAACAGTGAGACCATCAGGTAGATTTATATCCCATTGTCTTTCAAATCAACCATAAAACTGATTTAACTGATTAACCAGATGTTTGTTTCCATGGTCTGCTCAAAAAATGACCCTTGGCATTTACTAGAGAACATTTACTAATTACTTATTTACACAACAGAGGTTAGTCAATTTTGTAAACTTGTAAAGAATTTAGCCTGATTCAATGAAAATTGAATTAGTTAAAACTGTGTAAATTCATATATGCATTTGCTTAACCATCACAGTAGTATCAGGGTGTTGTACCATGTTAGCCATTGTAGATGTAGTGAGAAGTCAAACAAAATGACAACTTTCATTGGCTAGCTAGAAAGATTACAATATGCAAGCTTTTGAGGCAACTCAGGCCCCTTCTTCATGCAAGGTATTACGTAATTTTAATTGATTTGCTCTTGAAGACTCACACCCCTCAATTGTTTCTTTTTCCTTAATTATCAGCCATACAATAATGAGATATAAAATGAGCCAAAGCATGACCAGCAAACTGTGTCCATCATACATAAAGAAAGATGAAGATCTCAGGAATGTTGATTTGCTTCAGGTCCACAAAACATTTCACCAGTGCTCTTAGAAAAGAGAAAACCAACAGTTTCAAAAATGTCTGCTATTACACAATGAGAGCAGCAACAAGCCATCGAATTAAAGAACGGGTGTAATTAACAGCAAGAATCAGGCCCTTATTAAGCAACTAGTTGGACTCAAATAGGTTGGAGTTTTGAGGTCCTGACTTAGTCTTCTGTTGGCTCATTCACTTGTGTTTCATTTCTGTTTGGGTGCCATTTAAGAAAAGAAACTAAGCAATTCAGAGGAATGATGAAGAAATTCAGAGGAACAAATCTTAAAAAAAAAACTAGTCAATTCAAATGAAAGGAAAAGGAGTTAATTAGCAGCAAAAACTGGTCACCATTTAAGAAAAAAAGGGTTAGAAAGAAAACCTGCAGCCACTGGGGCCCTGCAGGACCAGAGTTTGAGGCCATTTCTCATTCATTCAAGAAGAAGATTCAGGTTCAGTCCAATAATCAGGCATATCTATTTACATATTAAGAGGAAAGCATTTTAGCTTTGTGGAGATTCTGAGCAAGGGGAACTGATGAGCACTTTTTGTCTAAGATTCCCATTGTTAACTCTTCAGAAATGCTATTCTATCATCAGGATTGTAAAGTACAGTAGAGCACAGTATTTAGTTTTACTACCTTACAAATCAAACGTGTCTTCTTGAGCCCCAAAAGAACCTCAGCTAGACAAGTAACGGACAATCTAGTCTCATGACTCGCTGGTGATAATTAGACAAAGGCATTAACCATCAACCTTTGAGTTGTAAATTTTATTTATTAGCATTAAAACCATTAACAGCAGGTATAATCATACAACCTGGGTGCTTTCAATTTTCATTCAGTCCAAGCAGAAGTAATAAGATGCTGATGATCATTCCACTCTTGGGTGTCTTCTTTTCTTGCAGGTTATCTGTTCTTAGAATAACTCTTTGGCAGTTTTAAAACAGTAGCTGTAAGAAAGGGGATGAAACGGCTCCAGCATCAGCTCTTCCCTTCCACCTAAAATGGACACACTGGTGCCAGAGAAAAATGTTTCAAGCATTGGTCTTAGGTGAAGGTTGGTTCTCTTGAGATTTCAAGCTAAGTAAGCAAAATATAAAATATAAAATAGTTAAAAAAACTAAACAAACTCTAAAGCATATAGCACGTTGGATAATGGATGGATGGATGAAAAAACTCTAATGTCCTGGGGCCTCATGTTTAAACGGTGAATACACACAAAAATGTTGTGTAAGCCCGTTTCCACACTCAAATTGCGATGTATAAAACCTAAACTTGGCATAAAGCCACACACATTTTCACACCAGCTAAATGCTTGGCATACGCAAGTTCTCCACTCGGTTTTGCAAACTGGCAGCACCCAGTGTCAAAACAGTGCTTTTGTTCCAGTGTGGTTTCCCTTTCTTTTTTAGATCCACATCCCTGACGTGGCTTTATCAAATGGAATCACAGCTCTACAGCAGCTGACTGGAAAGAGAATTATCGGTATAGAGCATCAAGAACACGCTGCCTCAGCAATGCGCACAGTCTATTGAACTGCTCTCATACAACAAACACTTCATAGCCTTTCCTGTACGGACCTCCTGGTTCAGAAACAGTTTCATCCCAAGAAGTCTAAACGCACTCAATCAATCCATCAAGTGCTTCTTGTAGAACTGTTTGTACTTATAAGTACCATAACCTCACTGGAAACTTGCACTAGTTATAAAATTGCACAACCTGCGCCACTTTATAAAGCACATATTTACATATGATGATGATATCATTTTTAAGACGAAATGCAGCAAAATACGTTTATTACATTATACAGATAAAATGTTAACATAATTTAAATAATCTATATTATTAATAATTAAACATGTGAGGACACATGTGACAATCTGGCTCCCCGTTTAGGGATTGTTCCTGCCTCACGCTGTATTCTTGCTGGGACTGGCACGACACTGGAAGGATAGATTGATAGAATAATTAAACATGTACTACAAAGATATTTCAATGTTCCTTAACATTGAGCTGATTGTGTGGTGATTGGTTACTTGGAGACAGGAATTGGGGGTTAGAACGTTTAAAAGAGACAGTACTGCTGCAGTAAATTATTTCATCGAAGGTCGTGCACGGTGCAGCAAGCATCTTGCGGGAGGCAGGAACAATCTCTGGACAGGGCGCCAGCTCGTCACTATCACTGTGCACCATGTTTCCATGTTTAATAACGTGCCTTAATTCCTATAATCATGAAAACGATATCAAGTATACATCTCAGTATTTTAATTATTCAGAGAGCTGTAATATCACAAATGTAGTGGATTCTGTGTTCTGTCGGAGGAAGAGAGCCGGTTTAAGAAGCACGTAGTGATTCACACACATAGAGCACATAGAAGAACACATACAAAACAAAGCATTTAATGTGCTACTTTAGTTACGATGGGATTTGAGAAACTAGTAAATTAAATGATTTAAAGATGAAGTTTATGATGTTCTACTGATTAAAGTGGAAATTTCAGGATTGAAGTTGACATTTCGAGCTTTTTTCCCCACTGTGTCCCTATGTTTTTTTCTCTGTACCCTAATAATCTTTCATATAACACTCAGATGGCGGGCTACGACTTGCCTTGTCACAGCGACTTTGATATCTGACTTCTTTTTTTATTTCGGGCACTGTGTGACTTTGTGAACTTGAGCTTTTGAGTTTCTCTGACACTTTATGTCACTTTATGTGGGAAGAGCATGTCTGTCTAACACACTGCTCACTCAGGGACTATTATGAATCTGCTTGCTAAATGTTAATAATGTAGTGGGCCTAAAAAACACAATCTATCAATAGTCTTTAACAGGCAGTCAAATCCCCAAAACTGGGCAAAGGCTCAAAAGACACAAATATTGAAGGAATGGAGCAAAAACAAGACTCTGTCCCAAGAAAACTAAACAAAGTTCCTTTACTATGTATGTATTTGATCAGTCAGTCAGTCAGCTATTTTCCAACCCGCTATATCCTAACACAGGGTCACAGGAGTCTGCTGGAGCCAATCCCAGCCAGCACAGGGCATAAGGCAGGAAAAACCCTGGGCAGGGCGCCAACCTACCACAGGGCAACACACCCACACACCAAGCACACACTAGGGACAATATTAGGATCGCCAATGCACCTAACCTGCATGTATTTGGACTGTGGGAGGAAACTGGAGCACCCGGAGGAAACCCACGCAGACACGGGGAGAACATGCAAACTCCACGCAGGGAGGACCCGGGAAGCAAACCCATGTCTCCTTACTGCGAGGCAACAGCGCTACCCACTGTACCACCGTGCCACCCTGTATGTATTTAGTGAATTCAAAAAGGATTGCACCATAAAAACATGCATAAAAAGAGAGACAAACAAATACAAAAATGGAAACCAGAAACAATAGCTTAAATCAACAGCAGGAAGTATAAACCAGGAATTCCAAATAAAGTGTAAAACACAAGACAGGAGCAATCCTCAATGCCAAAATGGCTATATTATCAACTGCTTTTCCTTAAATACTGCTAGAGTAGTTTCTAATCTGTAGCATTAAGTGGCTTCACCCCCTGAGGTTCAATGTAAAGGGGTTAGGGTAGAATATATGGAACAGAAATACATACATTAATAACATATTACAGAACTGCACAATCATTAATAAGCAACTCAATAGGCAATAGATAAAACACAGAAAGAATGAAAGCAAACATACTCAATAACACAATATTCAAAGTAATATTTAAAAGATAACAAAAAACTTTCAATAAAACAAAAACACACTTATTCCAGGGATGAACCCTGGTAGAATCATAACAAACCGCATCATAAGTCAGACAAATGTGTTTAATGGAGATAGCCAAGTAACACAGATTGTATATGGGTGTGTGTGTGTGTGTGTGTGTGTGTGTGTGTACATGTGTCTGAGAGAGAGAGAGAGAGAGAGAGAGAGAGAGAGAGAGAGAGAGAGAGAGAGATTGTCATTAAATAAGAAACTGGTAGATACACTAGATATATATCCATGAACTTAACAAAAAGAACATTGCCTAGGTTTTCATGCACAGCATTCTCACTGGTGTGATGGTGTATTACACTGACTAAAAGCCTAGACAATGGTTGATTGCAAATAACCTAAAAAGGTGTAATAGAATGGGAAATTCTTAATAACAAATAAGGTGGAGTAATTGATAACCAGGTTCCACATCTTTCAGACAAAAATATGAATGTGGTCGAGGGAGGTGAAAGCTGATTTAATGAACTGTGAAATGATAAAACCCATGTTTAACATATACCTAGTGACACATTGGGGCACATCATCAGTGTTTTGGGTCTTCCAACATCAGACACTCTTGCCCAGGTGACAAAGCTGGGGTTGACCAGGCCCTGACGTGTCCCAGCAGCATTAGTCCACTGCTCATACTTCCTCATCCAGAGCTGTCTGGAGGCTTTTTCTGCAGCCTCTAAGGCAACTCTGATGGACCTGCTCCTTCCTATGATACCAAACAGAGCACAAGTTTTCCAGAGTGGGATGCTAATGAATCCTCTGCACCAGACTTCAATGGAATTACACTGTGCACTCCATCCTTTCCTGTGGCAGTCTTGCATGAGTTTCTCATTCTTGTTTGTTTTCTTTCATTGGCTTTCTCAGTCCTGTATTATCAGGATGCTGTTAGTTCCATCATGAAAACCTGATGTGAAGCCTCAGACAGTGATACCATGTCCGGTCTCAGCAAATGACAGTATGGTGTTTCACGAGGCTTCACTCCACTCGTCACTAATGGTTTGGTTTTTGTGAATTGTGAGACTTTCTATGCACAGGTGTGTGCTCTTCTAAATGATGTCCAAGCAATTCAGTCTTCCACAGGTGGACTCCACTCAAGTTCTGGACAAACAGGAGGCACCTGAGCACAATTTGGAGTGCCACAGGCAATAGTTTGCACATTTATTAAATTAAACGTTTCAGTTTTTGATTTTTAGTAAATTTCAAACCGTGTGAAAATGTTTTCACTTTATCCTTATAGAGTGTAGATTGATGGGCCAAAATGGCAAATTTATCCTTTTAAAATGAAGTTTTCATCATTGAATATAAATATTAAAAAGGGAACATTTGAATGGGATTGTACACTACATTACACAAAGACATTCTGAGCAAAATGCACATATCCAATGTTGATTTGTATGAAACTTTATTTACGATCTCCCGTGATGGTACGGCATTCCTCTGGTTAGCTATATTTTTGAGAAGGACACCATGAATATCTTATTCCTGCTCATCACTGCTCCTCGAATTAAAATATGATGAATCTGACTTTATTACCTTTGAATGTTAGTTTAAGAAGTTGGTTGAGGGAAAAAAATGAAGATGCTTATAAAACCTTAGCAATATTTACTGTTATTTCTGAAGAAAGAAATGACCCTGCTATATACTGTTGTGCTGTACCGTGTACTCTTTTATCCATATTAGCATTACAATATATAGTGGGGGTGTCACTGAATTAGGGTTAGGTGTTAGGGTAGGGGACATTTATAAGAGCACGGGTACACTAATTCAGCTATTAAAATTATTTTTAAATTAGCCTGAAACCCATCCATCTTAATTTTCACCTTAAAATTGTAAAACTTAAAATTGTAGGCAAATCCATCAATACAGCTAAAACAATGCTCATTCAATTTGTAATAAAAAATCATTTAAAAATATATAATTTTACCAATAAATAATTTGAAATCCATTTGGGGTGCAAATTTTAATTAATTTTAATTTTTAAGAATTGCTCTAAAAAATTTCTTTTAAATTATTTTTAAGATTACTATTAAAAGAGCTATATTTTCACTGTTAAAAAATGGATGAAAACCCACAACCAACCCATAATAAATTTAAATAAAGTTTTAAATAATAATTAAATAAATAATTAAAATTGGGGAAAAGATGGGTTAACTATTTAAATTTAGGCAAAAAGTCTTAACATTTTTTAGGGTTAGGGGTATAGAAAGGGGTAAGAAAGTCTTAATGAAAGCCCAGGGTTCTATTTAAGATTAGGCATGGAACCCTTTGACTTTAAGATTAAGGGTATGAAGATGGGTAGGATGATCTATATATGTCAATTGGCCCCAAAAGGAGATCTTAACATCAGGGCCCAGTCTAAATTAGAGCCCTGAAAAAATCTTTTTTAACATCAGGGACCAACCCCACTGACTTTAAGGTAAGGGGTGGAGAAGGGAAAGGACATCTTTAAAATTCTTAGGGTTAGGGGTGTGAGGAGGAGTAGGAAAATCTTAATCAAAGTCCAGGGTTACTATTTAAGATTAGGCCTGGCACCCTGTGATTTTAAGATTAGGGGTATCAAAGGAGGTAGGATAATCTGTATATGCTAAATGGACCCCTAGGGTTAGGTTTAGGGTTATCAAATACATTCCATAACTGATATTGGTGACTAGAAAATGAAACAAAAGTGCCACAGTTAAGAGTTTGCATACGTATAAAATGAGAGATTTTAGCTTTTACTTTTTAATAAATTTGTAAACCTTTCTGAAAATGTTTTCACTTAATCCTTATAGGTTAGATAGATGTGCCAAAATGGCAAATTTATCCTTTTAAAATTAAGTTTTCAGCATAAAGTGTACAGAAACTGAAGAGGCCTAAATAGTTTCTGAATCCACTGTACATTATATTGAATCCACTGTATATTATATTGCAGACAAAACTATAAGTACAGTGTGCGGAATTGATGTATGTAATATATGGAAGAATTAAAAAGGCGCACTGGTCTACTGTTGTCATCCTGTGATAAACTACTGGTCCACCTGAGGCCATTTCCTAAATTGCACTTACTTCCCCTAGGATAGAATCCAGCCTCATAAAAAAAGATTAAGCAGGTTTTGTGATTGTTAGGTTATATAAGGTATCCTAGGACTTGTTTTTTTACCTCATTTTAATTTATACTAGTTGGTCATCTGCAATCAAGGAAACACTCCTGAGGAGAAGAAGCTAATAACTTATTCATGCCTTACTTACTTTGGGGTGCCTAAAATGATACTGGTGCATTTAAATTTTCTTAAAAAGCGGATTGCAAGAAGAATACTGTTAAACTTATATGATATATTTAATTTAAATAAGCCATTTTGTGATTTCTTCGGGAAACTAAAGTAAATTCAATTAAGGCTAGCTTAAGAAAAATATTGGAAGTTCTGAACTGGGAATTACATAGAAAAGAGAACCTTAGGAGAATTTCTTATTTCAAATGGAAATTGTGTTATTAATTATTTAGCAAATGTTCTTTGAATAGAGTGTGTGGTAAAAGTAACTGCAATTTTACAATAAACAAACGCAGAAGGGAATATTATTGGTGTAATTCTTTAATTAACATCATTCCTCGGGCAGGTAAGTAGTAATTATACAATGATAAAATCAAAAATACATAAAATCACTGTGCGTCATTCAAAATATGTGATAGTAGGATTAATGACTAATAGCCCAATTAATTTTTATTGTCATGATTCACTCTGTGGTACGATGGTGGGATAATTATCTTTTGCTAGGGCCAGTTGATCATAGATATTGCAAACAACTTGTGAAATCCTGCTTAACATTACAGTATCAATATTTTTGCTAATCTGAAATGAAGAAAAATGAAGAATGATTTTAGGAAACACTCTGCTTTATTAAAAAAAAAAGGAAAACCACTGCAAAATCACTTTTTTGTCCTTGCAGTTTGTGAAATATGCCACAGCTTCACCTAAACAGTGTCACACACGTGTGCCTAAGAGGCAGGCTAAGGGCTTAACCGAGAACGGAAAACAAGAGCAGCTTTTTGTGAAGTGCCACTATTCTTTCCTCTCCTTCTCTTACAGATCCCCCAAAGGGAAGACAACATCGAATACTTCCGGTTTCCTTTGCCTAACCAATGTCGCTTCCAGCCTCAATGATTGGACTCCACCCCTTCCTCCCTGGCTATTATTAAAGTCCAACTCCTTTTGTGTTTAGTTGCCCCTGTTTTGCAGACGGAACCAGACGTTGCTCTGGAGCCATATATTGAAATGATGAGTTGTTTTGCTTTGTACGCTGTACAATATTGGGGGCAGTTCCCCAAAACTTTTTCTGTCTCTTTGTGTGTCTTTACAACAGTAATAAATAAATATGTAGAAGAAGAAGAATAGGTTAATTTTGAGAAAAATATAAGCTAGCTGTTGAAAAAATTTAAATCGTTTGTCATAAAAGTAAAATGCCTTGTTTTGAGCAGAATTCAAATCAAAAGAATAGAAGTCAGAATTTACAGAAGCCTGGTTTGGAGAGCCCTGACTTGCAGCTGATCTATGGAAGAAATTAAAATTGTTCCTAACATATAAATGATGACAAGACACTTTTCACTATCAGGAGTACTTCAAGGTTATAAACAGTATGGTCCACCTCTTTCACCCCTCGCAAACATATGCAGTTTTTAATATCTGGAACAGATTTGGGATTAAATTGCTTAGAGATCTTTATATAGACAAAGTCTTTGCCTCCTATGAACAATTACATTCCAAATTTAACTTTCTAGCTACACATTTCTTTCATTATCTTTAGGAACTTTGTTAAACAGAACCTGCCCAATTTTCCTCATCTTGCACCTTCCTCCATGCCAGAAAAAATATTGCTCAATTTCAAGCACTAAGACACCATCTCTGCAATATATAAAATTATTTTACAGTCCCTCCCTTTCAAAGATCCAAGAGGACAATGGGAAAAAGATCACTTAATCAATATATCAGAAAAGAAGTGGAAAATAGCAATGCAGAGACTTCACTTGAGCTCCATATGCGCAAAGCATACAATTATACAACTCAAAATTATATATCGAGCACATCTAGATAGATAGATAGATAGATACTTTATTAATCCTAAGGGGAAATTCACATAAATATTCACATCTGTCTCGCTTAAAACTGTCCAAAATGTTTCCAGGGCGAGATCCAACCTGCGAACGGTGAAATCAAGTCCCAGCCTCACTGGGTCACATGTTTTGGGCCGCGTGCACCAATTCACATTATTTTGGACCAAAATTTTGAAGTGCTTTTCAGACAGCCTTGGTGTCCCAATCCCTCCTAACCCATTAACAGCTGTGTTTTGATGGGCTCATAGAGGGGTTTAAAATGGAGAAGGACAAACAAACTGTGATTGCATTCACTACACTTTTGGCACGCAGACTTATTTTGCTAAACTGGAAGAATCCTAACTCTTCTCTTTAAAGTCAGTATGAAACCGATGTGTTAGACTATTTGAAATTGGAAAAAATCAAATATTCAGTTAGGGGATCTGTACAGAATTTTTTCAAAACCTGGCAGGATCTAATCAATAATATTTTAGAATAAGCTCTTAATGCACCGAGGAAGCAATTATCTCCACATTTCTTTTTCTTCACTATTCATCTATATTGCCCCATTAAACTCATCAATTTAGGTATGATTACAAGCCTTAAGTTTTACTCCGTTGGCCATACTCACTCGCTCTCTCTCGGGCGTGACGGAGGGGACTTGTTTTGAATCCTATTTTTTGTAAAAATGTATCTATTTGTATGGAATGATTACAATAAAATAATAATAAAAAAAAACAGTATGGTCAAACACAGAGGGTCCCACCATACATGGCACAAACTGTTTGCCACACATTCTTGCTTTGTAATTTATATCCACTGGAAATAATGTCACAAACACCAAAAAGTTATGGAAATGTCTTGCCATGGCACAAATTTAATGTTCCACTCTTTTGTAAGTGCAACATTTTTTTAAAAATCTGTACATGAGAATTGAATATAAATATTAAAAAGGGACAGTTTGAATGGGATTGTATACTACATTACACAAAGACACACTGAGCAAAATGCACGTATCCAGCGTTGATTTGTATGAAGCTTTATGTGTAACATCCTGTGTTGGTATGAAATTCCTCTGGTTAGCTACATTTTTCAGAAGGACACCATGAATATCTTATTCCTGCTCATCACTGCTCCTCTAATTAAAATATGATGAATCTGACTTTTGAATGTTAGTTTAAGAAGTTGGTTGAGGGAGAAAATTGAAGATGCTTGTAACACCTTAGCAATATGTACTATTATTTTTTAAAGGAAGACATTATCCTATTATATGCTGTTTTGCTATACCTTGCACTCTTTTATCCATATTAGCATTGTATAGTGGTGGTCTCCCTGAATATTGTCAGACATATTATCAAATACGTTCCATAACTGATATTGGTGACCAAAAATGAAATGAAAGCTAAATTATGAGGTGTAATTTTAAAGTAGCACCTGTTCAACTCAAAGGAACCTGGTGCTTTCACTACAAAAAGAAACAAATCAAAGGGACTTTAAAATAAATTTAGAAAAAAAAAAGCTTTTATGCAATGATACTGAGATGTTTTGCACCTCATTTGTTTTAAACACATCACTTCTGCGTCCAAAAATTCAAATAATCAGAACAATGAAATGAAAATGTGTTGATTGTTTGTGCTACGAGTTTAACTCCAAAAAGGAAAAAGGCCTCAAAAATGAGAGGCAGACCTGCTCTCCCACACAGCTCTGAACTCCAAATTGTAGGCCTGACCACTTCAAATCAGCCCAAGCCCTAATTCTAGATGCTGACTTAAGCAGTGCACAGGCCTCAAAATGGGATAAGGGCTTTAAAAAAAAAAGAAAAACACGAGGGACTGGAAAAATCATCTGGTCCACAGAAATAAAAACAATGTTCTTTTAATGTGTCATTTTAAAATTAACTATACAAAAGAGAAAAGGGAACATTAGACAATAGCAAACAAATCCAAGTGAAAAATCCAAGAACAGTACTCTATAGTGAAAGTCAAGGTGTCAATAACCAGGGAAGGCAAACATGAAAATGAAAAAACATAAGATGAACAACAGGAGACAAATATTATCCCCAAACAGCTAAAAATCCTTCTTAAATAGCACTGGGTTGGTTCTCCAGTGACAGCAGAAGGTGGCCCGACCCTGTAGGCTCAATACACGGGACACAATAAACATATTTGAAAAGGTAAGGCACAACAAAACTAAACTCATATGTAAACCTAAAATAATTAGTGAACAAAATATTTATCTATATCTGTCTGTCTGGGGCGGAGTGGTGGCTCTGAGGCTAGGTATCTGCACTGGCAATCAGAAGCTTGCCGGTTCAAATCCCGTAAATACCAAAAGTGATTCTACTTTGTTGAGTCTCCCCCCTTTGTATGGCTGCACTTGGGCCCTAATCTGGGACCTTGAGTGAGTTTGTTTGTCATGTGGTGTATGTGGCAATGCGCTGTATCAGCGTGTGCTCCTAACCTTTTTCTCTCTCTTTCTCTCTGTCTCTCTGTATATAGGGTGGTCCAGATCTAATTATGCAATTTTCATTACACTATAACTTATTAAGTGCATTACATAGAAAATCACCCAAAAAATCCTGGACCATCGAAGTGTGCAAACTGACGACATGAAGAATCGCCTTCGCACCGAGCTGGAATCATCCCCCCATAAATTAAAGTCATCCAGATGATCTGCATAATTAGATCTGGACCATCCTGTATGTATGTGTGTATATATGTATGTATGTATGTATATGTATATGTATATATATATATATATATATATAAATTGTGATGGTCAGCCGAGGTGCCTTCATAGTGAAAGGACTAGGGAAGAGAGCATGCATGGGGCAGTATCTCCCCCAGATTGTTAGGTGTTAGCCCCCCTGAGTTGGTACTGCACCACAGATTTCCACAGGGCATACTGAGAATTGGAATTTGTTGGCTCAGCCCCATTGGGTTCCACCAGGGGGTGCTGCAGGGACTGGGAGCCATACTTTGTCAGGGTTCCACCTCACCTGCAAGTGTTTCCAGACCACACTTTCGGAACACCAGAAATACTCCTGGGTGTTGCATAAAAGAAGCCATTTGCCTCAACTCCAGGAGCCAGAGTTGGGTGAAAGGAGGATGCAGCCTGCTGGGAGGAGTGGATGGAAGAGGCAGAGATGAAAAGAAATAAACAGAGAGGAATATAAAATGTTGCTGTGAGCTGCTTTGTGCTTTATTTATACTTGTGGTTATGGCGTGGGAAATGCTTGGGAGAAGTGTTTTCTCCAATAAAGTCTTAGTTTGTGCTGGACTTGTGTCTGTGTAGGGTATTTTTGGGAGCTAGAGTGACCCCTATTGGTTACAATATGAAATAAATAAAGAGAACAAATGACATTATTAATATAATTTATAGAAAATAAAAAAACAAAAAAAGAAAGCACACTTAAGGTTGTTAAATGAAAGCTTGTACTTGACCCCCCACCGTGGTAAACTTTTTGTTAAGTGCTTATCCAGTGTCCCCCCTTTGCTTTCTTTGTCCTTTCAAAAGTCTTCGATACGTTTTAACATATGAGAATGTCCTAAGATCTGAGCCTTGTGCTGAGGTGTGCTCACGCTTCTTTCATCTACCGTATTCTATTGCTCTTCAAGTCTTCATTTTCTCCGAGATTCTTCTGTTCACCTTCCAGAACAAACTGATTACTTTGAGCACAATTGTCACAAAGTTAGTCTTAGCCTTTTGTTGAAAGTCTCCTAATTCTCTCTTCCTCAGTGTCTACAAATCTATCTTCTTTAATTACATCTTTGTTGAATTAATGGTGTGGCTTGCTCCAGTATTTCAACTTTTTTTTTCTCTTGAAGCTGTCTTTTCACTCGGAATCATTTGGATCGACCTCTGTTTCTTTTTTTAATCATTATTTCTTAGGTAAATGGAGCTGCAAGGAAGGTTTTGGGTGGGTACCATAGGGCAACTACTGTTACTTCATTATCTCTTTAGTGGGTCAGTGTTAATTTGAGTTATTGTCTATTGTTTAATATTTTTCTGTGGTGGGCTGGCGCCCTGCCCGGGGTTTGTTTCCTGCCTTGCACCCTGTGTTGACTGGGATTGGCTCCAGCAGACTTCCGTGACCCTGTAGTTAGAATATAGCGGGTTGGATAATGGATGGATGGATTTTTTTATATTTTTAAAGCAAAAATAGGATCACTAAAAATAGATTAGATAGTTTAAATGAGGACTTGAATCAAATATTATTCTAGTTAGCACAAATTTGAAAGACTAAAGGTAGCAGATTTTGTTAGTGATTTAAAACACAAATTCACCTACACAGTGTGATGAATAAGCACTGATGAGGCTAACATACTTTATCACCTTGCTACTCTTGTACTTAGACTAGAATATGTGTGGTTAATAAGAATTATTTACTTATTTTATACTTGCAGTTTATTTCAATTCGTAGCCTTTTTTTTTTTTGCATAGGTGGAAAATTTCAATGGATGAAATTAATTTGAGTTCTCCTTTTTGAGGGTTTGAGGTGACATAAGCTATAGAAAGGAAAAGCCAGAAACAAAAGCAGAAAAATAAAACAAAGTCAAACTGAGGAGAACATGTGTAGGAGACGTAACTATCTATTGCATTTTAAACCACACCAATAAATTCAAAGGTCCAGCAATGGAGCTGAGTAAGCAGCTGTGTAAAAGGACACTATTGATTTTCTTGTTATCCTAAAAAAATGTCTCTTTACATTAGAGGATGTAGTGTGCCTTTTTAAGAAGTGATTAAGGCACAAGACCTGAATACAGTGAATGGTCCACTTGTGAGCCACTTGTTCTAACCTGGTGTATTTTCAGCTTGCCTGTCAGTTTTTAAGGCAGCTGGGAAGAAGGAGCAATGAACAGCTGCAACTACATATGTAGTATTGTTGCAATAATTGGTCAATCCTTATCTTTCAATTCAGTCATGAGGCCCATGCATTTCTGCATGATTTCAGATTGCCGGCTTGGCAGGCATGAATGGTCCAAAGTGTATGTTAGTGTGCTTCTTGATGAGGAAAGTTCATAAAGAGGGCTACAGCTGCTAGCAAGACATAGCACTTGCAGTCAACTAATTATTAACTAGTGATCTTCTTCCAGTTACAGTACTTGCTGTACAACACCTTCAGAACATTTGAAGAACCCTTCACTTTTTTTTTTTTAACATTATCTTAAGTTGCAGAGTTATGCTAAAATTATTTCAAATGAATTTTTCCCTCATCAAACAACACTCAATACCCTAGAATTACAAAGCAAAATCTTTGCAAATTTAATAAAATTAAAAAAAAAATTAAATATCACATTGAAACAAGTATAGTGGAACCTCGGGTCACGAACGTCTCAGAACACGTACAAATCGGGTTACGACCAAAAAGTTCGCCAAACTTTTGCATCTGTTCATAACCACACACTTAGCTGACGAACAAGCCCGTTTCCCTTCTGGTTCGTACGCGTCCATGACTTCCACACGTGTTCAGTATCTCCATGTGCATTCCCTGTGCAGCGAGCGAGCAAGAGCGCGAGAAGACAGTTAAAGAATGAACCGGGCTTGTTTTTAAAGGGACTGCAAGGAGGTTTTCTCAGTGTTATTCAATGTTTTTACATTTAGTTTACGATTAAACTGTGCATTCTATGGTATAATTAACTATTTTTGTGCTTAAAAATCTTAAAAAAATATATATTTACATACAGCTCGTATGGTCTGGAATGGATTAATTGTCTTTACATACAATTCTATGGGGGAAATTACGTTGGGTCACGACCAAATCGGGTTGACCTGAAGTTCCACTGTATTCCAACCCTTCACTCACCATTTCGTTAAATCGTCTTTGTTAACAATAACAGCGAGGAGTCTTTTAGGGTATGACATAGCAAGCTTTGCACATCTGGGTTTGGGGATCTTGTGCCATTCTTTCTCAGCAGATCCACCCAAGCACTGTTGGGTTGAATGGAAACCATCAGTGGACAGTTGTATTATGTTACTCCAGAAGTGTTTGATTGGATTCAAATCTGGGCTCTGGCTGGGCAATTCAGGAACCTTCAAAGAGTTCACTCCTGTGCTGTTTTTACATTGTGCTTAGTGGTATTGTCCTGTTGGAAGGCAAACCGTTAGCCCAGTCTGAGATCAAGAGCATTCTGGGGCAGAATTTCATTTAGGATTTCTCTTCGCTCAGCTTTCATTCAACTCTGACCAGTCTTCCAGTCCCTGCAGCTGAAAAACATCCTAATAGCATAAATGCTGCCACCACCATGCTTCACTGTTTGAATGGTATTGCACAGGAAATGAGGAGTCCCTGGTTTAATTCATACATGATGTTTAGAATTGGAGGCCAAACAGTTCAATCTTAGTTTCATCAGCTCAGAGAATGTTGTTTCTCACAGTCTAAGACTCCATGTTTTGCTAATTCCAGGCAGGATTTCATGGCTCTGCTACAAAACCCGGATCAGTGTAATGTTTCAGGATGGCTGCCCTTCTGGAAGTTTCTCCCATCTCCTTACAGGTTCTCAGCAGCTCAGCCAGGGTGACCATAGGGTTCTTGATCACCTCTATTACCAAGACCCTTCTGTCTTGATTGCTCAGGCAGCCAGCTCTTGGTTGATCCAATCTTATTTATTTAGAAAATTATAGAGGCACCTGTACTCTTGGGAACCTGTAATGTTTGTATTGCCGCCAGGTAGGCCGATCATCAAAGGACGGTTTCTTGACACAAAACATTAACTAATGGTAGATAAAAAAGATTATGTTCCAGGTCACCTGTAGTTGTGTCAAGAAGGCTTGCATAAAATAGCAGCACATGTTGGAAAATCTAAACTTTAACAGAGTGAGCAGCTTCCTATTTTAACTACCCCTGAAGAGGTACAATCACCATAACGCTGAAAATAAAAACAAATATAAAGCCTAAGATAAGACTGGGGGTAACCTAGGGCAACTAGCCATTCTCCACTGTGTAGCATTCTACTATACTATACTATACTACACAGATTGCAGGTTCATTATTTTTTATGTTTTAGGACAAGTCATCACTTATCCAATGTTTATCACACTAAATGTGTATCTTGTCAAGGAGTAGAAACCTCATTGTTGTTCTGGCTGATACAAACACAATTCTCATTCAGAGGCGATCTGGCCTCACAAGGACAGCTGTCAGACTTGACGCATCGGTCCCCGACTTCTGCTCAAATGAACACAAAGTCTTCTTCATCAAGGGAGTGCAGCGGCTCAGTAGCAGCGGCCGGAGCAGAGGGAGTCTGGGGGAAGAGAGACAGGAGAGTGAGACCTCAGGATGGCCGTGGCTCTGTCTTTTACGTAAATGTTCGAAGCCTGCAGGTGATCCCGCAAAGAGGAGCTGTAAGAGTGTGTTTGCTTTAAGATGGGGTTTCTGAAGGGCTGCCGCATCACCCGGCAGCATCGGTCACAATATATATTGTGGATCAGTGGAAGGAACACAGAATGAGTCCAGAGAAGTATTGGAGAGCCAACTGGGTCACATCTTTTAATTATAATGGCGGTTGTCAAACAAAACAAGCACACAAGATATCAACAGACAATGAACAACAACATTTATTTATATAGCATATTTTCATACAAATAATGTAGCTCAAAGTGCTTTACATGATGAAGAAAGAGAAAAAAGACAAAGTAAGAATTAAAATCAGAGAAAACTAATTAACATAGAATACAAGTAAGGTCTGATGACCAGGGAGGACAGAAAAAACAAACAAACAAAAAAAAAAAACTCCAGACAGCTGGAGAAAAAATACAATCTGCAGGGGGTCCGAGGCCATGAGACCACCCAGCCCCCTCTAGGCATTCTACCTAACATAAATGACCTCAATCAGTCCTCATTGTATTCAGGGTTCTCATGGAAGGATTTGATGATGAATGAACATAAATTACCTTCCTAGCTTCTCAAAGTAAGTGGCTGTGGCTTATGGATCTCCATTCTTTACAAAGTCCTGGTCCAAACGAGACATTTAGAGAGTGTTTTTATAGTCTTCTGACCGGAAGGGGTGGAATTATTTGATGTGTGGCGAAGAAAAGAAACAACACCATTTTAGCAAGACCACTCCTTTTTGCCCCAGCAGGGTATTGTCTACCTTAGATGAGTCCAGAAGGTGTTTCTCTGATGCCCATGCATGACTATATATATATATATATATACTTGTCAATCATTGGGTTTGACTCAAACTGTGTGTATAGCTGAGTGTTGTCTGCCTGGGAATGACAGGACAATATTATATTTTTAAACTGCACCTTTTAATGATAGCATATAAACTGAAAGCATTGGTCCTGTTTTTGAGACCTTAGCAACCCAATTGTCTAATTTCAGAAAACAATGGTGGAGTTCATTCATTACATTTCATTTTATCTTGAAAACATTATTATGATGGCAAACAAATAACGAACTGCATACTGTATACTACAACATTAGAAAATGACTATATGGAGACATGGAACTAACATTAACGAAAGCGTGCCTATGTTGAAGTGCCATTCAGATTCAAGTGTTGTTGAGTCGGCCATCCATTTACTGTGTAAGCAGTAGAGTGTGCTTGGTTGAAAGTTCTGATTCTATTGTGTCACTGAAAAAGTTCAGGGCAGCCGGCACTGGTTTCCCCATTCATGCCTAGTCATATACTGGTTTTGTCTCCTGGCTCTTCCTCAATTGTTAAGCTCAAACTCTTAACTAGTTGCTGGCAAAACATACACCTTTGAACCAACTTAACTCAATTCTGACAGGACAGAATTAGATCTTTAACAATTTCATATCATACGATTCTGCTTCACAGTAGTATTTCTTGTTATAAAAATAACATAACTGTTCAAAAATCATTTTTGCCATATTCAATCAACTT
The DNA here is from genome assembly GCF_016835505.1 of Polypterus senegalus. Classification (NCBI taxonomy): domain Eukaryota; kingdom Metazoa; phylum Chordata; class Cladistia; order Polypteriformes; family Polypteridae; genus Polypterus; species Polypterus senegalus. The sequence continues at coordinate 98,006,623 of NC_053171.1, read as the reverse complement.
GCATATCAAACATACTATGAGGATGGATGGATTAGATGAACGGAAGATGGAATCCGATTTTACAGAAAATCTCTGGATAATTTTAGAAATGCCAGTGATATCATTTTAGTCAGCAACATTTAGAAAAGATAAGATAAAGATAAAAGGAAAAATGCAAATTCTTCAAGAGATAATATAGGCCAAGATTAAATCAAATAATTTCATCAGCCATGTGAAAACAGATCTTGAATCTGTCTTTTTGATTGTATGCTGTAGCCATTGTTACATGAGCGGGTGTTTCACAAACCTCAGGCTGGCTGTTTATCCTCTTCCTCTTCAAATGGCTGGACATCAGCCTGTAAGGCTTCCTTTGAAGGTGCACCTCTTTCAGTCTCTAGGGCAGTGGTCACCAACCCCAGTCCTGGTGGGCCCCAGTGGCTGCAGGTTTTCATTGTAACCCTTTTCTTAATTAGTGACCTGTTTTTGCTGCTAATGAACTTCTTTAGAATTCATTTTAATTGACTGTTTTTTAAGATTTGTTCCCCTGAATGTCTTCATCATTCCTCTGAATTGCTGAGTTGCTTCCCTTACATGGCACCCAAACAGAAATAAAACGTGAAGTGAGTGAGCCAACAGAAGACCAACTAAGTCGGGACCTGAAACTCCATCCAATTTCACTCCAACCAGTTGGTTAATTAAGCTCTGAGTGTTGTTGTTGTTTATTAAACCCGTTCATTATTTCCATGGCTCGTTGTTGCTCTCATTGTACAATAACATTCGTACATTTCTGAAATTGTTGATTTTCTCTTTTCTAAAAGCACTGTTAAAATGTTTTGGGGACCTGAGCAGATCAACTTCCCTGAGACCTTCACCTTTCTTTATTTTCAGATATTTTATGAACGACAACATTGGTCATATTTTGCTGGTCTTGTTTTGGTTCATTTGTATCTCGTTACTGTTTGGCTGCTAATTAAGAAAAAAGAAACAAGTAAGGCATCTGAGTCTTCAAGAGCAAGTCAAATAAAATGAATTCAAAAGAAGTTAATTAGCAGCAAGAAACAGGTCCCTCTTTAAGAAAAGGGTTAGAATGAAAATGTGCAGCTACTGGTGCCCTCCAGGAATGGAGTTGTGGACCCCTGCTCTAGGGTTTATAGCCCAGGCCTTATTTACCATTGAGTGACCAACGCACATGGTGGCCAAAGCATGAGCTCACATCAGGTTGTTTAATTTCATCATCTCCTTTGCCTTCCGGGAAATAAAATGGGTATTTGGTTTTATTATACTGTACAACAGTTTGCAGAGCTGCTGCTGAGTCCTTAAGATTAATTATGAAAAGTCTCACTACTTTTGAAAAAAACGTGTCCAATCAAACTCAAGAAGGCAGCTAAAGTTATTGTGGGTGACGTAGATGACTTGGCAACTGTGTGTCAGAGGGCAATGTTGAACAAACTGGAAATCATCTCAGCTGACAACAGATACCCATTACAGGCAGAACTAAAACTTCAGAACATCAGGGAGGACAATCGCTTTAAAGACCCCGACAAATAGCTCCAGAAATGTCATGTCCTAACAGTGCCATAACAAGGAATATCCAAGATAATAAAAATCTCTACAAGTGTAGCGTTTTTTGCATATGTATCAGGCAGTTATTCTAGGTAAAAGCTTACTAGCAAAGAATTTGTTTTCAAAAGATTTAAATATTTTAAAATTTCTGTTTAAGTTTTAACCTGTCTTGTGTTTATTTGTATATTCTGTCCGTTGTTGGGTGCGAGTGAGAAGGCAAATTTCATATTTCCTGTGTAAACAAAAACTAAATAAAAACTTACGGGATCTCTTGACAGACAACCAAATCGGAGATAAGCAACATAATCCTTACTATTGTGCTATTGAGTGACATCGGTTAAAGGGGGATTTCAAACGCCTAGTTGAACAGCATACAGTAGGTCTGCAGTACTAACTTCAACACTGTGAGCAAAACCAGAGGATAAGCTGAGTTCATGAAGTAACAGACAGAAATCAAAACCAAAAATAAAACACAAAATGTGTGCCAACAAGTCTTTTCTAATGAGAAACAAAGTGTTATCTTTTATAACCGGGTTAATCGTCATGCAAAGTGCCCACCTGAATGAACATACACAAACAGAGATGTGTCTCAACAACACACTGCCTCATTAGGAATGAAATACAAAATGGCAAGGGTCAGGTCATTACTGGAAAATAGGAAAATCCTAAGAAAAGCAATAAATGAGAAGAATCATTTTAAGGGAGATTATTTTGACCACAAATGTGCTTGGCACTTATACAGTAAGAATTTATTATTTTTTTCGGACCTCACACTTTATATTTAGTATTAATTACTTGTTATGACAGTCCAAGAACTTCACTCCTGTTTAACATCATCGTCCTGTTTAACATTCTGCTACAAATATTTCTAGGAATAAAACTGCGGATGGCCCAGTAGTTTGTTCAGGACGAAAGCTAAATGTGTGTGTGTGTGTGTGTGTGCACTGTGGCACATTCTGAATTCAGATTGACATTGGTGACTTTAAAGCCTTCAGACTGGGTTATCAGTTTAACTTGTACATTTTAAATGATAGTGACAACTGTGGTGATGAGATATTCTTATCACTGATACAACTCCATCCAGGTCAGAGATAAAAGAATTGAACTCCCTTTAAATGTTTGCATCATCCGCAGTACTGATTTTTTTTTTCTTCTTTTTGCATTATTAATTCATAGTGATGATCATTTTGTTTCCTGAAGGTATAGCGTTCTAGCACAGTAAATGGTATACATTTATAACAATAACATATCAATATTAAATCCGGTGTGGGCTTGCAGGGGCCGGGGCTCATTCCAGAAGCTACAGAGCTGTTTTTCAGCTAGTGCTGATTTTAATTTTAAGTTAGGAATTTGAAAGCCATTCCAGCGTTAGCCTCAATTAATTTCTACTTTGTGGGAACTGATCCCCATCCAATCTGAATTCTTGCAAATAGAAACATGTGGACTAATCATGTAAGTAGACCTAATTTTAAAAACTGCATTTTTTTTGCTTTTTGTTTTTTTGAATTCAAAGTTTAAGTCCGGTCATATTGGGGATTTTAACTATGAAATAGTCCATTACATATCTATTTTACCAGAAGTGATGTGACCTGCGCCATTGATTTCAAATCACTACAGTCCAGAGGTATGCCATAAAATGTAATAAGCCATGCATTTTACACCTTATATTGTAAAATCACATACACTGCTACATAAAAGTATATCCATAACGATGAACAGATTACATTACATTTCTTACAATGACCAAATACAGACTGCTTTTGTAAAAAAATCAACTTAACGGCTTTAAAATAAGATGCTTTTTCATTTCATATTACTTTATACAAGGCAGTGTCCCCTTTGTATTCAATAATGCATGATGCACATCAATCTGGATTTTGGAATGGAAAATTCAGTATGTGCTGCTAGATTACACATGGCTAAATAGCGAGTTCAAAACTGAGATAAAAGGATCTACAAATCCTAAAAAACGACAGACTTTTTACTATAATTATGTCATACTTTGGATGGTTGCTGTATAACAAAAAACAACAACATTTATTTCTATAGCACATTTTCATACAAACAGTAGCTCAAAGTGCTTTACATAATAAAGAATAGAAAAATAAAAGACACAATAAGAAAACAAAATAAATCAACATTAATTAACATCGAATAAGAGTAAGGTTCAATGGCCAGGGGGGACAGAAAAAACAAAAAAACTCCAGACGGCGGAGAAAAAATAAAATCTGTAGGGATTCCAGACCAAGAGACCACCCAGTCCCCTCTGGACATTCTACCTAACATAAATGAAACAGTCCTCTTTGGATTTAGGGTTCTCACGGAAGGGCTTGATGATGATGATGGTCACGTAGACTTCTGCCTTTTAATCCATCCATCGTTGTTGGAGCATCATGAAGCTTTGAGTTGGTGGAGGTGGCACAGGCCACCACCACAAAGAAACCGGAAAAAGAAACAGAAAAGAGAGTAGGGGTCAGTACGGATTTTAGAGCCACCATGAATAGTTATTATGAGGAAATTGAACATACAGAGTATCAGGATTAAGTTAAATTAAATTAAAGTGAAGTTATAAAAAGGCCATGTTAAAGTAATGTGTTCTCAGCAGTGTTTTAAAGTGCTCTACTGTATCAGCCTGGTGAATTCCTATTGGCAGGCTATTCCAGATTTTAGGTGCATAACAGCAGAAGGCCGCCTCACCACTTCTTTTAAGTTTTGTTCTTGGAATTCTAAGGAGACACTCATTTGAGGATCTGAGGTTACGATTTGGAATATAACGTGTCAGACATTCTGATATATAAGATGGGGCGAGATTATTTAAGGCTTTATAAACCATAAGCAGAATTTTAAAGTCAATCCTGAATGACACAGGTAACCAGTGTACTGACGCTAAGACTGGTGTGATGTGTTCTGATTTTCTTTTCCTAGTTAGGATTCTAGCAGCTGCATTCTGCACTCGTTGTAAACGATTTCTGTCTTTTTTGGGTGGTCCTGAGAGGAGTGCGTTACAGTAATCTAGTCGACTGAAAAAAACGCGTAAATTAATTTCTCAGCACCTTTCAGTGATATAAGCGGTCTAACTTTACTTATGTTTCTTAAGTGAAAAAATGCTGTCCTAGTGATCTGATTAATATATCTCATATATATATACTGTACATATTATTCAGCATAAAAGATTAACATTATTGCAGCAGTAAAAGTTAGAAACAAATGTAAAATTTACAACTGTAATAAATAATAATAAAGTAAAAATTGGCATGGAATGGTCCATCCATCCATCTGTCCATTATCTAACCTGCTATATCTTTAATACAGGGTCACAGGGGTCTGCTGGAGCCAATCCCAGCCAACACAGGGCGCAAGGCAGGAAAGGATTATGTGTTTAGATAAGTTCCTGTAATACCAAAAAACGAGTAAATCAAACAACAGAAACATGACTGCCTAATGCCGGGTTTGGCCACTGTAAACTGGAATTGTTTGAAGTGATTGCAATTCCAGTATTAAAATTTGCATTGTAGCAAAACCTTTATTAACAATTGGTTGCCCTTTGATTTTTTTATGACTTATTTCTGATAATCCAGATTTTATTATTCCTTTAACATTGATAATCTAGTACTCTACGCAGACATGAAGATAAAACCATTCATAGGTTAGTGACTCAGTTGTACTGCCGCTCATTACACGCATTAACAAAGACATGTAATCAAATAAGAGATTGTTCTGCTGCAATGTAATTATCAGCAGTTAGTGTTCAAATGCCAAAACATGTGCTTGAATGCAACTTTTATTAGTACTTTTGTAGCAGGCGTCCCTTACCAAGGCGGCTTACCACAAACAAGTCATGATATACCCAATTTGAGTAATTCAAAAGAACACAGTTAGCAAGCAATGAAGAACATTACTCAAAATAGCACAAGAAGCACAGTACTACAGTTAGTCCAAAGGCTCGACAAACTTGAGCACAGAGTTTGGCTGCAGTTGACCGTCCTGGAGTATTCAAGCTTTTTTTCCCATTAAAGGCATTGCATTATTTCTTTACTTGTGAACATTGTAAGAGGTCACCCTAACACCAGCAGGGTTATAAAATGCACGTTTATTCTCACTCATAGTCCCAACACAGTCCCGCACAGCACACAGTACTCTCGTACCAAACACCTCTACACACTGGCTTTTCCAATGTCCATGGGCCACTTTTCTTCCTCCTGTTGCTGGAGCTTCATCCATTTCCAGCTCCCGACTCTCACTCTCCGACTGTTGGAAGGTGACCCCCTTTATAATCACCTGGACGTGCTCCAGGTCCTCGCTGACATTCTTCTGGTGGCACTTCCTGGTGTGGCGGAAGTGCCGCATGAACACCTGGAAGCACTTCGGGCGTTGCTGGAAAGTCTTTCTTCCTCCCTCCCAGGTCTGGGGGAAGTGTAGATCTCCTGGGCTTTATGAGGCTTGGGGTGCCCCCTGGCGGTAGCCACGGGTTTGAGCCTCCCTGCTACTTCCCTGTGGTCCCCTTGCTATCCAGGGCATTTTCCCCCTCGTGACCCGGGCGGACATATAGCTCTCCTTCCAGGTGTCCCGGCTGGGTCTGCCCCCCAACCTCCTGCCACAACATAAAGAGCCAATTAGAAGCTCTGCTTTCTAAGAACATCTCTTTAAATTAGTAGTTTTTCCAGTATTTCCTATTTTATGAAGAAAAAAATCTGAATTCATTTTAAGAAGTGGCACAATAATGAGTCAGGGTATCACTAGAAGGTAACATGCGTCTAAACAGTTTACTCACATGTGTCCAATTCTGTTTAATTACACACATAATCTTCAGGAGCTTTTTTGTGTATTCATCATGTCACATAAATCATCCAATGGGAAACTCTAAATACCCAAAGAGCTGAGGATCATTGAGGAGATACAATGATGTATCTCGCTCTGGGGAGACAGTGGCACTCTAGTAAATACAAAGGAAAACACGCACTCTTGAATAAAAAATGTACACTGACAAGTTGGTAATTCAGAAAAGATTATTTAAAGGTCTGCTTGATACACCATTGGAGAGGGACACAAAACTATCAGTCTCATGTCATGATGATCATTATAAACACAGCATATTTCATGGCCTCTGAGATGAAATTAAATGTACAACATCAGCATAGTCATGCCATTTGTAATAAGTTACGTGTCACCCAGAACAGGCATAATGTAGGAATTTGAGATTAATGGTGAATCTATAACATCTAACTTTGCTAAAAAAAAAAAAACAAAAGCTGCTCAACATCTCTATATATATATAAAATCCAATGTCTGTCTGCCTGTCAATCTCTCCACTTTTCATGAGAGAACTACTTAATGGATTTAGATCGGATTTTTTCTATAATTTGCTTGAACATTCCGGTTGATATTGCAACCTCTCTCATTGCACTAAGAATTATAGTTCAGATGTGGCACCAATTTATTCACACAAATACAAGAGACAAGCTGCAGGCTGAGGAGAGGGGGAGGCAGGACCTCAGGAGTAGGGTGCCAGGCAGGACTCTCCTGACTCATGCACCAGCCTCCGTTTGAGTCGCTCTACCTTCTCGCCACGTGTTGGAACATACCTCGCCTCTGCTTAGATACTGATACCCGTTTGCTTTTTGATTTTTACAGTTTGTCCCGTTTCACGTTCTGCACAGGTAGAGCCGCGGGGGACAGCTAGTTAAGAAAAACTTTATGCTCTTAAATGACCCACTCCAGGAAGTCTGCAATAAAGAAAGGCAAGCAGATAATTTGTAATGATATTTGAATAAAATAACTATATTTTCAAACAAAAATAGACAATTGAGTCCATCACTCTTTTTTACAAGTAGTATTTCATTACTTAAGATGTTGTAATATCCATCCATCTATTTCTGCAAGTTCTCTGGATCTTTTCATTAGCCATATGACTTTATAGTTTGTCCTGATTCCAGGGAATCTTTATACTGTAGTTTTAGCCTATATAGTTATAGTTCACCAGATTGTTAAAGTTAGGACAGCAATGTAACCAAATGTAATGGGATAACCAGAAGAACAGTTTTAAAAGCAAGCCAGGAATCGATACCAAAAGACAAACTGAGAATGTATTTAAACCAAAGAATCATAATCAAAATACTAAAAATAAAGTCAGGATCCAAGACATCTTAACAGCTCAAAAAGGAAACACTAAATATCATAGTAGTTTAATAATGTAAATAGGGTTAGGGTTAGGTGTTTTATCATTATGAGGCTTTGGGGTGACCCTATCCTTAAAACACAGATATTTTTATTCCCACACCCAGATTATTTGCTACGTAGACCTACACAGATATGTCCTCCATCCCAACTCTTGTTCTCGTCTCTTTGTCTTCACCAGGCCTGGAAGGAGAGACAGACACAACGCACTTGAAAATGGGGACTACAGATCCAATCAACACCCAGTACTACTATAACTGCTACCATGCTACACTTCTCATATTAGAGGACGTCTCCTTTTTATTCATTTATACTCCAGGCAACAGGACAGAGCAAATACTAAATGCAAGTGAGGGGAGCAGGTAATAAACTATTATTCATTCATTATAGATTTAACAATCTTAATATGCCAAGGGTAGATGTAAAATAAAAAGATAAACAAATCTGTCAAAAATCCCTCTATATAACCTGGATATTTATAGAAGCTGTCACAGGCGGCTTCTACCGGCACACACAATCTGTGTCAGCATTCCGAGAGGCTCTACTCTTGTGTTTCTGCACGTCACAAACCTTCTGAAATTCATTCTTGTCTCTTCCTAATTTCACTTGAAGTTGTTGAATTTTAAAAGCTTGTCAAGACAAAGATTAGACACCCCTAGCCCTTCTCTGTCCAATGTCATTTTGACAGACCGTATCAGTAGATGTTCATGAGGTGTATATGTAGAAAAGTATCCAATGGTTCAGTGAATTTACTTTTATGCTTGTGGAAAGTCTAGAAAAATGACCAGTTTACCATTTAAGGTTCTGACCTTTCATTTTGCCAGACTGTAGATTTTTGTCTTCGTTTTTGCTAGTTTAGCCTTCAGTCTGCTGCCGCTACTAACACTTCTTCTTTCTGTGGGTAGGCAAGCTGTTACTGTTACTGAGATCAAACATTCAAGTAAAAATAAAAATATTAAAAGTACTGCACTTATGATCCCAAAAATGCTAAACAAGCCGATGATAAAACAAGGAAAAGTAAATAAAACATGGTTTAATAATAAGAAAAGTTAGTATTCCTTAAAAGCAACATAAAGATTTTTTGTAGGAATTACACAAAACTTGGAAAAATATGCATCCGGTGGATTGATCTTTTTGTTGTTGTGTCAATGATGTAATTCTTGCAATTTCTGGAACCACTCAATGGCAACCGAAGCTGCAACCCAAAAATGATGAAAAGCTGTTTCAAAATAATTAATTAATACAATACAAATTATCAAGGGGACAAAATGAATCATGACACAGGTTCCTTGAGTGTGTTCAAGTTTGTCAGGGGACTTTGGGTGTTTTAAGTTCATTTTCCACTTTCTTTTGTGATGTTGTTCTTTATTTGTTTTCATATAAGTTCCTCCTGATTGAGGAATGGGATTTGCAGGATCAATGGTGCTGTCTTCTCTGGATATGCATCACCCAGCTACAGCTACATTGCCATGCATGTGTATACTCATCTGTGATGTAATGAACACCATCATATAATTTAAGCCTCACCACTTCTTTTAAGTTTAGCTCTTGGAAATTTGGAATTAACTTGCTTAGAGATCTATATATAGACAACGTCTTTGCATCCTATGAACAATTACATTCCAAATTTAACATTCCAGCTACACATTTCTTTCACTATCTTCAAATCAGGAACTTTGTTAAACAGAACCTTCCAGATTTTCCTCATCTTGCACCCTCATCCATGCTGGAAAAAATACTGCTCAATCTCAAGGACTTAGACTCCATCTCTACAATATATAAAATCATTTTACAATCCCTCCCTTTCAAAGATCCAAGAGGACACTGAGAAAAAGATCTCTCAATTAATATATCAGAAAAGGAGTGGAAAGTAGCGATGCAGAGAATTCACTTGAGCTCCATATGCACAAAGCATACAATTATACAACTCAAAATTATACATCGAGCACATCTGTCTCGACTAAAACTCTCCAAAATGTTTCCAGGGCAAAATCCAACCTGTGAACGTTGCAATCAAGTCCCAGCCTCACTGGGTCACATGTTCTGGGCCTGCACCAAATTAACATTATTCTGGACAAACATTTTTAATTACCTTTCAGACAGCCTTGGACTCACAATCCCTCCTAACCCATTAACAGCTGTGTTTGGGGGTCTTCCAGAGGGGCTTAAAGTGGAGAAGGACAAACAAACTGTGATGGCATTCACTACACTCTTGGCACGCAGACTCATTCTGATAAACTGGAAGAACCCAAACTCTCGTCTTTTAAGTCAGTGGGAAACCGATGTGTTATATTATTTGAAATTGGAAAAAATCAAATACTCAGTTAGAGGATCCTTCCAGACCTTTTTCAAAACATGGCAGGATCTAATCAGTAATATTTTAAAATAAGCTCATAAAGCACAGAGAATTTATTAATTTAGGTATGTTTACAAGCCTTAAATTTTATGCCGTTTGGCTTGCTCTCTCTCTCAAGGGTGGGGATCGATCTGTTCTTAACTCAATTCTTCTTTTTGTAAAACTTGATTGCTTTGTATGGATTCCAATAAAATTAATAAAATAAATATATATATATATATAAAAAAAAAGTTTAGCTCTTGGAATTCTAAGCAGACCCTCATTTGAAGGTCTGAGGTTAGGATTTGGAGTGTAAGGTGAGAGACATTCTGAAATATAAGATGGAGCAGATTATTTAAGGCTTTGTAAACCATAAGCAGTATTCTGATTCTAGAAGCTGCATTCTGCACTAGTTGCAATCGACTGATGTCTTTTTTGGGTGGTCCAGAGAGGAGTGCATTACAGTAATCTAGTCGACTAAAAGCAAAAGCGTGAACACATTTCTCAGCATCTTGCAAAGTTATAAGGGTTGTAATTTTTGGTATATATTTCTTAACTGAAAAATGCTGTCGTAGTGATCTGATTAATATGTGATTTAAATTTCAGGTCACAGTCAATAGTTACTCCTAATTCTATACCTCCGTCTTGACTTTCAAGCCTAATGGATCAATTTTATTTCTACAGTGTAAACTACAGTATTACTGCAGTTTGTGTTTTCAAATTCCTGAGCTCATTCATATTACGTCTGATGTAACTGACAAGCTGCAAAGCCAGAAAGGTAGAATAATAGTAAAAATATGATCAGTAGAATAAGTCTTTCTCTGGGTTCTCTGTATTCTGAGTCTTGAACCCAGTTTCTGTCTAACACAGATTAATTGAGTACAAAATTAGAGGTTAAAATATATTTTGAGAGTAACAAAACAAACCCTGTCCTTGAAGGGAATTTATGGACCCACATTGTTTCTCAAACAGTGCCTTTCAGACACAGCTCATATAAAGATAGCTGAGTGCTCAGGAATGAACTTACGTTAGGAGCCACTTGGGGTGTCCATTGACCCCAAAAGTAAGCCTAAGTTTAAAGCCTCCTCGCAGCCACAGCACAACTCTGTTCATAGAGTTTGTGGTGAAGGCTCAAGGAAGGAAGCAACAGAAACGAGAGTTGTAATCAGAGAGAAGATAAGTCAGAGTGCTGGAGTGTGTAGGACCTGCATGGTCAAGCCAGGACATCAGTGATATTATTTTGTTTCTGTTTATTCATTGTGTTATTGTTAAGTAATAAAGAGGACCATTTTTACTTTTGTACCCTCCAGATGGATACCTGTCACAAGGCCTCTTTATTCTCTTATGAATGGTAACAAAGCCAGAAAATTGAATTGTTATCCCTACTGTCTTTCTTAAATATTGGTATGTTAATTTTTTAATTTTTACTACAAGGTGTTATCCTTTTCTAACTAGGACTGATACAAAAGAAACAAATAAATATTCCACCTTGGTCATCTGCCTAAATTGGTTATTGTAATGCATAGCGTGCTAACTCAATTTGGCTCTTTACACTTCAAATATCTGAATATATAATTCAGCAATCCGGATCCTGGGCTCATATCTTATCTGCTTTTATTTTACTTGTGTTTAAATTAATGTTAACTTTGTATGCATGCTAATAGCTGTTTCTTTACACTTATTGTGCGGTGTCTCTAAATCTGTGATAGCACATTATAAATAAAGCGTTGTTACTTTCTAGAGTTGACTGGTAGTCCGGGTGTCTACATATCAACAAAACTCTCAACTTAAAAGAAATCTCCCACCTTTAAGTACCAAAAAGGAAGCAGATGTAACTGGATAAAGAGAAAATACATTATGCTATCAAATAATAGGCTATACTGTCAATATAGTATAGCATTTTTAACACATTTATAAAAAAAAAATGGGGTTTATTACCAAGTTGGTGATATTTAAAAATACATACTGTCTTACTGCATATTAAGGATGCATAAAAATCAATATGAAAAATGTGAAAGTTGAACAAGTTATAATAATTCTCTGGAACAAAAAATTACCAGTTGAGGCTAATTATGTGAATTTCCCCTTGGGATTAATAAAGTATCTTTCTATCTATCTATCTATCTATCTATCTATCTATCTATCTATCTATCTATCTATCTATCTATCTATCTATCTATCTATCTATCTATCTATCTATCTATCTATCTATCTATCTAATTAAGGGGTACCAAAGTTACCAAAACTCTAATTAGCAGTTAACTAAAGTGCTTTAGTTCAAATATAATTAAAACAACTAAATTGTATCATTCATATGCACCTCAAATTACGTTTTGTGAGAAAAAACCGCCATAGACTTGAAAACTCGTGTGTGAAAGCAGAAAAGTTCAGAAACGATTGGCCACTTTGCAGTTAAAGCAGAAATGAGTTAAGCACAAAAACACAAGACATATTACCAGGAAAGGGCAACAGTATATATTATTAACTATTATTAGAGAGTCATGTAAAGCTGAAGGAACCATCACTAACTCAAGGAACAATTAAGTTGCAAATGAGATAACTGAGGTTCACACAAGAGGCGCTAAAGACACAGCCAGTAAACAGCAGGAAAGATTATTAGCTATGTCAGGCTCAGTGAGTGTGACTGTTAAATTTTAATATGCAAAATCCTTCCTCCCTAAAAATAATGCATTTTAAACACTTTCGTGTGTGGGAGGACTAACTGTTTCTGACAGGGTAAACTTAAAACTGGAATCTTTACGATACCTTATCCATAAAAAGCCTTGCGATGGGGAGTTCATTAGTGAGGGACTGTATGCAGCACTGGCAGGTACCAACAACAACTTAGTGATATGCCTGATCATTTAAATAGGAAGCAATAAAAGGAAATTTACAGAATAAACTGTAACATATACAACTGTAAAGAGGTCTAGAGGGAAAAGAGACAAGACAAACCAAAACGTCTCTTTCACTTCACTTAACCTGATGACACAACAGAGAAGGCCATTCTATCTTTGGCAACATCTTTCAAACCCCTTAAGGGGTATCCCCAGATTCTCTTAGGCCAATCAGGAGATCTTATCAGTCTAGCATGCCCTGTGTCTTCTGAGGGAGGAGCCCAAGGGAGCACTCGATCTACATGAGCAAACTACCTAGCCTGTCTTTTCCTGATTCAAAGAAGCAGTGGTTCTACTCAGAAGTCCTGCAGTACTGCTGAGCTCTCCTTCCTATCATGGAGAGTAAGTCAGAAATCCTATTTCATCACTTGTGCTCCTGATTTCATTGGGTTGGTCACTACCCATCATTCATGACTATATTTGAGTGTGGGGATAGAGACTGACTGGTAAATTTGAAATTTCATGCAAGGATTTAGCTTCTTCTTCATTGCCACAGACCTCTTAACTGATTCATTAGCCAATCCCTTGATCACATTTACCCTCACTTGTGAACAAGACCCCAAAGTACTTGAAATACTTCAATCAGAGGTAGATGCTCAACCCCTACCTACTATAAAATGACCATGACCTCAGACTTGGAGTTGCCAGATTTTATCCCAACCACAATGTGCAGGTCATCCCAGTGCACACTGGTGTTCACAGTCTAACGAGGTCAAGATGACTATATTATTGGCAAACAAGACTTGAATGGTGCCTTAGTATCCTGTCCATGAATGTTATGAACAGGAGAGAAGACTGGGCACTGACCTCTGATTCGCACCAAGTATGCACACACAGATACTACTATGCAAACAGAAAGACCAATGGCAGGCAGCAGTAGAACCCATTCTACCCTGGCACCCATACTATTTATATCACCTTCCACAAGATATGACAAATCAACAAGCCAAATGGAGGTTAATGTGGTTAGACTCTATTAGCAGCTGTTATAAAATAGTTTGAATTAAATATTTGCAAGGTTTTCTGTTTTTATGGATGTTTTATTACCATATAGTGTTTTCAGGTATAAGGGGTTCAAATATGACATTGGTTTTGATGTCTAATAAGTACAGTAAAACCTTGATTATCCACCAGTCTCTGTTCATGGTCAGCACCAAAAAAAAGCACATGCCAGCGCCTACCTATTACTGTACTACAACTGTTGTTTGGTGCGCTGCGAGCTGTGCACATTGGAACAATTCTCCAATGTGCTAGCGCACAGTGTTCTTCCCCAGCACCACGTGAGCGCCCTCATTTTGAAATCCCAGTATCAGTTACTGTACATACCTTCAGCTTTACAAGCATTTCACAACTTTTCTCTTTTGTTATAATTAATCTACTGTACTGTACATTGTTATGTTCGATAAACATATGTATGTAGTACTGGAATTTACTGTACAGAGTAGGAAGACCAACTGTGAACAATATAAAGCGTGATGCCGACAAAATGTGCCGAAAATGAAAACAATTTTGTTCTTGTTAATGTAAATGTACTTCTGAATTGTAATTTTCTTTTAAAATTTGGTTATATTATATTTTGTTAATATATTGTGACGTGCAGGCAGCTTATGATGCTCTGTGCAGGAGCAGAAAGGGTGGAATGAATGCTGATGGGACTGGGTGAAAGGCTTCTATTCTTTAAGGGAATAACAACAACATTTATTTATTTCTATAGCACATTTTCATACAAACAGTAGCTCAAAGTGCTTTACATATTAAAGAATAGAAAAATGAAAGACATAATTATAAAACAAAATAAATCAACATTAACATCGAATAAGAGTAAGGTTCAATGGCCAGGGGGGACAGAAAAAACAAAAAAAACTCCAGACGGCTGGAGAAAAAAATAAAATCTGTAGGGATTCCAGACCATGAGACCGCCCAGTCCCCTCTGGGCATAACGGAGTATAATGACAGGGTACCATTTGTTACGGCACAAAGACTCCAAGTAAAACATTGAAAACTCAAGTACATGTGAGTTGTGTTTCCTTATTACACTGGTTGTAACAATATTATATGAATTAATTCATTTTGTTAATACTATATTTCATTTTGTAAAAAAAAACAAAACTATTTGTTAATCTACAGTATATAAATTAGCTGTTCTGTTATTTGTCCTTTCTCTTATCTGTCACAGCCCCAGTCCCGACCCATTACAGATAATCAAGTTCATTAAAATTATTTAGTGCCATTTTCTACTCCATTTTGTTTTACTGTAGGTTTTGGCCATTTTGCGAGTCCTGTTGTTAAGACACACTCCATGTTGCATGTTGGTGTGGCCTCCGAGGTCATGACATCTTATTCCATCGATGGCATACATTAAAAGGTTGCATGGTACTGACCTTTCCACAAGATTGAATAGTGAGATTTGGACCACCGAACAAGGACAATGATAGCCTGCTTCATGTTGGCCAAATGTGCAGATAGGAATTTCATTGCACTGTGTACACGTTAACATATCTCAGAAATGGACAGGTGATACTACATTTTTTTTATCAAAGAAATACCTATATTTTTGGATAAGTCAATGTCGTTATACATCTGTATATGTTTCTAATTGCAACAGAGAGAAGTGGAGATTAAACAAAATGAAACATAACTTTTTTAGTGCATGCCAAGTTGCTTATGAGAATATGGAAGGAAGAGAATGACTGTGGACAGCATTAATAACTTTTACGGTTTCTAGATGGTAGACGTTTATTTAAGTCCATTTTATGAAGAGTCAGTTGTAATTTTAGGCTTTGATGCCCATATAGTGGAATTATACTACTATTTGTTAAACCACACTAAACTGGGAAATACAAAGAAGTAGCATTTTTGGCTCCAAGCCAGCAAGGAGTTACTGCAATTATGGAATCCAATTATACACACACACAAAAAAAATTGTGAAGTCATAAAAAAGAAATTGGTAGTGAAGCAGTGCAGATGATGGATGGAAAACTTGCATTTCAGCCAGCAATTAGAAAAATTGTGAAATTTTAAAAAACACATACATAACCCTAGTTTGCTTTCTTGCATTAACCAATCATAAAAATGTACGTTGGTTAGTACTGTATATACAGTATACTTCTGTGTATATGTGGCTCTACTGCGGGACTCCTCTGAGGAGTTGCAGGAGAGCTTTGAGGTTGATATTTAGGATCTAGAATGCCATTTGCAGCACCAGTGCAGGAATGAAGACAGCTGAGAGTCTGCTACATCTGCAGCTCCACCACTTTGAAAATGCTGCTCCATATTTTATGATTAGGTCAGGAACACAGCTACTGGCAGAACTTCAGAAAAGATCCTGACTTAGATATGTTAATAGAGATGTGGAAGGTGTACCAGATCAGGTTTCCACTGATCCCAGGTGAGGAGTGTGAGGTGGAGCTGGTTAAATGACTGCTCAAGCAAAGGATGAAGCAGATTGTAGCAGCATTACAGAGCAGCCAAAGAGTGAGAGCAACCTGAAATGTCTGTTGCAGCATCAGCTCAGGAATGAAGGATGACAACCAAGAGTCCAGTACGTCTGCAGGTAAACAAAAGAAAGTGTGTTTGCCCACATAAAATGGACAGGTCACAACACAGGGGTGTAGCTGTAAATACCTCTGCGGCACTGCATGACAGCACAGCGCTCAAAATACCTACTGCACTGCATCACAGCACAACGGTGAAGACCACTGCTGCTACGCCCTTGTCTCCAGTTGAGAACTGCAACAGAAGAGAACACCACCCCACTCTTTTAAAGAGTTTGCACACCTTTGGAGTTGAAAGAGGTCACTGGGGACTTCTGACTACTCAAAGGAAGCACCGACAAGTTGGATCAGCCTGAAGATGACTTAAGGGCTGAGTCAGCATGAGCTGGCATTCCATCATTTAAATGAGCAGCTGCAGTGTAGCCTATAAAAAAGGGAGGCCTGCCAAAACTGCATAATCTGCAACTAGTGTGGCCAAAGCATTAAAAGAACTCTGTAAGCTTCTTTCATAACTAACCTATTGCTGTAAATAATAAATTGTCCTTAGTATCTGCAGTGATGGAGACAAAGACCAAAGAAAATCAAAAAGGGTGTCTTTATTAAATAATGACACACAAGGTAGAGATAAACCAAATGAAAACGCAAAGTTTCAAAAATAGCACAACACACACAAAAACACTGCCACCCCTAGACCTGCTTTCATGTGATGATGCCCTTGAAATTTGGTAAGACATCTTTAGGATGTCTCCATCCCATATAAAAGTGAATCTCACCTCCAAGCTCTGCCACCTAGTGAACCATTGTGTCCTTGCACCAGATATCTCCAAACAGCCTCCAAAGAGTTGAACTTGAAACACAGTTGCACAGGTGCCTTCCTTGTGTTCTGGTCAGGCTAAAGGAATTCAAAATTTAACACCCATGCTTTTTCACTCATTGGCCTCACTCACAAATTGTCATGCTTAGGTCCTTCATAAATTTCCCTCTAGACTAATAAAGTGTCTATCTATCTATCTATCTATCTATCTATCTATCTATCTATCTATCTATCTATCTATCTATCTATCTATCTATCTATCTATCTATTATATAGTGTCTTTCAAATGAGAGAATTAAAGCAAAACTGAGTGTCATTATAAACAATGCTGCACATCTCTGACACATTAACACTGAGGACTTTCAGCAAACAAATTGTACAGCAGATGTGTGTCCAGAAACGATACTGGGGAAAATTTATACCAATAGTTGCCTGCATAATGCCCTACTCTGACCGTGACTACCAAGTAACAAATTTTCTTTCTTTTTCATTTTCTTCCTTTTTAGCTATTCTGGTATTTCTATCTATCTATCTATCTATCTATCTATCTATCTATCTATCTATCTATCTATCTATCTATCTATCTATCTATCTTGTGACAGCTTCTACCTGTATGCATAGACAATCTGAATCTGTCAGTATGGGCGTCACTAACTCTTGCTGG
This sequence comes from Polypterus senegalus, assembly GCF_016835505.1. Lineage (NCBI taxonomy): Eukaryota > Metazoa > Chordata > Cladistia > Polypteriformes > Polypteridae > Polypterus > Polypterus senegalus. The sequence continues at coordinate 97,988,703 of NC_053171.1, read as the reverse complement.
TCCTTGTTGAGCTTTACATTTACTATTTGCTGTGACAGAGGTGCCATTTCTGCTGTTAGAAAACACCTTCTCACAAGACAATCCCTTAGAATGCAAACAAAGAACCTTTATTTTATATAGCACTAGTCTTTAATGGACACCCTTCCATGGTTTTTACAGAACAGAGCTACTACACCCATGGCTAAAGTGTACATTTCACTAAAGTGAAATGACCTTAACCTAAGAAGGGTACATCCATTAATTCTGCACATTTTAAGGTTTACTTTGTATTTATTATTTGAGTTCAACAGAGTGAAAAGGAAAATAAAACAGTCAATGAGGCCTGTTTTAAAGTTTGGACACCTTGTCAGTTAGCACTTTATAACACCACCCTTGGCAGGAATCAGTTTACAGATGTCTTGGCTCACACTCAAGTTAGGGCCACACAGTTACTAGGAGTTGAACATTAAACTATTCACTATATCACATCTTTTCTCTTTTACATATAATTGCTGTTTCTGTGATGAACGCATAGAATGCCCATGGAGGTAAAGCTGGTCAACTAGCCTTCATGTTTTTGACTTTTATTTAAGCAAAATCCTTTGTATATCCAGATTTGTGTGTTGGGGGACATTTTTGATTCCTTCTCTAAGTTGCTACCAAGTGTTTGGATATACAATTCCGGTACTTCTCTTTGTTTGAGAAACTGTGCATCTAAAACAAAAGAAAAACATTAGGTAAGATTGAACTGAAATTTGAATATTAGTTAACATTTTATAAATTGCAAAATGATGATATAGCTTTTTTTCTTCTTAAGGGCATTAGTATATAATACAGAACTTTCCTCTTGTGGTTGCTGTGTCTGTCTGTCTGTCCATTCATTTGTTTGTATTCATGAAGCACTCTGACTCCCAGTAAACCAATTTATTTGAAAATTTTGCACTTTTACTTTTCACAGAAATTAGTGGTGACCATTCAATTTTCGCTCAGCTAACCTGAATGCAGTGCACTGTACAAATTTCGGAAATTTCCAATTGAAAAGCACATGCAAATTTACAAACTTTTCTGTCTTAGCGCAGTTAAACATTCTGTGCAACTTCAGTTTAGGATTAGTTTGCTGTTTCAAATGTAATTTGAAAGAGGTCACTTTAGCTTATACTGTACAGTAGACTATGTGACGCATGAGTCGAGGTCTTGCACCTCAAAACACGAGGCTAAGTCTCAGTACTTTAGCAAAACCAGCTTTAGTCAACTTGAAACAGGAACAGCACGGTTATTTATTTATTGTAGCAGGATCTACCATTCTCCCATACACAGACACAGCAAGAGGGCACAGTGGGGGCCAGGTCAGTGGCCAAGTAATACTGTTCCCTGCATTTATAATGTCCCTTGTATCACCCATCGGTGACAGGCACGCACGGTGTGATCTTAATCGTTGTTTCCAAGGTTCCCTGCCTCTGCAGTGCAAACCTGTGGTTGCCTCGGCAACAGACAAGCAGCCTTTCACATACACAGCAGTTGTGCTTCAGCGTGCCATCCTGTTGGTTTGGGTCCTAAAAGAGTTCAGAAACCTCACAATTAGCTTAGCAAATAGTTGTATTTATTTACAAAACAAAACTATATTAACAAAATATAGTATTAACAAAAATAATTACTTCGTATAATATTGTAACAACAAGCATAATAAGCAAATAGAACTCAGAGGTACTCGAGTTTTCTACGTTTTGCTTGGAGTCTTCGTTCTGTAACAAATGGTATCCTGTCTTATACTCCGATACCTGAGTTATGGAGCACACCTCCTAAACAATAAAAGAATGCTTTCCCTACCAATCAGTTCATCTCCTGCTGCTTTCGTTCTTTTTTTCTCTGTACAGCAAACGCTCCTGCTTGTTGTCTCCTGAATCCTTCCTCAAAACTTCCTTCTGCCGCACCTTCCTTTTTCTCCAAACTTCTTCTCCTGTCACTCATCTTGTAAGAGGCATGTCTGCCCCTTAGAGAACAGAAGCCCTTCACCCAGTCCCATCACTTAAAGCATTCATTCCACGCTTAATACTCCCGCACAGTACATCACAAGCTGCCTGCCCGTCACAATATTAACAAAACATAATACAACAGAGTTTAAAAAGAAAATTACAATACACAAGAACATTAACATTAATAGAGAATAACATTAACGTCTGTGGTTTCCATTTTCAAAACGTTTTTCAATTTTGTCGGCATCACGCTTTATGTCGTTCACTGTTGTTCTTCCTACTCCATAAATTGAAGCAATACTTGAAGCACTTTTGCCATTTTGTTAATGTTTAATAATTTCAATTTTTTGGTGACAATTCCAACAACACACACATACGTTTATCGGCCATAACAATGTATACTAGATTAATTATAACAAAAGAGAAAAGCTGTGAAATGCTACAACTGAACATACGTAAGTGACACTGTGATTTCAACACGTGGTGCTGGGGAAGAACACTACAAGCTAGCACAAGGGAGAGTTGTTCCAAAGTGCAGAGCTCGCAGCGTACCGCACGGCAGGAATAGTACAGTAGGTGGGCACTGGTGAGCCTTGATGGCTAACGGAGACTGACTGTTAATCAAGTGATGGATGATCGACATTTTACTGTATTTAAGTTCCCAAACACACACAAATGTTACACCATGCATACATCTTCTAATATGTTATTATTATTTCAGGTTTGACAATGTTAGAAAATGTGTTTTTACTGTATAAACCCCATGAATAATCTAGACATTTGTACTTTTCCAGAGTGATCTGCCTATCTGTCTGCGCTCAAACTGGGCACTGCTATGGCTGCAACAGATGATGCCTTCATTTTGTAGCAGAACGTTTTCAAAAATAAAACTGTATTTCTTTCTTATACCTTAAATCAGATTTCCTGTGTAGCTTTTTCATTATATTAGATTTGAAAAAATGCGCTTATAAAAGTAAGAAGTTGTCTCCATGCATCTAAAATATAAGTAAAACCTACATTATAAAGTTCTCTCTACTGCTTTAAACTGTGGACTGCATAGCAGTGAAGATGCCAAATAAAAAGTGGTGTCATGTCTTCCGTAAATGACAAGTGCTGAATTCACCATCATGAGTCCACCCTTTTATCATTTACTTCATGTTGGCTTGGGGATTTCAGGCGTGTGCCACTCTAGCACATATTTATTATGCAGAGATGCATGCTGTGCTCTGCAGTAGAGTTATATGATAAATACTACTCTGTGCTGCACTTTGAATAAACAGAGCACTGAAAAATAAAACTAAATCTAAGTTGACATCCTCACAGTAAGCTGATGGGAAGAGAAATATACCTCTATCGTATTTAGACACATCCCATTGCTGCCAGCTTTAACCAGGGTCTCCATGATGCAGTAGATTTTTTACATAAAAGTGCGAGTCGGATATGCAGGATCAACTGATTATGTTAACGAAAAAAATATCATTCTTTCGACAAGCATACTTGTATGGGTTAGTGGTCACTTACTGAAGAGCGGATCGTCTAAACTCTGTTTAATTGATTTCTTGTTCAACATGATAGAAGTGTCAAAGGGCAAGTATAGACTTCCAGGTTTACTTTTTTACTTTTTTTATCACTATTTAATTAATATTGTTTTTATCAGTATGCTGCTGCTGGAGTATGTGAATATATAGCCGGAAGCCCTCCGGGTGTCCCTGATCCTCTTCCCCCCAGCACTTCCTGGTGTGGCGGAAGTGCTGAGGTCCAGGGCTCCCAAGGCATTGGGGTGCCCCCTGGTGGTAACCACGGGCCCCTACAGGGTTGGGCTTCCACGCCCTCTGCCCGTGGCCCCCAACACAACCAGGGTGGGCGTCCCAGCTGGATACCACCCCCAGCCGCGTACCACACTATCTATCTATCTATCTATCTATCTATCTATCTATCTATCTATCTATCTATCTATCTATCTATCTATCTATCTGTTGTGGGGTACAGCCCGGACACAGACAGGCAGACATGTTGTTTCATCACACACGTTTATTTACAGTTATTATTTACACAATAAATTGCACACTCCCAGTTCCTCAGCACCAATCACCCCTTTAAGTACTGGCCAACACAATGCCTCTCACAATCTTCAGACCGCCTTCACTCCTCTCCTCCGAGCTCCGTCCTCTTCCACCCGACTCTAGCTATCGAATGGAGGGAGGCAGCCCCTTTTATGCACCCCCGGATGGGCTCCAGGTGCTTCCTGAGGAGCCTCCGCCCCCGTGTGGCGGAAGTACCAGCTGTATAGCCGGAAGCCCTCCGGGTGTCCCTGATCCTCTTCCCCCCAGCACTTCCTGGTGTGGCGGAAGTGCTGAGGTCCAGGGCTCCCAAGGCATTGGGGTGCCCCCTGGTGGTAACCACGGGCCCCTACAGGGTTGGGCTTCCACGCCCTCTGCCCGTGGCCCCCAACACAACCAAGGTGGTCGCCCCCTCGTGGTCTGGAGGAGGCACAAGCCCTCCTCCGGTCCTCCTGGGCGTCCCAGCTGGATACCACCCCCAGCCGCATACCACACTATCTATCTATCTATCTATCTATCTATCTATCTATCTATCTATCTATCTATCTAAACACATTGCATTCTGTTACAAAACTTTTACAAAATCATTTTTCATTGTTGTCCTCAAGTTGAAGAGTAAAATTATATGTGGTTTGTGAATAATAATTCTTTGCATTTCTATAGCGCTTTTCTCACTACTCAAACGCTCAGCAATTTCAGGTTAAGATCCTTGCTCAAGGGCCCAACAGAGCAGACTCCCTTTTGGCATTTGTGGGATTCAAACTGGCAACCTTCCGATTGCCAGTGCAGATCCTTAGCCTCAGAGCCACCACTCTGCCTGAATCAATTCATGAATAAATAAATGGAAAAAAAAAAACCCTCACACAACCTGACAAATATAACCAGCATGGGAAAAACAAATCTTTCAGAAATAAAGTATTATACCTTGAAATATGTTACAGACCAATTGATTCTTAAATTGATCTTGTTTTTTAAAAATACTGAAAGCTTTAAAGTGTGGTGGTGCCTAGCGACAACATGTGAGATAAACATTGCGAGAGCCATCGACAAGACATTAAAGCTGCTCCCGAAGAGAAAACCTTAGGGTTATGTCTCATCATTAAATGAGAATCCAAAGGCAATCTACTGTTCCCTAACTGGGTCTAACACCTCACTGAGCAAAGTATTAGAGCTCCGAAGGTAGAAGTCAATAAAGGATAAAAATCTTTTGAACAGAAAGTACTTAACAAAGTGGGAGCTTTATTTGATTTGCACTCTTTCTGTCAAACTACAATTACTGCAAGAATGAGACCCTGATGGTCCGTCACTTGAAAAAATAAAAATAAAAAAAGACTTTGAATTTCGCATTCTGATGTGCTGGGCATTGGCTTCATCTCCGAGCCGCATGTGCAGCTGATACAGGCGTCTGTCTATCTTTGGACTGCAGACGCTGCTCTTATTAATATCGAGGTGCAGCATTCCTTCCTTGTAATCGAGAGGCTTTTCATGCACATTTTTGATATGCGTTTGCACAAGCCAATTGAGGAAATAAAATCCCTAGAAGATGGGCTAATAGCAAATAAAGAAACATCATTAAAGTGGAAATGTTTTCAGAGTGGCAGTTCTTATACTAACTCTTAATGGAACAGGGAAGGGGAAATTAATAAAACATTCAGTTGAACAGAAATGATCAATATATTGCTCACTGTGGAAGCAGCGCTATGTGAAAAGATGCATTTAGGAAATTTTTATTTAAAAGAGTGCCGGCATTTCAGACACATTGAACTGATGTATTATGAATATAACACTATAACCACTAGAAGCAATTAGCACACATTTCTTTCAAGATGTCAGCAGGCACCCTAACACAGCTTAGAAGAGTTGATCGTCTCCCTTTTTAATGCTCTTTCTGAAGCACAATTAGTAAATGTGTAGGAATGAATGGGTGAGATCACTCAAGGATGCATAAAAAGGTTCTCATTCTGCCAACTCCTTTGGGTAGAAAAAGATTATGATTGTTTGCTAAGACAGGGGTGTGAGTAAGCGTGGCAAGGATGGTTTAAAACTCTACCAAGCCTAACAGGATGGCGCTTTTAATGAAGAGGCTGTCTTATAACTGGATATTAATTTGTCAGCTAATTTGTGATATTTGCAAATTATTTCCTTCCTTGGTGGCACAGTGGTAGCGCTGCTGCCTCACAGTAAGGAGACCGGAGTTTGTGTCCCGGGTTCTCCCTGCATGGAGTTTGAATGTTACCCCCTGTGTCTGTATGGGCTTCCTCCCACAGACCAACGATACGCACGGTATGTGAAGTGGAAATGCTAAATTGGCCCTAAAGTGTGTTTGTTGTGTGTGTGTGTGTGTGTGTTTGCTCTGCAATGGACTGGCACTCTGTCCAGGGTTTGTTCCTGCCTTGTGCCCTATGCCCTATGTGACCCTGGTCTGAATTAAGCCAGTTAGAAAATCACATGACAACTATGCATTCTTTTAAAAACAACTGGTTTCTTTTCCCTTAACATGTCTGTCACCAGCAAGGAAATGCTCAGATTCTCAACTCTGTTTGTTTCACATCCACAACACAAAAATGCCAGCGCAACTGAGTCAAACGTACCGGCGAGAAAGATGAGTTAAGGGGAATTTCAAATGTTGAGCTGAGCAAGCAGACTTTCATGAAGCTCATCTATAGTGTGGTCCAGATCTAATTATGCAATTATGAAAAAGTGAACACATCGCACCCGCTGTTCGACTGACAACCGTCTCCCCACCATTTTGGAATGCAGGGCTGGTGCTGCCATCTATCGGCAACAAAAATATTTTTTTGTGAATTCTCTATGTAGTAAACTTAATAAGTTATAGCGTAATGAAAATTGCATAATTAGATCTGGGCCACCCTATATACTGTATAACCAGCTTCTTCTGACTAAAGTCGAATCATACATTACATGATTTCTAATGGTAGCATATGCCAGACTTGCTGACTGTGTTTGCTGATCTCTTCGCTGGACCACATCAATTTAAACAACTTAAAATCGCTGGGCATGTGTGATTTAGAAACTGTATGAATCCTTTCCAGAAGAGTTGTGCTTGCCCCTTTGCTGCTGCGATCTTGGCCCTTTTTTCTTTTTTCCATTCTGTTGTGGTGAGTAAAACAGGAGATATTAGGCAGATAAACTTCTCCTCTACAGTAGTTGTGAGGTCCAAAACACCTGTGTTGCTTATTTCTCTTTACTGCATTATATGCAACGTACTTCAGTACGAATGTTCAACTAAAGACAAAATGATACCCGTTTGATTATATCGGAGCGAGTCGCAGACTACTTGGAGTGAGTTGCCCAGTATGTTGTATTAGGCATCCAGCTTCACAGAAACACACTCACTGCCTCGGAGTTGCTAAAAGATTACGTGAATGAAGGTTATGACTGGAAAATTACGAGAAAAGTCACGTAAGGGAAAAGAGTCGTGAGTGGATCGTGGGTTTGCAGGAGAGTTTCTCCTCATGATGACATGAAATGGAGAGGGGTAAACTCCAGAGTCACTCCTGTTCATTGGCAGTGTCCATTCATCTGTTTTTAAACCTGCAAGTCTAGAAATGAGCGCCTAGCTTTGCGTGCCTGTTGATCACAGTGAACACACTCTCTTTTACTTACCCACGTGGTGTCTTGTCCTGTTGAAGCAGTGCTTAGCAAGGAACATCCTTACACCTGATAGCATGTTATGCAACAGCAGTCAACAATAATAATGAAGATATTTAAAACAGTTGTTTGTGTTCACTAATTTACATTCTTGATATTCTTTTGAGCTGTCACAAGCAGAGCTCTGCGCCTGCACTTGGTGAGGATCGCTGTACTTTTTGTATTATTGTACGCTGTTTTTGAGGTGGCCATCTAGCTCTGTGAAGAGGATTACTTGTGTTCTGTTTTGTGTGTTTTATTTAACCCATTCCTTGACAGCCATTGCATGCCCAACCTACCTGGAAGTGGGGGGGGGTCTCTCTCTCTGAATTGCCATTCCCAAGAATACAGCGAGTCGAGATGTTTCTTTCTGTCAAAAAACAGAGCCAGTTAAAGCCCATCGAGACACTCCTTGTGTGATTTTGGGCTATTCAAAAAATAAATCGTTGTTGCTGTCTATGGTGTTCACCTTCCATGTCTCCAGCTCCCTATGAGTTGTCTACCAATGACAACATATTTTACATTTTGGCATATCCAGCTATTTCACTCCTTTAGCTCCAAAGAACCTGTTTAAATTAAAGTAATATTTGCATAATTTGCATTGTATATTGGAAAATGTTGTCTGCCTCCATCCATCCACCTATTATCCAACCCGCTGTATAATAACTACAGAGTCACAGGAGTCAGCTGGAGCCAATCCCAGCCAACACAGGCAGAGAACAAACCCCGGGCAGGGTGCCAGCCCACCACAGGGCACACACACACACACACAGGCGATTTAGGATTGCCAATCCACCTGACCTGCATGTCTTTGGACTGTGGGAGGAAACCCATGCAGACACGGAGAGAACATGCAAACTCCTCACAGGGAGGACCTGGGAAGCCAACCCAGATGGGTCTCCTTAATGCAAGGCAGCAGCGCTACCCACTGCACCACTGTGCCACCTTGTCTGCCTCCATGGAAAGTTAATAATTACATAATAATAAAAGACAAGACTGTAACTTTAAGCAAATTAAGACAGTAATAGCAATTTGCAGTGAAAGTCTGCTGGTGCCTGCATCCTCTAGATAGACTTATATTCTGTGATAATCTGCTCTGTGGGCATTGACTCTTAGAGATTTAATCAGGTTTCTGACTTTGTACTTTAATTAACAGTGAATAATTAGAAATATTATCAAAGTAGGAGTGCATATTGTATATCCTACACCTTCATTTTGTGTATTTCATTGATAGTCCAAATTATGTGTGAAAGATGTACAAATGACAGTTAAGTCGATATTGGAGAAAATAATCCTGATAAACTGATTAAATATAATATCAAAAGACAAATCATTTCCAGGAAAAATACATGCCTAAAATTAAACCTTCATTTGGTAACAATGAGCATTCATTGGCAGTTTTCTTTTTTTTTCTGTTTCCAGATAAAACGTTACAACTCTGGGTTCAAATCTTACCAAATCTTGAGCTACGTTATGTTAACCTTTTTTTTTTTTTTGAGAGAATAGATAACATTCTTTAATAAAATTATACAATTATACTTCACAAATATATTTTTGGTTTGTAAAATCAATGTGTTTTTTTTTTTTACTGCTTAAAATAATATGATTTGATACAGTTAAGTCTTCGAAGAGCTGAGTATAAGTTGTATTTCAAATTATGCTGTGATGACACAGCGCCATGTGTACTCTGTGCAAATTAAAAGGTTTCTGCAGACACATTATTGAAGTTAACATATTAACAGATAACATAATTGAAGTCATCAATGGCCACAATTACTAATAAGATGACCTAATTAGTTACTTTGATTAAAGCAAATACCATATACAGTAGTCAGCAGTGTTATCCTCCACTTGGCAAATATTTATGAAGTGAACAAATTAGAATGTACTTCCATCACTCTACTTGAAAGCACATTAAAGGATTAAAACTCTGGTGTCACCCCGTGTAAATGTAGTCTTTCAAAATTGTTAAATAGACTAAAAGTCTGTCACTCAGTTGATAATACCGTCTGTGCTGCCAAGATTTGAACATCCTTAACAATTATTGTGTTAGGATTCGGGGTTCAGTTTTCAATCAATTGAAAGCAAATATGTATGCCTAATATGATATAATGTGAGTAGAAATATTACGGTAATTTCATTTTTGATGTTGTAAATTCTTTGTAAAATGCACATTTTAAAAACAATATTCTAATAAGTCATTTATATATAGAATATGTGATGCACATATTACCAAAATATTTTTAGTATTTGTTAAATTGTTAAACTATTTATCCTGCTACTGATATCCATGATTCACGATCGTCATCATCATCATGATCATCATCCATGAAGCCTGCAAAGCCTTCAATTTTGGGAAAATAAAAGGGATTAAACAGTATTTATAGGAGATGAACAATTGTAAGCTGTCTTAATTTTATTCCATTTTAATGTATTAATTTTATTAATTAATAAAAATCTTTACAATGTTGGCAACTCACATCACACAGATAGAATAAACAGAATATCTGGCAGGCGAATCAATGACTGCTTTACAATGGCAATGTGTAACACTTTATAATAAATTAGAAGACTCTGAAGACACACCAAGAAGAAAAAAAAAAATGTCAACAATTTGGGAATTCCAGAGGGACTGGAATCTACAAATCCTACAAAATTCACCTTGTAATTTAAGAAATTCAGGAAACACAAAGTGCACATTGTTTACCTTGTAAATATTTTCCAAGTGAATTAATCTTATTGCTTATTGAAAAAGGAAATGCGTCAATCCACACTTCTAAGAATCAGTAAACCTTGGACATCTTCCTGAACAAATATTTTTTATCTTTGATACATTTTTTTATAGTCATTTGTTGACAGCATATTTTTAAAGTTATATTTTCAAGGAGCATGAATAGATATTGGTTTTGGATTAATTCTTTATTCTGATAACGAGAGTAAAAACTTTTGTTACATCAATGCTAATAATGCCTCCAAATGAAAGACAAAGCATCACATTATGACGGTTCTGCTATAAAACTGCGGTATAGCAGGTCTGTGGCTAGGAAATCAGGGGTCCATTTTTAAATAAATTTCTTCTGTCACACTGTATATGTGCAGCCAAGCATGCTACCTGGATTGGATAAAAGACGTGTCTCTGTATGTGGGCTCAACAGCACCACACCTGCTTCAGCGGGAAATCTTACCCTGTACTGAAACGGGCACACAAGTGAAGAAGAGGTGGCGCAATACAATTTGAAATCATTAGAAGGGAAAGAAAAATTGGTCCAGAATCATTTGTGATATAGGAGAATGGTTTTGGGCAGATGTCCTTATTTATTAAAGTGAGGATAAGAAGATTGAGAAGATGCTACCCTCCTAAATGCCCTTTCCCTTAATTCCCCTTGATTGCCACCCATTTCCTGGAATGATAATAATAATATTTCTTTGCATTTATATAGCACTTTTCTCACTACTCAAAGCGCTCAGCAGTTATGTGATTAATGAAAAGAATTCTGCTGGATCATTTTATTGATGCCTTTTGAAATTGGGAAGACCTGAATTAGGTCCCCAAGCAGTTTTTTTCTGCTCCAGTCTAGACAGATTTAACTCCTTGAGCATGTCAGAGTTGGCCGTGCCTTTAGTGCTGTTATCCACTTGCTGGGTCTTTTCTTCACACATTCTAATGCAGTCGTATTTCTTTGACAACTGGCTGAAAACTGGTGCATATGTTCAAGTGGATCCTTATGAAAATGTCCACCAGCAGGACAGATAGCTGCTTTTGGTCTGTCTGGGGAGACAATCTCCACAAAACAAACTGTCGAGTACGAGCCTGTACTCCATGCATGCCTGCTATTTTGAGGTCATTACTGGGGTACTGCCAAATAAGAACATTTTATTACATGTCAGAAACTCGATACAGAGTCATGAAAAGGTTTTGGACAGCTACCTGTATAATTTATTTCCTGGCTGCAAAGTCGTAAAAATGAATACAGCACTGATGTGCACAAAACCGAGTCCAGAACAGAAATGAGGGAATATGGAAAAGGTACAGGCTTTTATAGGGGGAGACAGGAAGTGAGATCAAAGGGGTCGGGCTCTTGAAGGTCTTCAGCCATTGGTTCAAGCCCGGACATGACATCACAGGGGCTGGAGCCGGCAAGGTCTCCTTCCATAGGCTCGGTCCCGGAAGTGACGTCAAGAGGGCCAGGTGGAATCTCCCGTGAATGGTCTGCAGGAAAGGAAGAAAAAGAGTCAGTGCACTCTGGCACATCCTGGTATGTCTCAGAACTGTCCTTGCTCAAGCCCTTTAATAATAATAATTAATAATTCTTTGCATTTATATAGCTCTTTTCTCACTACTCAAAGCGCTCAGCAATTTCAGGTTAAGGGCCTTGCTTAAGGGCCCAACAGAGCAGAGTCCTTTTTGGCATTTACAGGATTCGAACCGGCAACCTTCCGATTGCCAGTGCAGATCCCTAGCCTCAGAGCCACCACTCCGCTTTAGCTGCATCCCAGGTGCACGTGTGTGACGTACTTTACTATTCGTTTTATTATACTGAGTCATTTATTGTATATTTGTGTTTTGGTTTGGAGTTCTCCTTTGAAAATGCATTTTAGGTATGATTGCTTGACTGCAGACAAGTTTTAAAAACAAATTCTGTTTTCTTTATAAAGGAAATAAACAACAAAAAGATTAAAATAATATGTAGATTACATAGCTAATGACAGAAGACTGCTTTATAAAACAGACTTTTACCTGATAAAAAATATTTCATGAAGAAATTCAAAATTCTAATTTTTCAAAAAATTCAAAATTTTTGCCTGTAATGCAATAGTGAAATTCCTTGAAATTACAACAACACACTGTAGGTTCATTTTTACACTGCTGTCTCACACTCCTGGGACCTGGGTTTGAATCTCGTCCTGGAAGCTGCCTGGACATTGTCCCAGTGATCAGATGGATATTCCAGTTCTCTTCCTCATCCCCAAGACATGTTAGGTTAACTGGAAATTGTAAATTGGCCCGATGTGAGTGCGAGTACGGCTGTGTTTATGCAGTACACTTTAGTAGCCTTGCGCTCAATGTCGCTTCGATAACTGCCAGTTCCTTACTATGTTTGAATACGGATAAATGCATAGATTGTTTTTTTTTTAATTTAACATTCTCATCTTTATAACAAGATATATTACTGCACAAAGAAGCGACAATGTCAAAAGATAGTGTCCATCCGAAACAGATGTCATGGCATATATAGTGTTCATAAAATGTATTCACTTCCTTAAGATGTTTTCACATTTTATTGTTATACAACATTGAATCAATGTGGATTTAATTTGGTGTTTTCTGACTCCAATCTGCAGAAAAAAAAACTCTTTAATGTCAAAAGTTAAATCATATCTCTGCAAAGTAGTCTAAAATAGTTATAAATATAACATGCAAAAAAATGAAACCCATAAGTATCCCATCAAGTTGGTATTTCATAGATGCACCTTTGGCAGCCATGACAGCCTTGAGTCTGTCAGCATACGTCTTTCTCTATCAGCTTTGCACATCTGGACACTGACATTTTCCCACATACGACTTTACAAAACTGCTCAAGCTCTGTCAAGTTGCATGAGCATTAAGAGTGAACAGCCATTTTCAAGTCCAGACACAAATGACGGATGGATGAGGTCTCCAGAACTCTAAAAATATCCAAATCTTATTATGTGATATCATCTACTGTTAAATTCTGCTCCGTACTTCTAAAATTTTTATTATTATGCTGTATTAAGGATTTGTTCTGTTCTGTGTGTTGTATTGTATTGACCCCCTACTTTTGACACCCACTGCACGCCCAACCTACCTGAACAGGGGTCTCTCTTTGAACTGCCTTTCCCAAGGTTTCTTCCATTTTTCCCTACAAGGTTTTTTGGGAGTTTTTCCTTGTCTTCTTAGAGGGTCAAGGCTGGGGGGCTGTCAAGAGGCAGGGCCTGTTAAAGCCCATTGCGGCACTTCCTGTGTGATTTTGGGCTATACAAAAATAAACTGTATTGTATTGTAAATGCTCAGTTTGATTAAGATCTGGGCTCAGACTTAGCCACTCCAGGACATTAACAATGTTATTTTTAAGCTATTCCTGTGTAACTTTGGGGTCGTTCTCTTCCTCGTGTCACACACGTGCACATGGCAGGGAGCTAAAGGGCCTGAATGAGAGTAATTCCATGACAAACCAGGGGGTGGCGCAGTGCACTAACTCTTTCTTTCACTCCTCTGCAGACCAGTTATGAGAAATTCTGCCAGGCCCTGATGATGTCAATTCCATTTCCGGCCTCAATGACGTCACTTCCGGCCCATGGACACAATGACATCACTTCCGATTCTGGTCCCAGAGATGACGTCACTTCCTCCGGTTTGCCTTAAAGCCGCCATCTTTTTCTATACTGGACTCCAACCTATTTACATCTCTTGTGATAATATATGGGTGGTTGCCCCAAACCTTTTTGTTTGGCTCTTTGTCGAATCTTTTGTGACACTGGAAAACAAATCATCTTCTCTCAAGGTGCAAGTTTCTTGCAGACTGCATCCATTAGGATTCCCTTGTAATTTGCTGCATTCATTTTACCTTCCATACTTGCCAGCCTTCCGGGGCCTGCTACAAAGAAGCATCTCCACATTATGATGCTACAATCCTCATGCTTCCTGGTATGTTTTTGATAATGTGCAGTATTTTACCTACGTCAAACATGGCATTTAGTATGATGGCCAAAAATTCAAAGAATCTTTTTCAAAATCAGCCATGTGACTTCTGGGAAACTCTCGCAGATATCATATGCTTTTTCTGTTTGCAACTCTCCCATTAAGCTTCAAATAGTGAAGCATACAGGTAACAATTGTTGTATGCACAGTCTCTCCAATCTCATTCATGGCATCGTGTAACTCCCATGGGTCGCTTGGTGGGCTCCCTCAATAATCTCAGTTTTTGTGGACAGCCTGTTCTGCTCTAGACAGATTTATAGCTGTGCCATACTCTGCCCATCTCCTAATGAATGATTTAACTTCACATCAAGGGACATTCAGTGACTTGGATATTTTCTTGTCACCTTCCTCTGATTTGTGCTTTTCAATCGTCTTACTCACAGAGTTACTTAGAGTGTTTCTTTGTCCTCATTGTTAGGTTAGGCCATGATACTGACTCACCATCAGCTGGACCTTTAAGATATAGTGCATTTATATGTCAATCAATTGAAACCACAGACAGGTGATCGCCATTGAACTAATTATGGGACTTTTGAAACCCATTGGCTGCACCAGTGATGATTCAGGTGTGCCAAATTAACGGGAGTGAATCAATCGATCAATTATTTTGTGTTTCATTTTTGTAATAAACTGTGCAGAGATTTGTTTTCACTTTGACATTAAAGAATCTTTTTCTGTTCATCAGTATCAACAAATCCAAATGAAATCCCTTGTGATTCAATGTGGTATAACAATAAAATGTGAAAACGTCCACTGGGGCGAATACTCTGTATTGGCACCGTATTCTTCTGCCCCATTGAGCCCGTCCATACAGGGGTAGACATGCCTTGGCAATCGATGGATTGGCTTATCTGCTGCTCAGCTGAGAATTTGCCATTAAACTCCTGTTTACCACATTAAGAGCTGACATCTTCAGAAGTATGTGGCTCCCCTTTTGCCCGTCTCCCAGTTTAGATTTGCTGAGCCGCTGTATATGGCACTTATAAATCATCCCATGAGTAGGCACGTGATTAGCCCAGTGATGGACAAAGGACTCAAGGTTAAAGGCTGACTGGCTGCAAAATTGTCCCACTTCTTCTGGAGGAATACACTAATGCTACTATGGAGCTAATCGGATGCTAACATACCACTTTGGTGTTCTTTCACTGTATTGCTAAAAGAAGTAGTATTTCGGGTCCTTAACACAGTACTTTTCCTCCCTTACAATTTCCAATTTGTTTTAGGCCACCAAGAAGGCTTAAGAAACATCAAGTTGAGAAATGCAAAGAATAGATAATAAGCCATTTTGCCTGCCCCATGAGCCTTATGTTATGCCTTAATAACAAAAAGTGCAAGCTTTTGTTTTTCTTGATTGTTAAAAGAAATTAACTGCTGCAGCAAGGGACTGCAATGTGATCCAATCTATATACCTCCCAAATAATGGAAAGCAAGAACTACTGGCAATTAATGAATGAAGCTGGAGCATGGCTAGTTGAAGGCACAGCTTTTCTTTTTTCTTGATTGATGAAAAAATGACCAATCTGTCAAGAACTGAATAATAACAGGCTACTGGCACGATAAGAAGAGGCATACATTCTTAAGTGGTTTCAATTTTCTGCAGTAGTGATAAGACCGTAGCTCCGCTAAGAAGTATCCAAAAGTGTGCCGTGTATATGACAGACTATGTACTGGCAAGATGACTCAGGGCCAAGGATATCGATGTTCCTATTTCAGCTAAGCTGGGACTGGGAGGAAAAAAAATAAAAATGAAAAGGAGCAGTTACATTATTTTGTGGATTTATATTGCAGTTAGAAAAGAAAAAAACTGCAACTTTTAATGAGCTTATTAAGCGTATCCCTAAGCAGCAAGCAGTGGGCCAACATCCTGTCTGGAGAAGTGACAAAGCTTAATGAAGAGAAAGGACGTGCTCCCTGAGCGGCGCAGATATGTGGGCCAAGTCGAACTGATAAGGACCATCCTGAATAATTAATCAATTTAAAGTCATTTGATTTTCCTTAACTCAACTATATGTTAACAATTCCTTACAGAATTACTTTGGGAATGATGACTCTAGCTGCTGATGCTGGACAGAAAGACGATTTATTTTAGGTAAGAAAAATGAGCAGAATTATATTTCTGCTTTATAGAAAATTCCAGTGGAAAAACAAATCCAAATACACTGTAACCAGTAAAAGTACACTGCATTGTAATGTGCAGTGAATACACTTGACTTATAGTTTTCAGACTTTTTCTTTCTCTGTACGTTTGTCATTCGTTTGCTCAGAGGGTGACGCACTTGCTGCTTCTTGAGCAGCTCTTCTTTTCTCCTCCCTAGCAGCCCGCTTCTTCTCTTCTTCCGTCATCATCTTTTTGTGTTAAAACTGATTAAGTCAGTGTTTGTGTTACAATTAGTACGTTTTCTTTCATTTTTCACTTAAGCTGGCACTTAAGGCCGGGGTTATACTTCACGCGACGCAACACATGCTGCAGCGGACGCTCCTGATACGCAAGCATTGTACTGTTTATACTGCGCACGTACTTTACATAAATCTGGAGGAATCCACCAGGTGGCGGTGTGAGATATCATCACGATGAGAATAGGTTCGGCTTCGCTGTGTTTGTGAATTGCCTGGAACACCCATTAAATTCCGATGGCACCTTACCGCAATATCTCTGAAAAGGATGTTTAATGATTAAATCCATCAGTCCAGGGATTTGTCCATTTCAGCTAGCATTGGGCACGAGGCAGAAATAATCCCTGGACAAGGCATCAGCTCATCGCAAGGTGAATACAAGCACTCACATACACTAGCGTCATTTTAGTGTCACCAAATCTTATATCTTTGGAAGGAAACCGGAGCACATGGAGGAAACACAGCAGGAAAACATGGAAACTCCAGGCAGGGAATACCAGCGACATGACTCCCTGCAAGACAGCAGAGCTAACGCTCCACCATCTTGTCACCCCCATGTGTGTAGTTATTAACAGTATTCATTATTTAAACGAAATTACTGATTTATCTGTAAAATGTAACATGCATAATTTAATGCATTTCATCATGAAAGTGATATCAAGTATAAATCTAAAGATTGTAAATGTGCAGAGATTTGGAATATCATACATTTAATGTGCTCAGTGTGGCAATCTATTGCTGACGATCCACTGCTGTCAGGACTGGAGGAAGCCCTAGAAAAAGACGGCACAGAAGACGGTATGTGAGACTTTTAAAATGTATCGTGTGATTACGATCGGGAATATGCAACGCTTGAATATAAAAGCAACATGAGCACATCTGTATGTCGGCATTTTGCTTCACCACATCGAACCATTCATCAAACATCGAAGCGCGCACACCGATCTCGTAGGATCCGCAAAGCTTCTTTCTGTCACATGTAGAAATTAAACAGAGACTCTGACGTCACATTCTGACTTTTAGCACACTGCGCCCCCCGACTTTTTGCTGGTACTGCAACTCGCATATGTGTTACGTTCATTTCTGAGGACCTGCTCAGAGGACGCATCAAATGAATGATGGGAACGTGTGGCAGCCATGATACGTGTGTGTACGCATTCTGAGCGTGAAGTATAAATGAGGCCTCAAGTCTTCAATCTGATGGCGAAGGTGATAGGGATGAGAACGGCGCCTGTGCACAAGTGCCGCACAGCCACCCTGAAGCCTGCTGCCAAGAGTTGATTCTACAATAAAATAAAAATAAAAAGAGGAATAACCTTCACTGCAAAAAATGCATATGCAAAAACTAGACAAAAATACTTTAAATGAGAGTTGTTTTGCTTTTATTTTGCAAAATAATCTGCCAATGGGGTAAGCAAAATTTACTTGACAAGATTTCTTAAAACATGCTAAATAATTGTAAATACAAGTTTTTTGACAAGTCAATAATTCTTACAATAAGAAAAAAAAGATTTTACGTCATGATATAAGTACTTTTCACTTGCTTGGATTTCATTTTTTGCAGTGTTGGAAGTCAATCATGAAGTCGAAAGTGGACAGTAGACATCACGTCATATATGTGTACCACATTTTAGGTCAATGGTTCAAACTGTTTGCGAGCTACAGGTGATTTAAAATCCTGGACAGACAAATGGACAGCCACAGTAGTGTATTATATATAAAGATATGTGGCTTTGTTTCATTTGTGCTGCAAGTTAAATGTATGTACGGACATGAGTTACATCTTACTTTTGTAACTGATCTTAAATTCTGGAGAAGGATATTATTTATTAGAGCCTTGCGCAACTTTAGCTTATTAACATGCTGACCGCCAACCACAAGTTGGGAGATTTTTCTGTCCCATGTGCCAACTACTAGTTAATTTTGAACTTTGGAGAAAATACATTTTTATTGTTAGGTTTTCTCAAAAACAAACTGTAATTAGTTTGTATATTAAAATAGCACCATGATTTAATGTTGAAATCAGAAACAAATTTGCATATTGTCACTATGGCAGTCAATGTGTTGGCAATCTTTTCTAACTTAGAAATCAACAACTCATATAAAATAACTGAGATCCTCTAATGCATATCCTCTTATTGTTCAGTAGATTTTCACTCAACTTTAAGCCACTCGCTATCTAGTAAATACCTAAAGTCAAGTGACTTCTGTCTTATCAATTTCCCTACAGAGACCCACATTTTGCCTCTTACTGCCAGCTGTCCTCCTATTTTTCCCATACACCTCGTATTTTGGTTTGCTGATCACTGACTAGAGTTTCAGTTTCTTTTAGTGTATTACATTATTTCATTCATTCCTACTTTTTCACTCATTCTTACATTCATTGTTATTTTTTCATACAAAAACTGCTTTTTTAAATAATTTGTAATACTGTTCAAACTGAATGGTAAAATATTAAACACTATGAAGGGCACCGGGTGCTTCGTTGGGTGGGAAAAATGTACAGTCATGGCCGAAATTATTGGCACCCCTGGAATTTTCCCAGAAAATGAACCGTTTCTCCCAGAAAATTGTTGCAATTACAAATGTTTTGGTATACACATGTTTAGTTCATTTATGTACATTGGAACAACACAAAAAACAGACAAAACAAGCCAAATCTGACATCATGTCACACAGAACTCTAAAAATGGGCCAGACAAAATTATTGGCACCTTTTCAAAATTGTGGGTAAATCATTTTATTTCAAGCATATGATGCTCGTTTTAACTCACGCAAGAAACAGGTGCTGGCAATATAACAATCACACCTGAAGCCAGTTAAAATGGAGAAAAGTTGACTCAAACTTTCTGTTGTGTGTCTGAGTGTGCCACACTAAGCATGGAGAACAGAAAGAAGAGCAGAGAATTGTCTGAGGACTTGAGAACAAAATTTGCGGAAAAATATCAACAATCTCAAGGCTACAGGTCCATCTCCAGAGATCTTCATGTTCCTTTGTCCACTGTGCGCAACATTATGAAGAAATTCACAACACATGGCACTGCAGCTAATCTCCCTGGACCTGGATGGAAGAGAAAAATTGATACAAGACTGCAATGAAGGATAGTCTGAATGGTGAATAAACAGCCCCAATCAACTTCAAAACATATTCAAGCTGTTCTTCAGACTCAGGGTGCAACAGTGTCAGCTCAAACTATCTGTCGACATCTGAACGAAATGAAACACTATGTCAGGAGAGCCAGGAGGACCCCTCTGCTAACACATAAACATAAAAAAGCCAGACTGGAGTTTGCCAAAATGTACTTGAGGGAGCCAAAAAACTTCTGGGCGATCGTCTTATGGACAGATGAGACCAAGGTAGAGCGTCTTGGTAAAGCTCATCATTCTACTGTTTACAGAAAACAGAATGAGGCCTACGAAGAAAAGAACACAGAACCTACATTTAAACATGGTGGAGATTCTAAGATGTTTTGGGGATGTTTTGCTGCCTCTGGCACTGGATGCCTTGACTGTGTGCAAGGCATCATGAAATCTGAAGACTACCAAAAGATATTGGGGCGCAATGTAGGGCCCAGTGTTAGAAAGCTGGGTCTGCGTCAGAGGTCATGGGAGTTCCAGCAGGACAATCACCCCAAACATACCTCTAAAAGCACCCAGAAATGGTTGAAGACAAAGCGCTGGAGAGTTCTGAAGTGGCCAGCAATGAGTCCAGGTCTAAATCCGATTGAACACTTATGGAGAGATCTCAAAATTGCTGTTGGGAGAAGGCGCTCTTCAAATCTGAGAGACCTTGAGCAGTTTGCAACAGAAGAGTGGTCAGAAATTCCAGTTGAGAGGTGTAACAAGCTTGTTGATGGTTATAGGAAGCGCTTGATTTCATTTATTTTTTCCAAAGGGCGTGTAACCAAATATTAAGTTGAGGGTGCCAATAATTTTGTCCAGCCAGGTTTTTGAGTTTTGTGTGAAATGACGTCGGATTTGTTTTTTTTTTCTCTGTTTTTTGTGTTGTTCCAATGCACATAAAGAAAATAAACATGTGTATACCAAAACATTTGTAATTGCAACGATTTTCTGGGAGAAATGGTGCATTTTCTGGGAAAATTCCAGGGGTGCCCATAATTTTGACCATGACTGTAAGTGCAGTCACTAAATAAATTCCCCAGGTGGAAAACGTTTGGCCTAAAAGCAGCATTTCACTGACTAAACCCATCATGGGGAGCTGCTTTACATACCCATGCCAAGTCCATAAAATGCTTCTATGGGGCACTTCCCTAATAAAGCGCAGAGAAATACTTCAGAACAAAACAAAGCCTATGGTCTCCATATGTACAATTGGGGAATCTAATTCAAATTTGTCGGAGACGGGCTCAGCGGTCTGGATTTGCGTACTGGACAGGCACACATTCAGCTTTATCTGTTCTATAAATGGGTGGTTGGTGCTGCTGTATCGCACATGTAGAGAACCTACCTGGTTTAATTCTTATGCCTGTTTGCTGACTCTGCAGGCACATGCCGTGGAGTTTGCTCATTCGCCAAGTGCCCTTTCTTTCTAGCGTGCACCAGTTGTTCTTCCACATCCCAATTAAATGCAGGTTAGATTAACTGGCAACTCTAAAGTGGCCAGATATGAGGATGAGAGTGAATGCTGCTCTGTCTAGGGTTGTTTTTTTTTTTTTTTGCCAAATTCTGTTGGAAAAGCCATTAGCTCTCTACAGACCTGATAAGCAAGTGACAAGATGGGTGGATATGTAATCAAACAGAATAATTGAATAATTTAAATTTGGTGAAACACATATTGCATATTTACTGAGCACCTCATGGCGCTGCTTTTATAGCATCGGTTTACTGGCACTTTTAGATTATGCAAAGATTTAAAATAATATAACACAAGAAAGTATTAATAATTTAAACCAACTGTAAAAATGCTGACAGTTAGGATGATGTTGAAGTTAGACACACACTTGTCCTCCTATTGAATCCAATATGCTTACGGGATTGGCGCTCCCGCCACTGTAAATAAACGTCACCCTGTTCCATTCCATTTGAATAGTGTGGTGCTGAGGTGTCACCAGTTACATGGCTGCACTCAGGGTCCTAATTTGGGATCGTGAGGTGGTTCGTTGTGTGGTGGGTGCGGCAATGCGCTGTATGAGTACATACTCCCAACCTTACATGCAGTACTCTGTGTCAATGACAATAAAGTTACATATGCTATTCAGAAAGAATTTGACAAATAGAATTGATTATACATCCTGTTTCATTAACTCAAGAGACCTGGGTTTAAATTCTGCTCTCATCACTTAGGACATTGAACGTTCCTTCCATGTGTGTGCATGTGAGCTTTCCTCAGCTTCTCGTCTATTCTCTTACATTTTTGGAAGGTGCCTTAATGTGAGTTTTCCACTTATCATGGACAAGTGTCTTCCTAGGGTTGATTCCATCCTTGCATTTGAAGCTACCAATTTAGAGTTGAGTACAATGTAATGGGCTTACTCTACATTTAGAAGACATTTTTTATCAAAAGTAGTCTTTACAAAGCTCAACATACCTCAGATAAAATCATGTAGCATAAGGAACTGGAGTTTAAACCACAAAGTTGCCAGTTGTATTATGCCTCCGACTCACTGTGTGACACTGAATAAGTCACTTAACCTGCCTGTGCTCCAGTTACAAAAATGTATATAGAAACAGTTATAGTGAATCAGTATGTGATCTTGTAAAAAGGTGTCAGCCAAATATACAGTACCATACATAAACACCACTCTGCCTCATCGACTGGGGTAAAAGCTCAAGGCTTTGCATCTTGTTTTCTGGATCATGGACTGCCTGACCAACAGACAGCAGTTTGTGTGGCAGAGGGACTATGTGTCAGAAATGGTGGCGTGTACTACTGGAGCACCTCAGAGGACTGCCCTGCTTACCCACTACACAACCGTCTTCCAGTACAATACCAGCACTTGCCATCTGCAGAAACGTTCAGATGACTCTTCCATCATAAGCTGCATTACTAATAAAGATGAGTCAGAGCACAGGAACGTTGAGGAGGACTTTATCTTGAGGTCAAGGGAGAACCACTTGTAACTCAACCTTAGCAAGACAATAGAGCTGGTGGTGGACTTCCAGTGTGCCAAGGAGTCTCTGAGACCAGTCTCCATCTGGGGACGGACAAGGGAGTGGTGCAGAGCTACAAGTACCTGAGGGTCCATAAAACTGGACTGGTCTGGTAACACAGTGGCACAGTACAAGAAGGGACAACGCCGACTGGGCTTCCTAAGGAGACTCATGTCTTTTGATGAGTGCAGCAAGCTGCAGGAAATGTTCCACCAGTCCATAGTAGCCTGTGTGTGGGGTTCTATGCTGTAGTCTCATCAGGCATCACAAAAGATGCACAATACCTGAAGAAACTTATCAGGAAAGCCTGCTCCATCACAGGGCAAATGCTGGAAGCCGTTGTGTAAAAGAGGATGGGAGCAAAATTGGATGAAAAATCTCTTTGGTGTGTTCCACCATAGTGTGCTAAGAAGCACCTTTGTGGGCCTTTTCTGCCCCCTGCTATCAGGCATTTCAATGTATCCACCTGATGTACCCGTTTATTTTGAAATATCTGCACAACATACTTTTATTTATTTACTTATTGATTGATTAATTGGTTCCATTATCTGCCCTGTGAGTCTTTATCCTCGTTATTTATATTTCTGTCTTCTTTATCTTCCATGGTTTGTGCTAAGGTAGTATTCAAGACACCTTACTTTTATAGTTTTGTACGAATACTTTTTAATACACATATTACAAACGTCTTACCCTAAAATTGGAACACTGCCTTTAATGATGCATTTCATAGTAAAACTGTGACCAGGCAGTAACTTTAATATTACAGCTATGCAAATTCTGCAGAACGGTGAGCAAAATGCAAATCATGTGATGTTGATTTCCTTTGTCATCATGTCAGTTTGCAAAGTTCATATTTATTATTTATAAACCAATTAACAGTAATGACCAGATAACGGCTAAGAAGAAATACAATTTCCTTTAATTTATTGAAACAAATTCATGACATATGCATGAGAGAGTAATCATTGAAGAGAAATACATCTATAGAGGTAATTTCACTCAGGGGGCCTGAGCATCTTTACTGGCTGACAACATTATAATACACCATAAGTTAGGCTTTTGAGGCGAGCACGCTATCTTATGGCAAAATCTATTTGCTTTCATTACACTTATCAATTGTAAGATTACACTTTGTGTCAGGGGACACTAACTCATAACTTTCCGTCTTGCAGATAGTCTCTAAGATATGCTTTATTAATAGACGGTGAAACAGCAGTACTTGAATCTACGGCTTGACTATGATAAAATACTGAAAGCACTGGTGAAATCCTGCATTCTGTTGAACTCAGCAGCTGGAAAAAGCCTTGAAAGAAAGTCAGGGACATTGTAATACCTAACAAATGCTAACACCTTAAACAACAAATCTTCAGAAACCTTGTATTATTTAACTTACATCGGAAACAAAATTATATTCGCTATACTACAGTGATGGATGAGCTATCTATCCATATTCCGAACCTGATTTTTACATAATGGGATTTCAAAGCCTGAGAATGTCCCACCAGCTCTGGGTGCAACATAAATCCCAAACTTGCATTGGCTGCTGGTCTGTCGTTTGGTATACCTACTGTACACTCACTGTTAATGAGACGTGGCCATTAACCAAGTACACGTCTTTAACAAGTTAGAAGAAACATTTACACGAAGAGAAACTCCTAGCAGACATAAGAAGAATGTGTCTACTCCACAGAGTGAGGTGCCCGCCTCAAACTTGTCCTGGGACCTGTAAGACAGTAGTGTTACCCACTGCACCTCTGTGCCGTCCAGTGATGTATACTACATCCATCCATCCATTATCCAACTCGCTACATCCTAACTACAGGGTCACAGGGGTCTGCTGGTATTAACTGTATATCATTTACACTACACCTTTATTTAGTAGAGGAAACATTTATATGGAAATAATTCTGTAGGTTTATTTTTATTTGAACATAAAAGTTGGCAGTGATTGGCTCCAGCAGACCCCCGTGACCATGTAGTTAGGATAAAGCAGGTTGGATAATGGATGGATAAAAGTGTTGAAATGTGATGGCGAGATATGATGAAGCTTAATTTAAATGATGCATCATGTCTCTTTTTTATTTTTTCATTCTCTGAGGTGGCACATGGTGTGTTATGTGCCATCGCCAACTGAGCTGCTGTCAGTAAACACAAACTGTGTCATTTACACCAAAAGTATTCCAAGACTGCTGCCACTGATTTTCTTAAGTTATTTCGTATGTCACTCTTATAGGTGTAAGAGGATGATGGCTGCCACCATGGTGCGAAAGGGATAAAAGAGAACAACATTTCCTAACATCCGAGCTTCCCTTTGAACCTGATTCAAAGGCTAATGTGGCGACCCCTCCTAACAGCTTCTCACTGCCTTTGGGATTATCTTCCCCCTATTTGCAGAGCTATTCAATTGCAAATTCATCTGTGCCAGATTTTCAAACCAAGAAATTTAGATGGGCCAGACGTTTTCAGCGGCTGGTAAGCAGCAGGTAATGACAAATATTAAACCAACACAAAGAAATGTTTTGAAAAACAAGTAATGTTTATTCATTGTCTCCCTTTTAAATTTGGACACATCCGACACAGGCACATCAAAAATTGCAGGAAAAGCAGTAAAAAAAATAAAAGGGAACAGAATCTGAGGTAGTAGCAATGCTTTTTTTCCCCTTTTGAAATAATAAAAAACAACACATTTTGGTCATATTTAAGCTACGCACATCTCAAAGTGCATAAAAACAAAATAGTGCACAGTATTAGCAATAACATTTGTTTCCCTTTTGAAATAAAGTAAATATTTTGGTCATATATGACCCAGGCACATCACAAAATGCATTGAACAGAATGTTATCAAAGCTCTCAGTGCGCAAACCCATAGCAAGTGTTAACAGTAACTAACCACATGAATACAACGGCTGAGGGTCTGTTTTAAATGACCACGTGTGTGACTAGGCATGGCTTTGTTTCTGTTGATGTTGTGACGAGTCTCGCTATTGCGTGGGCCGTGGAGTCTTGGGGGGAAAGCACTTTGTGAGAGTTCAGAGAGCGGAGTGGCAGGATCAGCGTGAGAGGGGAGCGAATGGTAAAATGGCAGGAAGAGGCAGAAGAGTGGAAGGCTGCTTTTCTTTTTTGTTCGTTTTGGAGGTGTCCCCATGACCCCTACAAGGAGCAGCAGAGCTCTATTTATGGAGCGGCACACCACATAAAAAGCCACTCGGCATTTTGCAGATTCTCCTGGAGAAGCGGCTCCTGTGCGTCTTATTCAACACAGTATCATAGACTACAACCACCACTTCCAGAGACACAACAGCGTGCTGCATTGTGGGTTGAATGTTGTTAGGCTACCTGTGGGCCACCGTTTTAACAGACTGCCCTTATTGGGACAGAGTAATGGAGAGTATGCTAACTCCGTAGCTTTTTGAACTTGCTGGCTACACTCAGCATGTCACTTTTCCCTTAGATCTTTAGTGTGATCAATAGAGGGAGTTGCAGCACGTCCAAACCTCAGACGCAACTACCACGGTTCAAATAAAAGATTTATTACAATAAAGAACCTTACAAAGGCCTCTGAAAGTAACAAAACACTTGTGCTCTTCTCCTTCTCTTTTCTCTCTCTCCTTCCACTCCTGTAGGCGAGCTTTGTCCTTTTTCCAAACGACTCCAGTTTGTCTGGATGCCTCAATGAGTTTGAGCAGCTTCTTTTATCTTGGACCTGGGAGTACTTCCAGTGCTAAGGCGTAGCTTGATGGAAGTACTTCCGGCTCAAGTGGAAGTCCCACAAATTAGGGATAATGGATTCCTGCAGAACCCCCTATCGGCACCCACACAACCTAATAAGACTGTCCTATGAGACTACAGTTCCCAGTGTTCCTTGTGGGGGTCTGCGTGTGTAGCACTGCCCAGGGAGGCTGCCACCTAGTGTGTCTGGGGCCCTTCCATGTTGTCTACCCGTGTCCTTCCACAACACTGGCCTGCCATCTGGGTATTGTTCCTTGGTCCAACCCAGCCAGGATGCCAGTGTACCCACTACCAAGGTGGCATCTTCTACCTGTCTCCTAGCTGAGACAGGACAATCTTTGCCCTTCTTCTTGTGCCCACCCACACATGACATCCATTACACTAGTAAACCATCAATATGTGTGATGAACTGGATATGCAATATTTGTCACTTTAAACGGAAAAGGTGCAGCTTCTGAAAAAGAGAATAGTGAATTTGAATACAGGCAGTACACAATTGTCATACGAATTAGAATTCTATCTTGTGAGCTGTATATTTTATTTCAAACCACATTTTAAGCAAGTGTATGACAGCATGAACAATCTGTAATGACTCTGGGATTTTTTAGAAATCCCCAGCAGAAATGCATTATTAATGCATTGACTTGCTTTTGGTGAGAGAATATTTCCTTTAAAAATGCTGAGAGGGAAAATAGAAGAAAAGTAAGTAAATACCATCTTAGTGGTGTAGCTCACTCAGTAAAGTATTTGCCTGTAGCTAAGTATAGTAGTTAAAGTGTTTGAAGATCTGGCACTTCAAGGACTGCATATATCCCTATCATTATATTAAAGGTGGAGAGTTACACTCTACAGCCAGAGCTATTCTGCACTTTGGTGGGTAAGGAAATGTCAGCATGTAAGGCTTATGCTAATCAGAAAAAGACACAGTGTCTTCTTATAAAATAAATAAATAAATAAATGAATGAATGAATGAATGAAGTTTGATGGTGAAAAATGAGGCCAGGAATGACAGGGAAGAAAAGTATTCATTGACTGTTTCACTATACTTGTTATGGACCAGGATGATTTAGTACAACACAATTTTGCATTTGGTCATACTGAAATTAGTAATGACTAGGACTGATTTTTTCTTCTTTTCATTAAATACTATTTATTTGAGGATATAGTAGGGGCACCATGTGAACTAAAAAATGTATAAAACTATAAGTAAAGATGGCAGGGAGGAGAACAGTAACAACAACAACAACATTTATTTTTATAGCACATTTTCATACAAATAATGTAGCTCAAAGTGCTTTACAGGATGAAGAAAAGAGAAAAAAGAAAAAGTAAGAATTAAAATAAGACGACACTAATTAACATAGAATAAGAGTAAGGTCCGATGGTCAGGAAGGACAGAAAAAAAAAAACTCCAGACGGCTGGAGAGAAAAAATAAAATCTGCAGGGATACCAGACCATGAGACCACCCGACCAGCCCCCTCTGGGCATTCTACCTAACATACATGAAACAGTCCTCTTTGTGTTTAGGGTTCTCATGGAAGGACTTGATGATGATGGTCATGCAGACTTTTAATCCATCAATATAGGAGCATCACGGTGTTTGATCAGGTGGTGAGGGTGCAGGTCACCACCACAGAAAACCGAGAAAGAAACAGAAGAGAGAGTAGGGGTTGGTACGGATTTTAGAGCCAGCATGAATAGTTATGATAATTAATTGAAAATACAGAGTATCAGGATTAAATTAAAATGAAGTTATGAGAAGGCCATGTTAAAGTAATGTGTTTTCAGCCGTGTTTTAAAGTGCTACACCGTATTAGCCTGGTGAATTTCTATCGGCTATTCCAGATTTTAGGTGCATAACAGCAGAAGGCCGCCCGCCTCATCACTTCATTTAAGTTTAGCTCTTGGAAGTCTAAGCAGACACTCATTTGAGGATCTAAGGTTACGATTTGTAATATAAGGTGTCAGACACTCCGATATATAAGACGGAGCAGATTATTTAAGGCTTTGTAAACCATATGCAGTATTTTAAAGTCAATTCTGAATGACACAGGTAACCAGTGTAGTGAAATCAAAACTGGAGAAATGTGCTCGGATTTTCTTTTCCTAGTTAGGATTCTAGCAGCTGCATTCTGCACTCGTTGCAGACTATTTATGTCTTTTTTTTGGTGGTCCTCAGAGGAATGCGTTACAGTAATCTAGTTGACTGGAAACAAAAGCGTGAACTAATTTCTCAGCATCTTTCAATGGTATAAGAGGTCTAACTTTACTTATGTTTCTTAAGTGAAAAAATGCTATCCTAGTGATCTGATTAATATGCGATTTAAAATTCAGGTCAGCGTCAATAGTTACCCCTAAATTCTTTACCTCCGTCTTGACTTTTAATCCTAATGCATCAAGTTTATTTCTGATAACCTCATTATTGCCAATCACTAAAGTTTCTGTTTTCTCTTTATTTAGCTTGAGAACATTACTATTCATCCATTTAGAAACACAAGTAAGACATTGTGCCAGTGAGTCAAGAGAGTCGGGGTCATCAGGTGCTATTGATAAGTACAGCTGCATGTCATCAGCATAGCTCTGGTAGCTCACGTTGTAACCTGAGATAATCTGACCTAACGGAAGCATGTAAATCGAAAAGAGCAGCGGACCCAGAATAGAGCCTTGTGGACCACCATATAGAATAGGGAATGATACAAGGTGTAAAACATTCTGCTTCATTGCACCATGCTATGTGTTTACAATTATTTAACAATTATTATTTTTCTTTAATGTTACTATTTATTACTGTTAAGATCTAGCCTCTAGGTTGTTACTATACATGTTTGAATGATCTTTTTTTTTTAAATTAAACTGAAGAGATGCTGCTGTCAATGCAGGCCCTTGAGCGAGCCCATCTCAAATGCCTTTCACACAAGCTGCAAACTTGAGAAATCTCACATGGTGAGTGTGAAAGATCTGATGGCGGCCTACTCTTATAACCACTGGAAATGTAAGAGGCTCTGAGGAATGTAAGGTGGGGTACATGTTACATATCTCTATATCCATCTGGTAGGACTGCGATTGCCGAAAGAGCTCCACTCTGGGCTATTGGACAACCTGCTGATGAGGGCAAAATGGCGAAGATTTGGAGCAAGGATAAAAGTTGCAAGCTCTTTTGAGGATGGAAGAGGCATAGATCTGGAGTGAGAATAAAAGTAAGGAGGAAAGGATTCAGACCAGGTCTGATTGTATATAATGATTAATGTTTTGATTGTTGTTATATAATGTGTATGAACTGTCACTCATGGCAAGTCATGGTGACAGGGTACTGTGGACAATTGGCCTAAACCTCTTGTTTCAGATGCTTCTTTAAAGCTGGGTGGGTTTCATCAGACTGAGTGTAAAAAGCAGGACGGGGACTGGTGAATGGTGAAAAAGGTAGCACAGTACAAACATTGTGACTGCTGGTGACTTCAAACAAAGAGTCAAACATTAATCAGCATCTTCCATTTGTGGACACTACAAGTTGGACCTCCTCAATTCAAATGTTAATCATGTAAAGTTCATCTCACATATATTAAGGTGATCAGGCCAGTTATATCCCAATACAGTAATACCAAATCCTCTAGCAACAAAGTTTCTTTATAATGAGTTCACCGTAAAATGCTATGTAATGCATGTACAAGTTCAAGTTCAAGTCTGCTAGACTATGCTACTCATTGTACAGCCTTCTGAAAAAGAGGAGTCATTGTCTGTAGTTTATAAACGTGCACACACTATGACATGAATTTATTATAAGTAACTGCTTATTTCAGAGAGCGTAGAAACTGAAGAAGAGAAATTCAACATTGCAGAATCATTGGAGTTAGCAGCCAGCCAAGACAGTAGCTTGTGCAGAGCACAGAACAGGGGGCATAGACAGAGAGTATTGACACGTGTGCACCATGAAAAAAATCCATTGGTCTGGGTGTGTGGCCACCAGCACGTCATCTAAAAGATCCTAGCATCATGTGACCCACCAAATTGGGGAAAGAGAGGCAGATGGTATTGCATCAGTGTCTGTTGTAATATTGGGTCCACAAAACTTGAGAGAGCAGGCCCCAAAATTCAAAAACAGGCCTGGCCCTGCAACTCAAACTTAGGCCTCTGGCCTGCACTTGTGAAAAGGCTTAGGACTGTTAATCCTAAAATGGGACAGGGAAACTGTACAAACACCTGCTCAAATAAACCAAGCAGTTTCTTGTAAACATAGTAAAGTTTACTCAAAAATGTTTTCAAAAACCCAAAAAAAAAAAAATGTAATTCTGGTAGGTCTAGTAGATAGAAAAATGTTACCTTAAAGAGGCAACACAAAAATAAGTTAAAACACAATCCACAAAGACAAAAATCATGAAGTACCGGCGGGCCTAACTAAATTTCAGTAACAGAAATCAATAAAGGGAAGCCAAACAACAGAAACAGGAGTTAATAATACCACAACACTGGACTGAGGCATACTTGGCCTTTAAATAGGCTCACAATGGCAGCCTGTTCACCTGCATAATCAGGAGACCCAGCTTCACTGGGCACAAGATACAGAGAACGAGAAGGATCTACATTAACCTAATGAATTATTTAAAGTAGGACTAGAATTAATCGAAATTATAGTATCATCATAACTTAGATTTCATCCATCCATTACCCAACCCACTGTATCCTAACTTCAGGGTCACGGGGGTCTGCTGGAGCCAATCCCAGCAAGCACAGGGCGCAAGGCAGGAAACAAACCCCAGGCAGGGCGCCAGCCCACCGCAGGGCACACACACCAACAATTTAGAATCGCCAATGCACCTAACCTGCATGTCTTTGGACTGTGGGAGGAAACCCACGCAGACACGGGGAGAACATGCAAACTCCACGCAGGGAGGACCCGGGAAGCGAACCCTTAAGGGTCTCCTAACTGCGAGGCAGCAGCTCTACCACTGCGCCACCATGCCGTCCTAACTTAGATTTACTATATATCTATATAGTAAATACATAATATGTATACTTACTGAAGGTAGTTTTTCGGAGCAAACACATAGTTCAGGAAACAATGTATAGGTCGAAACTGGAAGTCAGAAACATGTTTGACAGAACCCGAAACAATAGCCTAATATCAAAGTCATGGAAGAATACACAAGAAGTCAAATACCAAAAGAAACTCAATGACTGCATGCAAAAAGCAGTTGATATTACCCATTCTTGCATATTAATGAGCAACTCTGGTGACCTCCATAATGGTCTATAAATGAAGTCATTAACACACTGTCCCAGTGCATTCTGGGATTGATTTCCATGGAAACAGGTGATGTGAAAAACCCAACACAGTGACGCCCATGCTATAGATGGCTAAGTTGGGAATGGTCTCCTGGACTGTGACTGTGTCTGACATTTTTCTTTTACTTTTCCTTTTACAATTTTCATCATTGGACAGCTGCGGTGAACTGGCGCCCTGCCCAGGGTTTGTTTCCTGCCTTGTGCCCGGTGTTGGCTGGGTTTGGCTCCAGCAGACTCCCATGACCCTGTAGTTAGGATATAGCGGGTTGGATAATGGATGGATGGCTGGATCATTGGACAGATATTGCAGGTTTCCATTTATGTGAATCAGTGTCTGCTTAGCTTGCTGTGTGTTTTGACAAGTCTGTATCTTTATATGTGCTATTTCTGTATTTAGTAATAAGTATAATCTATACTTGCATTTTACTTGCTCTTCACATGTACTCAGTGAACAGTGATGTACATAAATAAGTTGAATTGCATTGTATCAAGTTGGAAAGACAAAATAGCATCAAGACTGAAGTAAAAATTATATACTTTTAAATAATATTTCCAATCAAAAAACTTAAAAGTCAGAAATTCATTCTCTGTGTATGAAAGTACTCAAAACACTAATAACATAACTTAAAAATACACCGTGAATCTAGGAAAATTATAGGAAGCACAAATCATGACAATATGAAAATACTGAATAACAGGACTTAACAAACCCATTGACACAGAGAAAAAAGCTAAAATAATCAACAGAAAATTACAAAATACACAAATATGAAACAGACACAAGGAATAGTAATATTTTACATTTATAAGTACATACAGCAGAGAATCCTTACTATAAATCAAAAACAGCCCAAAAACATTTGACATAAAGAGAACTGACGTACAGCAGAGCCATTTCTTCTAATAGGCATCATTCAAAACTTCAAGGTGGACTAAGCACTAATACTTTTTCCCTTAATACAACATCTTAACCTAAACATCAAAGGTAATATGGCTCAACACTCTACTAAATTAACACATTTAAATATAAATGCCACTTAATTAATGAGAGGTAATGAAGACTCAACAAGACAAAGCGGCTTGGTTATTGCAGTCACAGGATTTGAGGTGGATTGCATTTTAATTGTAAGAGGAGGGGATGTGATGAGCACGTTTATCTTTTTCTTGTGTGTCTGAAAACAGCTTCTAACACTCCTTGTAGAACTTTGTCGATATTAAGTGGAGTAGAGCCAAACAAACGTGAGAAATTGCATATACCTGTAAAGCTTCACACACTTACAGCGTTGGATATGTGCGACTCTCTCAGGTTTTTCATTATCTTTGTTTTTCTTTACAGCGCTGTGCAATCCCATTCCCATCTTTCCTTTTTTATCATTAACTTTCAAACCTCATGGTATAGACTATTGTTAAATGTTATATTCACAAAAAATGTGCAATCGTGTTCTATGGTGAGATAACAGTTGTTTTTGTAGGCCATTGGCATGTTTTCCGTGGTGTGGTGCCACTACTGTAGAGCATGCCTTGGCATTGTACACTCCAGTCTGCATCTTGCCCACCCAGTCAGAGGTTGGACAAAAATTATTTTTTTAAATTAAATTGAACAAAAACTATATAAACAGTATCTTTGTCCTTATTTCAGAATGGATACAGAAGTATGCAGGTGTAAATTCTTCATTTTCTTATATTAGTGAATGGAGATTATTTTCTCTATTTTCTCAGCCCTGGATGGCCACAGTGGCTGCAGCTTTTCATTCTAACCTTCTTCTTCATTAGTGAGCCGTTTTTGCTGCTAATTAACTTCTTTTGCCTCAGTTTTAAATTAACTTGACTCAGGCCCCTTAGTTGTCTCTTTTTCCTTAATTAGCGGCCAAACAATAACGAGACAGGAAACAAGCCGCCACATGACCAGCTCACCTGTGCCCATCACACAATATCTCAAAATAAAGAAAGGCAATGGCATCAGTAACGTTGATCTCTCAGGTCACCAAAACATTTTGACGGTGTTCTTAGAAATTGGAAATGTCTGCTGTGGCAGAATGAGAGCAGCACCAAGCCATGCAATTAAATAACGGGTTTAATTAACAGCAAGAATCAGCTTCTCATTAAGAGATTGGTTGGAGTTTGAAATCCCAGGTTAGCTGGTCATCTGTTGGCTCGTTTCACATCTCATTTCTGTTTGGCTGTCATTTAATAAAGAAAGGAATACCTTCAGTGGACTGAATCCTTAAAAATGAGGCTATTAAAATTCAATTCTATTAAATGAGGTTAATTAGCAGTGAAAACTGGTCACTGATTAGGAAAAGAGTTAGAATGAAACCCTGCAGCCACTGCAGCCCTCCAGGCCCGGAGTTCGACACCCTTGCTCTAGGTCTTACTACTTGAACATCTGGTATGAAAAAAAAAAATACATAAAGCCAATTATTATCTGCTCACCGTCTGATATTACGATTCTGAATCTTTTCATTAAATTGAATTCCCTCACTTTGTTTTGCCAATATTTGCTGTTCAGCTTAAGGCTAACCGATTTCTCCCAGATAATTCTACTTGTATTTGCCATTCAACATGGACAATCCCCCTACAGTGAGCCTCTGATGATGAGCTCTGGGCAGCACTACCAGTAGCAGTTATTTTTGTATGATTTCTGAGGAGTTTAAACCAAAACAGAAACATTCTTGCCTAAACCACAATGGTAGGACTTTCAGTGCATCTTTGTACAAGAAGGATTCAGATACTATAGAAAAGCATATTCTTCAAGTTGATGATTTGCATTTATTCAAAAAGAATCATGAGCAAATATGAAAATAAGCATTACAGTTATCCCTCGCTATATTGCGCTTCGACTTTCGCGGCTTCACTCCATCGCGGATTTTAAATGTTAGCATATCTAAATATATATCACGGATTTTTCGCTGGTTCGTGCATTTCTGCGGACAACGGGTCTTTTAATTTATGGTACATGCTTCCTCAGTTTGTTTGCCCAGTTGATTTCATACAAGGGACGCTATTGGCGGATGGCTGAGAAGCTACCCAATCAGAGTACGCATTACATATTAAATAAAACTCCTCAATGATATACAATATGCTTCCCGTGTGGTGCTTCGCATACTTGAAAGCCCAAACAGCACGTATTGATGTTTGATTGTTTGCTTTTCTCTGTCTCTCTCCCTCTCTCTGACATTCTCTGCGCCTGACGGAGGGGGTGTGAGCAGAGGGGCTGTTTGTCTAGAGGATACGGGCGCACCTCTAAAAAATGCGGAAAGACTACCTTCACATTGATTCCTTCATTGCGGCCGCTTTATCGTGGTGCTTTCACTTAAAAGCCCAACAGACCTATTGATTTTTGATTGTTTACTTTTCTCTCTCTCTCTCTGACATTCTCTGCTCCTGACGCGCACCTTGAAGAGGAAGATATGTTTGCATTCTTTTAATTGTGAGAAAGAACTGTCATCTCTGTCTTGTCATGGAGGACAGTTTAAACTTTTGACTAAAGGGTGTTATTTCATGTCTAGAGGGCTCTAATGATGTTAAAAAACGTATTTAGAAGGTCGTAAACAGGTTTTCTATGCTCTAACTGCGAAAATATTAGATTTATAAATAAAGAATCCTACTTCGTGGAAATTCATTTATCTGTCTGGAGCGGATTAACAGCGATAAACAAGGGTTTACTGTATAACTGTGCGGAGAATATTTATAAACAGTGTTGGAGAGTTTCTAAGGTCTTAAAATATATAAAAATAACCATACAAACATATGGTTTCTACTTCACGGATTTTCACCTATCGCGGGGGCTTCTGGATCGAGGAGGGATTACTGTATATCGTCATGCAATTTAGTACAGGAAGCGTTAAATCACAGAAGGGCCTGCACATGTATATTTTTTACATTATTTTTAGCAAGCTGGAAACCACCAATATTTCATGAGTCGACGTCAGGTATGTCGAGAGTGGCTGACAGGCAAACCCCCCACCCCTTTTCTGTAGATGGTGTACGTGAGATGACGACTAAAGATAATCATGGCAGGAACTGGACGGGTACAAGGTGGAGAGAAGGCCTGTCAAGCGGGCATGATGGATAGAATAGAGTGCTACGCTCATTAGGCTGGAGAATATTGGTGGAACTAATCAGAGGCAGGACCGAGGCAACAGGGATGCTGGGAGTCAGATAGGGGTGACACATGAGCTGAGTGAGGTAAACTCTTGATAAGAACTGTAATAAAAGTAAAGTAGGCCCATTGCTTTTTGCTCAGTTCACCTGAACTGAGTCTATATGTGGATTGCACAATAAAGTTTGATTCTGCTGCCTGTCCTGAGACTCCATGTGCCTTCTGGGCTAAGAGTGCCCATCTCCACTTCAACATTTCCTGCCCTAATTTTGATCAAAATACTTGATAAATGTGATTTTAGTATTTTATATTCCATATTTTGTAAGGATTACTGACCATTTTTAATGTTACTATAACTGTATGTTTAAAATTGTAAGTGCACTTTTTATAGAAGCGAGTTGAGTTTCTGATCTCAGTAACAGCTTGACTAACCACATGAAGAGGAATGTGTTAGTACAGACAGAAGGCAGTTTCCCAGAGAGAGGATTTTTCTGCGTACAAACACCTTTGGCAGAATAGCAAGATGAAAAGGTCAAAACTTTAAAACATCATATTTATATCTGAAATTCAAATGGTAATATTCTAGATTTTCGATATGTGTACAAGTGAATCTCTCAGACTATTGATTATATTCATACATGTACAAGTCGTGAACATGTACTGATATGGTCTCTGAAAATCACATTGGACAGAGATGAGGATGTTCACCACCGACCTGATAAGCTTTAAAAAGTCTTCAACTTAAAGTGGAAGTATTAGTGAAGAGAAGAATCATAAAGGAGGAGAAGCAGAAAGAATACAACCATATAGAAATGTAACCTTAGAAGACAGAATGCCACACACGTTTTGGTGTGTCAGCCAACATCATCTATGACTGCTCCTGGCATAGCAAGGTTGTATCATTCATTTTTTGACATCCATTTAACTTTTATTTACTTTTGCTTTTCGTTGCGTTATGAATTTTTAACAACATTAAAGACTATAATGACTGAATAGAATTTTATTGCCCGCTCCCTTCCATATTTCCTTCATCCAGTTGCATGCAATATGAATAAATAAAGACAAGATGTCCTCTAATAGGGAAAGTGAAGTGATGTAGCATTCGGTTCTGGGTGTTGAGTCTATGCAGTTAGTCCCAAGTGCAAGTATGGCTCTGGGTTGTGTCTCCTTTCAGGCCAGGTAAGTGCAAAGATAAGAGAATAAGAGTTACCGTCGAGGATAATAGCTATGGGTCTACATCACAAAGTTAGGATATGGTCACCCCAAACCAATCCACAAAAATAACACCACATTCACAAAATATCAAAACTGTAAAATGGTGCTGGACTGAAACAGGATTTAAGAGACATGCTAGTAGTAATCCTATCATCTGCAGGATTCTGTCTCCTGAATGGAATTTAGGACCCAACAAGAAACGGGTGAAAGGATTGCTTACACTGGAAAATTCTGATAAAAGGAAAAGTGAAAAGCGTTTGGGAAATTAGGCGTTTTTTTCAATGAAGGACTTTGCTATCTGATAAAAGGCCATGGAAGATGCAAATGGTTTATCCACAGGACTTTTCTTTCAGCTATTTGAAAACACTAACTAAGAATTCTAAACTCATAAGTTGTAAGCATCCCACATCCAGATGCATACAGAATTAAACGATTGAAACGCTTACAGATTTGGTGCTAAAAGAAACCAAAACGTGGTGTGAAAATATGGACTTGATCGTTTCTGCATTGAGTGTGATTGAAAAAGAGATGTTTGCAAACTAAAAAAAACCTGTTTATTATTATTAGAGTCAGCAATTCTTACACATGAAAAGCATTTGGTTGGTTTGCTAGGCTTCATTAGTTGATACTGAATTCCTGAAAGCACCTATTCTTAAGCATTCGAGTCCTTTTGGGTACAGCGTTAATAATATTATTATTAACCAATGTTATAAGGGTGCTTCTGTCGTGAATGAGGGCTCTGCTGCAAATGGAGCTTGGCAGTGCGATTCCCCATATACCCTTCAATAAGCACTATAGATAGATAGATAGATAGATAGATAGATAGATAGATAGATACACGCAGCAGCAGTTCAGACTATCCAAGAGGAACTTTAGGGAAGGAGTCTTTCATTGGCACAACATTACCGAAAAGAAAAGACACTCCAGTACTGACCACCCTGGCCATCGGACCTTACTCTTATTCTGTGTTAATTAATGTTGACTTATGTTTATTTTTTATTGTGTCTTCTATTTTTCTATTCATTTTGTAAAGCACTTTGAGCTACATTTTTTTGTATGAATATGTGCTATATAAATAAATGTTGATTGATTGATTGATTGAAGAAGTTGTGGACTGTGTGCGACTTGCCTGGACACCACCAGTCGGAGACCTCATCTTTATAAAAGTCACACGTTTATTTTTCATCAATAAACACAGTCCCACCATTACACAAAATGCTCACAGCAATAATTACCCCTCTTTGGGCTTCTTTCTCTCTCTCTCTCTCTCTCAGTCCTTGGCCGCCAGTCTCCTCCAGGGGAGCTTCGTCCAGCTCCCACTCCCGACTCTAGCCCCTCGACTGTTAGGAGGTGGGCCCTTTTATTCCCGCCCGGATGCATTCCAGGTGGCTGAAAACGAACTTCCGGCAGCACTTCCAGGTGTGGCGGAAGTGCTGCCCTTTGCCCCAGAAGCACTCCGGGCATCCCTGGCAGGTTCATCCACCATCTTGCCTGGTGTGGTGGAAGTGACAATTCTCCCAGTCTGATGAGGGTTAAGACGCCCCCTGGTGGTGGCCACGGGTCCCAACGGGTTAAAATCTTTTTGTCCCTTTCCCGTGGTCCTCTTTTTATCCAGGGCAGTTGCCCCCTCGTGACCCTGAAGCTTTTAATGCCACATTCCGGTCCTTCTAGGAGTCCCAGCCGGGTAAGAACCCCAGCCGTCTGTGACAACTGTTATGTGACATAATATATTGTTGTAAGTAAAGATGGCATTTTAAAAATTCTTTCAGAATCTGAGATTGCACAAATGGAAATCTGCACCTGGGCTTTTAATCCAATAAAAACAAACTGTTGTGATAGAAGAATTTCTTGCATGTGTGTTTGGCTCCTTGAAGCCATCATACTCTGTTGTAATAGTCTCAGACTGTGGACTCGTGTATGGCGTGGAAGGTTATTAGTGCCTCACTGGAGGCATTAAAAGAAGTTCTACGAGAAGATGTCTGGGTTGAGTGACTGCTCCTCATGGTTTAAATCCCACCAAAAGACAGAGGACAGTGAACAATCAGTTGTTTCATCAGCTGAGGAACTTAAAAGTTTTTGATAACCCCACCATTACTGTCAGTCATCAAAGAGATTTGAGCTAAACATTCTAAACAGAGCCATTACTGAAATGGAAATGAGTTTTTCTGTAGAAACTGTAGACCTTTTGGGTCCCCTAAATTTGGTTGTCGGTGTTTCAATAGACAGTTCAAGCCCTTGCTGCTAAGCCAATGCTGATGAAGATCTTCCAGATTGATGTAGAGGTCTTCATTGTGCAGACTCATCTGGAGGAATACACAAGGGGGGATTTCCAAGGCTGCAGGATCTTTATGTGACTGTGCTGGCAACTGAAATGCTTACAGCATCATAAGAAAGTTCATTCTCAGTTTTATTAAGAGTTTTAACTTCTTTCTGTCATCCAGTACTACATGACAGGAAACAAAATGTAGCAATTTTGGTACATAAGAATATATTAATTAAGTCCTTCGATATGAGTAAATTTGTCAGATCTTTTGTCAGGGGAAACAGAAAACTGATGTAATAAAGTGATGTCTCTGAATTAATCTTTATACTGAAGGTAAGGGAATACGATAAGGAAAATGTGAAGCAGTTGAAGGAATGGATACCTTAAACAGCATATTTCAAACAGAACTGTTACACTTGCACCATTTAAAAGCAACAAATTCACTATAAGCACAACATGTTATTATAAATGACATTAATTAAAGAATAATTTCATTCTTTTGTTCAATCATTCTCAATTTGTTATTTGATTTGTGTTCGTTAATAGACCAAATGGGTTCAATCTTCAGCTACAGACCGAGATGGACCAGGGTGAATAACGAGACTTTTTGATCCGAAAATGTTAAGAAGTGTATTAAACAATAAGTGTTGAAGTGCTCAAAAATGCAAACAGGGCATCAATAAATAATTGAACAGTCCAATAAATAATCTTTGAAAATTGTGCTATAAAATTAATTCAGTGCATCCAGGTGTGTAAATTAATAATGAATACTTAAATAAATACTTTCAAAAATCCCGGTTCACCAGAATGACAATATTCCCTCCTCAGGAAATCCTTGTGAATCCAGCCCATGCAGTTTCCCACGTCCCATTCTGCTAGACAAAACAACAACCTGCCATCTCCCCCAGGGTGCCATGCCCTTCACTTGGAAGCCACCACACTGCAGATCTGTCCATGTTCTCAAGGTCTCTGTCCACATCAGCAGTTGTGAAGTTCAACTTCACCATGTATCAGAACCTCCTCAAAGCCTTTGGTCCTGATCCCATTAGATCTGCTCAACAGATCCAAAGCTGCCCATCCTCTTCTCCCATCAAAGAATACGTATCACTCTCAAAATGGCAAAATGAGTGATCACTTTCTCTCCTTTCATTTCTTCCCATCCTTTTGTAGTTTCATACCCCCCCATAATCGGCACCCTCTTTTATCCTGTTGGCAATTACATTCACCTTTGTGATTACCAACCAGCAATCGTATGTGCCCACATGTAAGCTGCTCATATCTAGTTATGCCACCTGGCTGTGCTAAAAAAATCATGAAAATTAATAATAGATTAACAATTAAAACACCACCAGACTCATCTCACCACATGCTGGTAGTCCAGATGGTTGTTTACTGTTTACCAAGCTTGCACTGGAAAGAAGTTACAATTGAAAATCAAGGGGTGCCTTATTGAAAGTTTGAAATTATGCTCGGTTATCAACATACCACTGTTTTTAATATGACTTTTTATGCACATTTAGCTGTCTTTGGAATACTTAATTTAGTTACAGTATGTTTCATACGGGGTCTGTTTGCTTTCTTAAGTATATTTTCCTTATTACTGTCATTTCTGTTGTTTTCTTTTTTTGTTATTTCACAATTTCTGCTAACATTGTCTTGTTTAAATATTATTTAGTATGCAGCTTGTGTTTGAATCACTGCTGAAGGAACCCCTCTGCTTTTACATTCAGGTTAAAAATGAAGGTCCCTCTAAGGGTCATTGAAAGCTGTAGAGTATTTGTACTTTTTTTTGGTTTATGGTTGTTATTGCTTTGCATTTTGTTTCTGATTTCTTGGTTTTAGACTGGTTATCATTTTTACTTATTATATTTTTCTTTTTTTTCTCTTAGCCTATTTATCCTTCTTGTTTTGTTTTTTAATATATACAGTCATTAACACTTAAAAGGACGTTGTTTTGTTGTTGTCCTTTTAAGCCAGAGGTTTATGGTTATCCTCTCCCTTGAAGGACATTTTTGAGTATTTGTGAACTTTTAAATGCTTGAGCCCAATTTTGGTCCTGTGCAGGCTGACAAGGCTGCCTTCTGAGTTCAGGACTGCCTGGAGTGAGGCCTGTTTCAAAGGCAGACTTAATGAAGTCCTG
Organism: Polypterus senegalus; assembly: GCF_016835505.1. Taxonomy (NCBI): domain Eukaryota; kingdom Metazoa; phylum Chordata; class Cladistia; order Polypteriformes; family Polypteridae; genus Polypterus; species Polypterus senegalus. The sequence continues at coordinate 97,947,084 of NC_053171.1, read as the reverse complement.
GTCTGGCTTTGAGGTTATTTTAAGGGCTGTTTAGCCATTTTTCCAACCTCTATGTTGCAGATGCCATAACTAGTTGCATTATATTAATAGCTTAAACATGCTGTAAAACTGTTTTCTTTGATTTGCCCATTTTATATTTAAAAAAAAAGTGTCTTACATTTCTAAGGGGCACGGAACTTTAAGCCTTATTAAATTTGGTGAATTTAATAATTATCCCTACCTTTTGATAGTTTTGATTGAATTATGAAACCAGCGAAAAGCATAATGGAATTGAAGATCCAGGCACCATATTCTCTCAAAAGCTATCATCGTCTATAACATCTTCCAGGTTTTTTTGAAAATTTAATAGAAATGAAAGATCAGAATCTGTTACTGTCATACTGTACAAGTCCAGGGTTCCAATTCAAAATCTCCCTTATTCTTCCTGTAACTAGAGTATCGCAGCATAAATAATATTTGAAGGTAAGCTTCTTACAATCAAACGTATGTCATTGCAAAGATCTTTCTTTGGGTTTAAGTTTCTTAGATGTATTGGCACTGCTATTAACATTAGCCGTGCACTATTTATTGGAATGTGTTTTGTAATGCATGTTGTAAAAAAATGTATTGCATTTTTCAAACTAACAGATGGCGCATCACAAATTTTACCACTGTTGCTAAGAATCCAAAAGCAAATGTTATATAACAGAGGCAAAAGATAAAGTTACAGTATAACTTACTTCTTCTTCTTCTTTTGGCTGCTCCCGTTAGGGGTTGCCACTGCGGATCATCTCCTTCCATATCTTTCTGTCCTCTACATCTTGTTCTGTTACACCCATCACCTGCATGTCCTCTCTCAGCACATCCATAAACCTCCTCTTAGGCCTTCCTCTTCTCCTCTTACCTGTCAGCTCTATCCTTAGCATCCTTCTCCCAATATACCCAGCATCTCTCCTCTGCACATGTCCAAACCAAAGCAATCTCGCTTCTCTGACTTTTGTCTCCCAACCGTCCCACCTGAGCTGACCCTCTAATGTCCTAATTTCTAATCCTATCTATCCTCGTCACACCCAGTGCAAATCTTAGCATCTTTAGCTCTGTCTCCTGCTTTCTGATCAGTGCCACCGTCTCCAGCCCATATAACATAGCTGGTCTCACTATCGTCATGTAGACCTTCCCTTTCACTCTTGCTGATACCCGTCTGTCACAGATTACTCCTGACACTCTTCTCCACCCATTCCACCCTGACTGCACTCTCTTCTTCTCTTCTCTTTCACAATCCCCATTACTCTGTACTGTTGATCCCAAGTATTTAAACTCCTCCACCTTTGTCAACTCTACTCCCTGCATCCTAACCATCCCTCTGACCTCCCTCTCATTTACACACATGTATTCTTTCTTGTTCCTACTGACCTTCATTCCTCTCCTCTCTAGAGCATATCTCCACCTCTCCAGGGTCTCCTCAACCTGCTCCCTACTCTCGCTACAGATCACAATGTCATCAGCAAACATCATAGTCCACGGGGACTCCTGTCTAATCTCATCTGTCAACCTGTCCATCACCATTGCAAATAAGAAAGGGCTCAGAGCCGATCCCTGATGTAATCCCAACTCCGTCACTCCTACCGCAGACCTTACCACGGTCACACTTCCCTCGTACATATCCTGTACAACTCTTACGTACTTCACTGCCACTCCTGACTTACTCATACAATACGACAGCTCCTCTTGAGGCACCCTGTCTGTCATATGCTTTCTCCAGATCCAGAAAGACGCAATGCAACTCCTTCTGGCCTTCTCTAAATTTCTCCATCAACATCCTCATAGTAAACATCACATCTGTTGTGCTCTTTCTTGGCATGAAACCACAGTGCTGCTCACTAATCATCACCTCACTTCTTAACTGAGCTTCCACTACTCTTTCCTATAACTTCATGCTGTGGCTCATCAATTTTATCCCCCTGTAGTTACTGCAGTCCTGCACATCCCCCTTATTCTTAAATGTCGGCACCAGTACACTTTTTCTCCACTTCTCAGGCATCCTCTCACTTTCCAAGATTCCATTAAAAATCTGGTTAAAAACTCCACTGCCATCTCTCCTAAACACCTCCATGGTTCCATAGGTATGTCATCTGGACCAACAGTCTTTCCATTTTTCATCCTCTTCATAGCTGTACTTACTTCCTCCTTGCTAATCCGTTGCACTTCCTGATTCACTATCTCCACGTCATCCAACCGTCTCTCTCTTGTTCTCTTCATTCATCAGCCTCTCAAAGTCCTCTTTCCATCTGCTCAGCACACTCTCATCTCTTGTGAGTACATTCACATCTTTATCCTTTATCACCCTAACCTGCTGCTTCTCTTTCCTCAGCTCGGCCCCTCTCAGTAGCCCACTGGTCCTTTTCTCCCTACTTAGTGTCCAACCTCTCATACAACTCATCATACACCTTTTCTTTAGCCTTCGTCACCTATCTCTTCACCTTGTGCCTTATCTCCTTGTTCTCTTGTCTACTTTCTGCATCTCTCTGACTATCCCACTTCTTCTTCACCATCCTCTTTCTCTGTATACTCTCTCCTGTATTTCCTCATTCCACCACCAGGTTTCCTTTTCCTCCTTTCTGTTTCCAGATGTCACGTCAAGCACCATTCTTCCTGTCACCCTTACTACATCTGCTGTAGTTTCTCAGCTGTCTGGTGACTCTTCACTGCCACCCAGTGCCTGTCTCACTGTCTCCCTAACCTCAACCTTGCAGTCTTCCTTTGTCAATTTCCACCATTTGATCCTTGGCTCTGCCCTCACTCTCTTCCTCTTCTTGATCTCCAACGTCATCCTACAGACCACCATCCTATGCTGCTTAACTACACTTTCCTTACAGTACAACTTAATAAAGGAAAAATGCAATAGAAAGAAATCAATATATTCATAATAATCTGATTTATGTACGCCTTGAAGTATTTGTACTTGGAGTATTTGGAGTTAATGTTTGGCACATGCCATCTATTGGAATGTATTTTGTAATGCATGTAAGAATAAAACACATTGCACTTTTAACTTTGTGCCATACACTACTTCTGAATAGAGGTGTGAGATTCAAATTTATGAAATCTGAAGTGTCAGCAGTCAGCCATACATAGATATAAGATTACAAATGTAGCATTTTAGGATTCACATTTTCTAAGTCATCACACTGTAGCAAATGAAGTGAGTTAACAAAGTGTGAAAAGTGAAATGCAGCAAAATGTAATTGGCTTATTCATAGACTGAACATCCTCAAGCAGGTTAAAGGACTAAAAACTTTCCATGACTATTCATCTCTATGTACTGTAAAGTTTATTTATTTTTCCATCTTTTGAAAATCATTTTTTAAACACAATCACATTGGGAGCTGGAGCCTTTTGTAGCATCACCCAGAACGAGTAAAGTGCGATTGATTTCACATAATGAGCATCATCATAGTGAGTTGATTCCATTTGGGATGCTAACTCGGGTTGTAAGCAAAAAAAAAAAAACAACAACTTAGCCAACTCATCCAAAGGAAAGCTCCATTCGCTCAAGTGGCAATTTAGTCTCTTGACTCTGAGTGCTTATTATGCATCAGCCTCTCTGTTTTTTCTAAACGTGTTACACTGTCTCACTGAAATTTTCTTTCCACACCTAATTGCTTTCTAGCCCTGCTGATGTGACTCATATAAGTTGGGTCACCAAAACACAGCCCGACAGTATGCCAGTATGCTAGAACAACCTTCTTCACCAATCTAAAATTCTGCAGTCATCATTGTCCATAGTATTCAGGTTGCTATTTGATTTACCAAACAGAAAAATATTAAAAAAGAATTAACAATAAATATATGTGCTAATTTATCAAAAAAAAGTTCTCATCAATAAAAGAGCCCAGATTCATCCTTATTTTATACTTTACATGTGATACATAAAGGGAAAATCTGGTCATAGAAATCGTGTCCTACTTCAGAAACCTCACTTTTTGCTTTCTGCAATATCAGGGTCCTTGTGTTGTGCTTAGTCTTATAATACGCTTTTTTAGGTATACCTATTTACTAGTGAGCAATAAGCAGGTCAAACTTATCAGGTTACTGACTGACTGACTGTGAAATGAACAGTCAGACCAAATAATTAAAGAGTATGGATCACGAGAAATAATGGAGTCAAAGTTCAAACCAAGGCTCAAAACCAAAAGTCAAAATGTCAAAGCCAAATTCTAAACCAAAAATAAAAGTCGAAAGGCTGAGCTTTGTTTTTGAAATGCCAACAGTAAGCAGTATGCCAAATTTGGTCCAATCTTGGGTACTCGTATGACATTTTTGGGTGATCTTTATTCTGGTAAATCGGTGACGTTAAAACTGGTGTGACTCTGCTGCTTCATGAGAATTTACCATGGAAACAGACTCCACAAAATCCACAAAATAGCACTTCTGACCCCAATACAAAGTAGCATTGGAAAAGACTTTTAAACCAGAGCTCTAACCAAAATTATGATTTGAGAATTAGATTCCTTGGATTTTAAAACCCTCAAGACACCAGGAGTTTTCCAAGAAAAATTAAAAAGAAGCTCAAATCATAGCAGTTATTCATAACACAGGCATGTGGCACATATTGCGTTCCATACTTTGTACAAGTTAAGCAGTGGTATAGATTAATGGAAAAATGTATCTAATTAAAATAACATCTAAAACACCGGAAAGTGTGTTGAATATGAAGGGATTTGAATCTGAATGCACTATATATTATTATTTTTTATTGCTATAACTAGAGATGCTCTGATTAGGTTTTTAATTCAATACTGATCACTAATTTCATGTTATTGGATCAGCCGATTCCAATACTGATTTTTATTTTATCTCTTTTACACCAAGCTCCATAACCAGATGTGGAGAAGCCTTATGTCCTATAAGTGTTAAATTTGGTATTTTTATACTTAAACTAGAGACAACAGCTGTTAACTGTTTATTCTGTAGGCATACTGTTCAGTGACCATAAAAATACTAAAATATACACAATTTCCTTAAATGACATACTTTAACTAATACAATGTGTACAAATATACTTATCCATAATACATATGGCATAAAATAAAATTCTTCCTCATAATTACAAGTTATCATATTGTTTAATATATATATATTAAATGTGTATACTGTATATTTAAATATATTTATATATATTAAAAGAAAACACAAACAAAGATAAACAGTTGGGGCACCACCTCCATCAAACTGGATGAAAAATAAACAAAGAAAACATGCAGTAAATGCAGAGTAGTCTTTCAGTCTTCTGTTGTGCAGAGGAAGGAAAAGAGCTGGCATTAGTACACAGCGCCAACCCCTGGTCTTGCAGGTACATAGCATCACCGAAAGCACACATGCATGAGTTACACCCTTCTCAGTTTGGAAAAGGAGTAATAACAGAAACCCGGACTCATGGCTCTGTCTACAGAAGCTTTATCAGAAATCAAGTAATATATACAAACACATAAACATATTTAGTATAAATAAAACAATAATGTTGTAAAATAATAATCATCCAACTTCTTGACGTTAACATTAAAGTTCCATCCATCCATTATCCTGCCCGCTATATCCTAACTACAGGGTCACGGGGGTCTGCTGGAGCCAATCCCAGCCATCACAGGGCACAAGGCAGGAAACAAACCCCGGGCAGGGCACCAGCCCACCGCAGTTACATTAAAGTTAAACTTTCTATTTTAATGTCTTCCATTATTAATTAATTAATGCTATTCTTTGCATTACAAGTCACATTTCTACAAGTTAAAGCACAGCTTCAATTACAGGCAACTCATCTGTGATTAACTATATCTAATCTTACTAAGCTGTTGCATCATTTCATTGCATGGAATATTCCAGTACCTATTACTTTAACCCAGTGCTTCTCAATTATTTTCTGTCATGCCCCCCCTAGGAAGAAGAAAACATCTCGCGCCCCCCGCGCGACTATAAATAGTATCATTTGTCTATAAAATTGTTATAAGTACACCTCTGCATAACACTGGATCCTTATTAACGTATAAGAGAATAAAAAAAGAAAGAAATATGGACCAATTTACAACAAAGAATAGCTTTATTAAATGTAACAGAAAAGATTTAAAGTGCATTCTAAATTCAAAAAAAATTTAAAAGAAAAATAAAAAAGCATGTTCCCCGAGGTCAAACATGCCCCCCTTGACGGAGCCACCACTATTTGAGAAGCACTGCTTTAACCTAATACATTTAAAATACCAGAAATTGTGTATTTATATTTTTGATTTTGTTTTGGTAATTCATACTAAGAAAATTCAATAATAAATACTAAGGAATTAATATAACATTGAATGAACTATATAAAAAGCGCTAATGGACAAACATAATACCTTGTGTGAACTGCATGCGTTTCACATTATTACACTATTAATACAGCATTTCCAAATTTAGGCTGAAACTTTCAAAATCTTTTCTGAAGTATATACAATATACTACAAACATTTCCATGTTGGGTTCGCTTCCCGGGTCCTCCCTGCGTGGAGTCTGCATGTTCTCCCCGTGTCTGCGTGGGTTTCCTCTCACAGTCCAAAGACATGCAGGTTAGGCACAATGGTGATTCTAACTTATCCCTAGTGTGTGCTTGGTGCGTGGGTATGTGTGTGTGTGTGCCCTGCAGTGGGCTGGCGTCCTGCCTGGGGTTTGTTCCTGCCTTGCGCCCTGTGCTGGCTGGGTTTGACTCCAGAAGACCTCCATGACCCCGTGTTAGGATATAGAGGGTTGGATAATGACTGACTGACGTTTCTATGTTTATATACTCACAACATTAACTATTTACTTACCTGTAAAAGAAAGAAAAATAATAGAAACCCTGACTAGTGGCTCTTTCCACAGAATCTTTGTCAAGACTGAGTCAAGGACCTTGGTTACTCCTTGTTCCAGGGATAAATAATCAATCGAGTAGATGATCCCGCAGAGGCCAAATCAATACAGAAACGAACAAATGATCAATATCTGAAAGAACAATATTCTTGAACTAAAAGACACATTTTTCTGTTAAGCTAACAAGCCTATTGTTTACTAAGGAGCAATTTCAAATTTTTCTTTATATTTTCTTTTTCCAATGTAGTTAACACAAGCTTGCAGTCTAAACTCAGATAAATCATGTCCATTTTAATTAAAGGACAAAATAAAAAAGTCTGCATTCATTAAAGAAGCTTTTCTTGCTGTTTGTCTAATTGCACAGGATGACTTCTTCGATTCTGTTTACTCAGGTTCTTCCTCCGCTTTCTATAACATAAAGGCTAATATTCCATTCTTCTCTGTCTCTCTTTTCGGTAAAACAAACCTTGACTCGCTGCTCTTTGTTTGCACTACAGAATATTCACTGGAAAAAAAAAAAGTCCTGCTGGCTCCACTCCTGCATGGCCTCTTGTAAAGGAACACTGCAAATGTACCATAAAGACTACAAAAGCAGGCACTGAAAAGACCATTTCTTGTGAATAGCCAATTATGGAGAGAATCAGCCGATTGATTGGTGGCTGATCGACTGGTGCACCTCTAGCTATAACAATGCCAGTTGCATAGAATTTGATTTTAAACTAAAATATCACACAAATATACAATATAAGGAAAACAGTAATAATAATAATAATGCCTATGTAGTCCAACAACCACTAGTTTAACTAGCTCCGCTATGATAAATAAGTTATGTCTTAGTGGAATAAAAACTCTCAAGGTCAATTTAATACATTTTACATCTTGTGGATCAGTGCTGTCATGAAACATGAAAACAATGTTTCTGATGGAGAATTTACCATACAAAAGGAAAGTGGATAGAGGGTTGGTGGAGTGAAATAAGTTAGAAAAGACGTGGAAGACCTTTTAAAACAATATGGCCATCTCAAAGCACACACTATATTAAGTCTTTGCTGTCCACAGATGTTTTTAAATTTGCAGTCAGGAACTAAAGTCTAAACATTGTCTGAAACATGAATAGATTCCACCTCTCCTTAAGAAAATAAATGTAAGCATAAAATATGCTAGAATCATAAACAGAATGTAAATAGCTGAGGTTTACAATATTCCTTTTTTTGACTTAATAAAAGTAATTTATCAAAAGGCCTGACGTTTTTAAATAAAGCAAAGGGAAAGAAGGAGAGAAAAAAAAACTTCCAATCCGCCTTGATTATTGTACAGAGACCTTGAATTATCAGATGTACCTGAATAAGAGCCAGCTAATAAAAGGTGTGAGGACTGGGCTGCACTGACTACACTGGATAGAACTAATTATGACTTAATCTGTACATTGAAGAGTCCATTGAAAATATTTATTGGATAGCATGGTATTCACTTCACAAAGCACATTCTATGTCGTTTTACACTATGAGACAAAGAACGTAATTTACTAATGAAGAATGAGAAAAGTAGAAACCTAAAAATAGTACTTGTATTGTGTACTTTTAATTAAAAAAGAAAAAAAAATGTGGAGGACCAATGAGCAGTTATATTTTCTCTGTTTTATTTCATTTTATCCTGTAAGATGCAATAGGAACATGTAGACATTCAAAAATGTTTTAGGTTTAATAACGCCTTTTTTAGTCAAATCCTGATATTATTTGTTATTTCAATTAATGTAAAGTAGTTATTAACCTGTAGTAAGATGAGATGTAGTGAATCCATGGAATTAATTACAGTAATCCCTCCTCGATCGTGGGGGTTGCGTTCCAGACCCCCCCATGATAGGTGAAAATCCGCGAAGTAGAAACCATATGTTTGTATGGTTATTTTTATATATTTTTAAGCCCTTATAAACTCTCCCACCCTGTTAACATTATTAGAGCCCTCTAGACATGAAATAACACCCTTTAGTCAAACGTTTAAACTGAGCTCCATTACAAGACAGAGATGACAGTTCTTTCTCACAATTAAAAGAAAGCAAACATATTTTATCTTCAAAAGAGCGCCGTCAGGAGCAAAGAATGCCAGAGAGAGCACTAGCTAAGAAAAGCAAACAATCAAAAAATCAATACGTGCTTTTAAGTATACAGAAGCACCGCGATAAAGCGGCATTTTGTAGAGGAGCCTCCGTGTCCTCTGTGCAAAGGCAGAGAGAGTGAGAAAGATAGAGAGAAGCAAACAATCCAGCACCGCGCGGGAAGCATATCGTATAGCATTGAGGAGTTTTAGTTAATATGTAATACATGCTCTGATTGGGTAGCTTCTAAGCCAACCGCCAATAGCATCCCTTGTATGAAATTAACTGGGCAAACCAACTGAGGAAGCATGTACCATAGATTAAAAGACCCATTGTCCACAGAAATCCGCGAACCAGCGAAAAATCTGTGATATATATTTAGATATGCTTACATTTAAAATCCGCGATAGAGTGAAGCCACGAAAGTCGAAGTGCGATATAGCAAGGGATTACTGTATACCAAAGATGGAACCACTTCAATAATGAGGCATTGGTTTATGCCCGCTGCTTGTATGTAAGATTGTCATCAGCAGTAGAAACACTTGTTTGAGTTACTGCTCTGTCACATGGTGTGCTTATTGCCCGTTTCATCCCAGGAACTTTTACAACATTTGCTCCTATCCAATAGTATTTATGTTTTATGACCCAAAGCACAATTATGTAAGAATAATTTCATGACACACAGAGCTGAGCATAAAAATACTGTTAAATGAAAAGCTAATATATTCCTTACTGAGAGAACATAATAGGATTTATTACAGACCTTGCATTAACTTTATCCATCCATCTATTTTCTGGACTGGACTCTAGGACAAAGTCACAAGGAGTTAATGTCTCTCATCAGCAGCAGGCAGAACAGCAGGGAACACATCTGGATGAGATGCAGGCCCATCACAGGCCATACTCACAGACATACTATAACACGTACTAGACTCACTGATGAGATTAGATAAAGTTTATCAATCCCCTGGGAGAAGTCATATACCTGATGCCTGGCCAGTCTAAAAATGCCAGTTCATCTAACATGCTTATCTACTGCATGTGGGCAACAACAGGAAGGCACCAAAAATGGAGGAAATGGACAAACTATGCAAGTCCAAAGAAAATATTTATTGTATTTTTTGAGAGAGTCAATACTCAAACTGTTCCAAATTGAAAACTGTGCTCAGAATTCTCCCAATGTAAGCATGAGGCAGATACTGCTTCTTTTGGGGCATCAGTCTTGTGTGGACAGTTATAAATAATGGAACTTACCCAGATTGACAGAAAATGGTTTATTGGTGCATGTAAAAATATAGCTGCATGCAAAAAAGACTAAGACTGTCCAAGGCTGTCTAAAATGCTTCAAAAGCTGACAATACCCGTGTGCTTCAATAAACCTGACAGTAAACAACAGTTTGATACATTTTGAGGTATATTCTGTTTAAGAATTGTTATAAGAAAAGATTTTTTTTATAAATGCTACAGCATAAGGCGTTCTGAAGAGTCTAGATACAAACCGATATTACTGCTTTGATGTATGTTAAAACATGAAAAAGAAATAATAGTTGGGTTTTGTCTATTTTCTGTACTATGCAAAAACCACTTATTTTTGATTGAATTGAGCAGACCATTTCTGCTAATAAATTACTTTATTTTCCTTCTCTGGTCCAAAAATGTTGCATATTTACTGGAGATGTTAAACTGCTTGATTCTCGTGACTATACACAGAACAAAATGTGGAATGCAGTTAAGGATACTATATTCCAGAAGCTTTAAGAACCTATTTAAAACATGTCTACTGCATCTGAGCTATATTAAAATATCCTTCAGATGCATCATGTATGCATCAATATTTACTGTATATGTACACATTGCTATACTTTAATGTGCCAACCAAGTGCAGGGGAGATGCATGAGCACTTCCAACCTGTGCCCACAGGCGACAACCATGTCTGCCATTCAGTGCCTCAAGTGGGAGGATTTGAAGGGAAGCAGAATGAGGCAGAGGCCAATCAGAATGGAGCAGAAGAGCGGGGGCAAACCAGTTAGGGAGATAAGGATAATAACAGATGGCAGAAATAATGTGGGCTTGTTGCTCTGGTAGCATCTCTTATGAATGTGAAGAATGGCGGCAGGGGCTAATCAGGTGAAACATACATCTTCTGATGTTCTATATCCATGATGTAATGTGCACTCACTAGGTGTTTCTGGTCTTTCAACATCAGACACCCTTGCCTGGAAGACCTAGCCAGAGCATAACACATCCTATATTGCAGTCTAAAGATCTTCCATTCTGATCCACCTAAAAGCTCTTTCTGCTGCCTCGTTAGATATTTTGCCGGATCTCCTGTGGAGTGCTGACATACAAAACCTGCAGCTGGTTTCAATGGCAGACACAACATGAGCATCACTCTTGCCTGCAACACTCATTCAACAAATCATCCTTTTTCACCTTTTTTTTTTTGCCTGTCCTTCCCAGCTCCAACATTATTTAACTGTTTTGATTTCTTAAGTAGCAGATTTCTTAAGTTGAAGTAGTAGATTTCTTAAGTAGCAAGATAGTAGTATCTACAAGGTTTTCTGTGAATGCGAGCTTCCTCGCTAACTCAACGTCCATCTTAGAAGTCCACCTGATACTCCTGGCTGAAGATTCTGTCCTTCTTTAGTCAAAGTAATTGCCTTCCTTTTTTGTGTGGTGATGCTTATTGTAATTCGTAGCAAAGTCGATGGTGTCTGCTAACACTTTCAGAACTGATCTGGCACAACAGGTAATGTCTCCCCCTGAAGGCTTCTAGTTAAGAGCTAAGAATGTTCTGCACAATTTAGTTTGCTTAGGAAGGAAGAAAGGACGCAATGGTGTGTCAGACTTACTCCAACAGAAGGGGCAGACATCATAAAATGAATTCATTGGAGTTCTCCTTGCCCCAACTTGGACCACAATATCTTGCTTTTCTGGTGCTGCTTCTGTTGTCACCATCTTACAGACATGAGATGAAAGATCCCTGCTTGAGATTACGACATTCATCGCTGAGGGATTTGTTGTAGCACAATGTTTTGAAACCTGTCCAGGAGCTACTGGCTCCACATGCACACTGACTTGTAACTACTGCTCTGCCTGATTGTATCCAGAACCCTCATATTCATTGCAGTCCTGACCTCTATGGCAGCTGGTGATACCTCCATATATGACCTCTTACTTCTCATTCATGCAGTTAAATGGGAGCTTTAGTCTCGGAGCAATTACAGTTATAACATTATTAGTGATTAGCCAAATGAATAAATATAATATAAATCAATTAAAATATCACATATTTAAGATTTACTAAATGTAGTAAGATGTCTTAAAAATTGAAAATAAGTAGTAAGAGTGGAACACTGTTCATTACTCCTGCCTTGCAGCTTCAAAGCCATGATTTTTCCAACCCAGGCAGGACACCCTGTGTATAGTTGGCACATTCTCCTTGTGTCTGCTTTTGTTCGTTCTCTGGGTGCTCCAGTTTTCCTCTTACATCCCAAAGACAAGTGTGTTAAGTTAATTGGAACGTATAAAATTGCCCTATGTGATTTAGAGTGGGAGGGTGCAATGAAATGTGTTTCTGTATGCCAAAGCAGAAAGGATCAGCACCGTCTCCCCAAAACCCTGACTTGGATGAGTGCAGTAGAAAACGGACGAATGTAGTGAACGGTACTTCTAAGTTGTTGTTTTCTAGTGAAATGAACTTTTATTCAGTCATTCTATGGGTCATGTGCTTTACTTTATGGGGTGTATTATGGGTTGTTCAGAATGGGGCATTGATAGGCAATGATAATTACATCTCTTATTTTTTATTTATGGGGTGGGTGGAATACACACTTTGCTGTTTTGTTGATAGGAACTTTTCTAAAAAAATTGGAATAAAGAATTGAACCTGCACCTGCCTCAGGAATATTAATTTCATGATGAAAAGTAGTTTTTGGGTCAACATCTTTCACTTTTGGTGTGTCCATATATAGTATATCCCTGTGCTAATAAGAATTTAGGTTACCTTCCACAAGTTAAATTCACACCTTCAGCCTCATCAGCAGCAAAAACTGCCTCAGAGTAGGCGGCCACACTATGATGCACTTCCACATCTTACTGCCAGAATAAACATTACATTTCTAATGGCCACAATTGTGATAAGTCCTGTGTGGAAAAAGTAATGGATGAGATAAAATATATACAGAACACCTCTGAATTATCCATTTAAATATTACATTATCACAATACTATTACTGAATTATCTAAGTAAAATTTCTAATGTTGCTTACAATTTACTGATTGTTAAAAAAGACAATCATATTCTTTATTGTCACTGTGGAACATCTTGTTAAGTTCAATAAGTAATTATTTTCTAGATTTTTCGTCTCATTCTTTGACAATAATTGTATTCCCAAAGAACTCAGGGTGAAATTGTCTCTGTATTTTCAGTTATGCTCCCATAATTGGGCAGGAGTTAGTCTCCTGCTTAGTGGTAAAAAAATTCCAATTACAAGGGCAACAGATGTTATACCTGCTGAATGAGGAGGATGGGACATGTAATGAAAAGGAAGAGGGAATTAGAAAATAATTTGAGATCAGATCTCAAAGGCACAATTCATCTCAAGCAGATGGAGCACATCACAAACTGACACGTACCGCCTGAATTTGTAACTTTTGCTAAGAAACTTTTTTAACACCCATTTAGTTAAAGAATTAAGCAGCTTCTATTTTGTGTCTTATGAAACACTTCATAGATTCGTTTCAATGGTATAATCCTAGCATTTCCAACCATTCATTCATTAATTTTATGATCTTAGTGTAAAGCAGGGCTGCTGGGAATGGGAGCCTATTAATGAAGGGTGACATGCTAAGCAGGAATCGGTCCTGGATAAGATACCAATCACTCACATGAATATATAAACATTCAGTCAAACCTTTACATTCAGAGGCATGCAGGTACATCTTTGGAATGTTGCAAGCACAACCAGTGGGACTGGGAACGGAAAAATAACATCACCTAAGAGGAATGTTCAGACTCCATGTACGGTAAGTAGTGACTGGGCTGGAAATCAAACTCAGATCTTAAATATATAAATATATACTTGCAATATTTCTCCAATCCATGAGAAGGAGTAGGAGAAACATTGCACAGACAATATTCATCCACTTTTAAATTGGATGTTTTGTTGTTACGTATATTGTATATTAAACTGGACTTTTAAAAATGTATTTGACATATGCTTACGGCAATATCATAACAATCAGATGAATCCTTTTGTTTTGCTTTTTTTATAGTTGGTGTTTGCTAATTTATTTATTGCTTTAAAATTTTCAGCTGACACATATCAGGTGATAGGCCTTTAGCCTGAGTCTGTTCAAGCTGAAGAGGAGTGCAGTGCATGCTGGGTGTTGTGGTGTGAAATTTTGCATACAAGTTGATAAATATTTTGTACGTCTTTATTTGTAACTTAGGCAGACCAAATATAATATTAGTATTTCGTTAGTGAGAAGAATTCATGTTTACCCCCCTAAGCCTAAGTCAGGATAGTGAATTTTACAGCAGGGTCAGGCGAAGTGCCTCAAACAAGTTTGGCAACTGTTTCTCTGCTGGGGTCTCTCAGTCAACCTCCAGTGGAAAGCCGGACTACTCAGCTGGCAAGCTTCACCTTAACACATGGTTTTGGGGGTGGCATGTGTGAAGGTATTCTCTGCCCCTCTGGTCTGAAGTATGGCTGTCTGGAATTGACTTGTATCAAAAGCCTTTTATCTGTGGCACCTCTGCATGAGAACCACCTTTTTCAACCCTTGCAAACATATACAGCTTTTAATATCTGGAAAACATTTGGGATTAACTTGCTTAGAGATCTTTATATAGACAACATCTTTGCATCCTATGAACAATTACATTCCAAATTTAACTTTCCAGCAACACATTTCCTTCACTATCTTCAAATTAGAAACTTTGTTAAACAGAACCTGCCCGATTTCCCTCATCTCGCACCTTCCTCTATGCTGGAAAAAATATTGCTCAGTTTGGAGGACTCAGACAGCACTTCTGCATTATATAAAATTATTTTACAGTCTCTCCCTTTCAAAGGTCCAAGAGAACAATGGGAAAAAGATCTCTCACTCAACATATCAGAAAAGGAGTGGAAGGTTGCAAGAGAATTCACTCGAGCTCCATATGTGCAAAGCATACAATTATTTAACTTCAAATCTTATATTGTGCACATCTGTCTCGCTTAAAACTGTCCAAAATGTTTCCAGGGCGAGATCCAACCTGCGAACGCTGCAATCAAGTCCCAGCCTCACTGGGTCACATGTTACGGGCCTGCACCAAATTAACATCATTCTGGACCAAAATTTTTAAGTGCCTATCAGACAGCCTTGGTGTCACAATCCCTCCTAACCCACTAACAGCTGTGTTTGGTGGGCTCACTGAGGGGCTTAAAGTGGAGAAGGACAAACAAACTGTGATCTCCTTCACTACACTTCTGACATGCAGACTTATTTTGCTAAACTGGAAGAATCCTAACTCTCCTCTTTTAAGTCAGTGGGTAACTGGTGTCTATATTATTTGAAATTGGAAAAAAATTTAATTCTCAGTCAGAGGGTCTGTGCAGATCTCATCAATAATATTTTAGAATAAGCTCTTAAGGCACTGAGGAAAAAGATTCTTTTCCCATATTCCTTTGGTTTTTTTTTATCCGCCTATTAAACTCACCAATTTATGTATTTTGACCAACTTTAAATTTTACTCCATTGGCCATGCTCTCTTTCCCAGGGGTGGGGGTTGAGTCGATTTGTTTTCAATCCTATGTTTTGTAAAAATTGACCTATCTGCATGGAAAAATTACAATAAAATCAATAAAATTATAATAATAATAAAAAAACCTTTAAATACCATGACGCCCTATTGGCTGTAGTGGTTGGACAGAAAATCTATAAATCTGCTTGCTTTACCCCTCCCTCTCTCTCTCTCTCTTACCAAATGATGAAGGAGCATCTCACACACCATGAACTGAAAAGGACAACACAATGAAGAGCACAGCTCGGCGGCCATTTTGAGACAGGCATGCGGCCTGGTCTGAAGAAAGCTGACCACAAATGAGGACTTAACTAGAGACATTTTAAGTAACTAACAAGTCTGTGTGGTGCCTGAAACTACACATCAGCATTTATCAGGCTGTATGGTTGCCAATATTCACTTGTACTTTGCATATTGTTATTATTTGTGAATAGTATCAATAATACATTATTTAAATTGTAACTCAACTCCTGCTTGTCTTTTACTACACCTAATTGCTTGAGGTTATAGATGTAGAAGGGAAGGTAAGGAGAGGTTATATGGTACAATACCTTATAAACAGTGATAAATCTGTGAGATTTGAGGCATTCTGACAAAGGCTACATATTAATAATACAAAAAGGGGAAAGGAGAGTAAAATATTACTCTACCAAGACAAAACACTGGGAAAATCGGAGAGTGAAGTGACACTTTCAAAGAGCGCCACTCTCTTGCTGTCTCTCTCTGTCTCTTCCATGGAAAGAAATCTTACTCTTTCTTTGTTTTGAACACATTATCTGCAACTAAGAAAAGCGGCCATCTAGAAATGTTCACCAGAATCCTGCTGTCGTTTATGGAACTGCATGGAGACTTAAGGTTGTATGATTCCTTGTATCACTTTGTACTTGCGGTTATTGGTTTTGATGCAAATAAAGATAGCTTGCTAGTAAAAGTTTAAAGCCAGTGTCTCTGATGACTGCTGCTAGAGGACCAGGAAGTTAGTTTACTCATTACTTGTATAACTGCGTTCCCCTAAGGCAAATGAGGATGCCATTGTGAAGTCCTCTTCTGGAGGAAAACTGTGTTGAAATAAAGATTTAAAAGTAAAGACAGCTCTGGTCAGTGAGCAGCCTGTTATAGAGGTGTCTGGGGTGAAACACATGGGCACGGCACAGAAACTGAGATGAGTAAATGGTTACAGGTAACAGTTACATGGTTAGTTTTGATATTTCGTTCCATCCCCTGTCTTTAAAAGTACTTAATAGGTTAGTAGTACCTTCCATGTTAGGTGCATGTCGCAGTTGATCTGATGACCTAATAAAACATGGGGGCAGCCCCTTCCACACAATAAAGCAGTAATTGTCAACGGGGACTTATGGGCCAATTCTGACCTGTGAGTACTTCTTGGATCTCTCTATTTTCAGTATAACACTACCTTGAAGTACACAAAAATAAAACTGACATGTATTGGAAGGAAGCATCCCAACTGCTGCTTAGCCAAAATACTGAAGAATTAGTAGAATTTGTGCTGCAAATGTAAGTCTTGACCATACAAAAGTTGATGCTGAAAATCGATTATTTACATTTAAACAGAAACACAACCATTTTACCAATTGATTTGCTGGATAATACCATCCATCCAACCCACTATATCCTAACTACAGGGTTATGGGGGTCTGCTGGAGCCAATCCCAGCCAGCACAGGGCGTAAGGCAGGAAACAAACAGTGGGCAGGGTGCACACACACCAAGCACACACTAGGGATAATTTAGGATCGCCAATGCACCTAACCTGCATGTCTTTGGACTGTGGGAGGAAACCTACACAGACACGTGGAGAACATGCAAGCTCCACGCAGGAAGGACCCGGGAAGCGAACCCGGGTCTCCTTACTGCGTGGCAGCAATGCTACTCATTGCGCCACCAAGCCACCCCACTGGATAATACTTTCCACCCAAATTGTCAGCACCATCTAACACAACTTTACCATCTTGCATCCATCCATTCCTCCTGCTTGGTGCTCTGCCAAAAATAAGAAATTTGAACCCTTAAAAAATATTTGGCATCTCCTCGGCAGCAATTTCTCGCCATAGTCACAATGAAAATTCAGAAAGGTATAGTGCAGTCAATAACAGCAGTGTGACATTTAGCCCAAAAAATGATTTGAGTATGGTAAGCTGGTTGCAAATTCCACACAGGCAAGCTTTTGGCACTTGATAAAATCAAAGATGACATTGTTAACACTAATAAGTGAGTCACATTTTTGGGCTCAAAATGAAGGAAACAGATGGAAGTAATCCATGATGACCGCATGTCCAAATTACCTTCTCATTTCATATTTATGTATTGCAGCTTACTCACTGATGACAAATCAACTGACACAAAAGATTCCGCATATCTTGTTTGTTTTTGTCTGAAATTCTGTCAAGGACATTTACATAGATAGATAGATAGATAGATAGATATGAAAGGCACTATATAATAGATAGATAGATAGATAGATACTTTATTAATCCCAAAGGGAAATTCACATAATCCAGCAGCAGTATAAAGTACTGATACAAAAAACAATATTAAATTAAAGAGTAATAAAAATGCATGTAAAAACAGACAATAACTTTTGAATAATGTTAGCGTTTACTGCCCCGGGTGGAATTGAAGAGTCGCATAGTGGTGGGGAGGAACGATCTGCTCAGTCTGTCAGTGGAGCAGGACGGTGACAAAAGTCTGTCACTGAAGCTACTCCTCTGCCTGGAGATGACACTGTTTAGTGGATGCAGCGGATTCTTCATGATTGACAGGAGTTTGCTTAATGCCTGTCGCTCTGCCACAGATGTTAAACTGTCCAACTTTACTCCTACAATAGAACCTGCCTTCTTAACAAGTTTGTCCAGGCGTGAGGCATCCTTCTTCTTTATGCTTCCTCCCCAGCACACCACCGCATAGAAGAGGGCATTCGCCACAACCTTCTGGTAGAACACCTGCAGCATCTTATTGCAGATGTTGAAGGACGCCAACCTTCTAACAAAGTATAGTCGGCTCTGACCTTTCTTACATAGAGCATTAGTATTGGCAATCCAGTCCGATTTGTCATCCAGCTGCACTCACAGTAGTGTATAGGTCTGTACCCTCTGCACACAGTCACCTCTGATGATCACGGGGTCCATGATGATGATGATGGAAGGAGACCGCAGCCCCAAACCTGGAAAACACCTGTTAACTATCAATCAATTACATCCAGCACAGGACTATTTAAGCAATCAGGAGGAAACAAAGAGAGAGAGTAGAGGAGAAAGAAGGAGACCATTTTTTCACAACCACGAATCAACTTACCTGCTGTTTTTTCACATCGCGCTTTTACCCTAGTTTGTTTTTCATTCCGCCGGACTGTCTTCCATCCCTCATCTGCAGAGACCCCGGGGTCGGTTCATCATCCACCATGTGCCAAGGAATCACGGTGAGGTTGCTCCATTTGCCGGGAAATTCAAACAACTCACTTATCTCTCGTACAGTCATCCGTCTTCAGGACAGTTTTTATAACCGGATTATAATTCATGATCATTCATTTCGTTTATCATTCATTGTTGTTATTCGTTGTTTGTTATATGTTAAAGGGGCAAGGGAGGGTTTGTTGTATTTATATATGGTAGTGTCACATTGTTGCTGTGGTGGAGGGTTACATATATATATATTTTCTATTTAGTTTGCATATTTCTTATTGTTATTTCATTTAATAAAATTAATCAGTTTAAGTTTACATATCTGCTTTTCTGTTGTGCTTATATTTACACCATCGATTGTGGGGAAAAGTTTCATTTGTTAGAGGTACGGCTTGATATTTACATTCAACCTCAATAAATTATCCAGGCCACAGGTCTTGGAGGTGTAGCTGCCGGCTGGGTAAGGGGTCGGCCGTTACAGCTTAACTTGGAATACGCAAACTTTTTCTGAAGTCATTCTGAACTGTAAAGATGCTTTTTCTTACATGGCGAATAAGCCCCTCAGTTGCTTGGAGAAAACTTTTTTCAACTGTCAGTACACTTGACCTCATTATATTGTCCACGTTTGACACAGTAATTCTATTTTAAGTCCACTCTTAAGGAAAACTTTTTATAGCTGTATCAGTTTACCAAATCAATCAATTATAAAACTCACCTGATCTGGTTTTGGGTCAGAAAAAACTAAATATTTTGGCAGCATTAGTTGAAAGGAAGGAACCGACCCTGGAAAGAAAACACCAGTCCTTGGCCAGGCAATCTAAAACACACTCTGATACTGACTCATGTTAGTCCAGGTCAGAGTTAATAACCACGCTCATTTGCATGTCTTGGGGAGGTGGTGGGAAAAACAGAATGCCCAAGGGGGTGAATTGTATTCTATTGACGGGAAAGGGAGGTGTTGTGACCCCACTGCTCTTGTTCCTTTCCACTTTCTTTATGCCTGAACTCCAGAAGGAGAGTTTAACTGTCCTATCTTGTCTTTATCAACAACTCTCATTGTTTGAGATAAATATAATTAAAAAATAACACAACTTTAAAAAATAAAAAAACAAACAATAAAGGCTCACTAATGTGCTAGTCTTGCGGTCTTGTGAACCGGCCAACTCTATTTAATTTGAAAAGCAAGAGGGGCGCGGTGCTGCTTAAACATAAAGAATGCTGGCAGTCGCCTGGTATATACTAACTGTGTAAGGATCCTAGAAAGTATTGAAATCATCAGAACTACTCTGGGCATCTCTCTGCTATGAGGATTCGTGTTGCCGACATGCTCGCATCGTTTGTGCATTAGCAGCTAAGCGACTGTCTTTCTCAGGACGTTTCCTTTTGCCGGTGTACTGACCTCGCTTGTGTATCCTCAGAGCTGTAGCCCTTACCCCGACTCTACCTCTCACTTCCGGGCCGGACAGACACACACTGGCATGTGTAGAACTCTATTTAATTTCAAAAGCAACAGGCGGGCAGTGGTGCCCAAACATAAAGAATGCTGGCAGTCGCCTCCAGTTCGCCCTCTGGTGGTCGTTCCGAGTGTCAACTGAATGATAACATACATACAAGACCGTAAGATCATCCCCCACCCTACCCAGAAGGGGGTGGGTTAGGACTGATTTCACCCTGCAGTACTTTTAGTCAACTATTGAGAAACATGTGTACCAAGTTTCATGAAAATCGCTCGAGCTGTTCAGACGTGATGCTGGAACAGATACACATATTGACTTTTATATATATATATAGATGGGTACAAGGCAGGTGCATCTCTGGTGGTCACGGTGAGGACTGGGATGCTATTTTCCTTTTCTTTTGTCTTAAAAGTTAAAGATTATTGAATTGAAATAATTCATAAATACTGTATGTCAAGGCATCTGTGTTTATTGACCACCACTAGACCTTTTGGCTATTTACTATTGCTAATAAGCACTTGATCACAAAATAAAAGCCTCATTCAATATTACACAAATAGTAAAGGAGATGATATTTGAACCCAAGGCTTTGCAGCTATCAGGCAGCAGTACTGACTGATTATAGTAATATGGTAATTAAAACAAACATAGGATACACTGACAAATGCTGGATGAGACCCTGAGGATAATGTAGTCAGTGTTGTCCCAGTGTGAGAACACAAGTCTCCTAAACAAATCCAGGCTCGGGAGGTGTTCTGGTCTAAATATATTGTCAATCTCATGGCCCGAAGGACTCTGACAGCCTGTCCAGATTTACTGTAGCCTTAGTGAAATAAGAAAATGCTACAGAAAATGAGATACATTTCTCTAGTGAGTAAAGAGACTCTCGTGACTCAGAGTAAAGAGACTCTGGTCATAAAACCCAGTAAGCCTACTCAGAAGCAAAAATAAAACAGTGTTAACTGAAGAGAAGAAATAGTAAGTATACATTTCCCCTGTCTTCTAATTAAATCAGTTTATACTCTTGCTATACTTTAATAAGAAGTGAAGGATGTTCAAGATAAAGAAGATCAGAAGATACAATGTTCAACACTTGGATATAACTACAAATAAAGATGTTAATGAAACAGTAAAATAGCTAACACAAAACAGCCGCTAATCTGCGTTTATCTAAGTCCTTAGACTGAAGAAATTTTGCATTCAGACTAGGTTGTATGTGTACCATCTCATAAAAAAGTTTTAATAAAACTTTAGTAAACTCAGTTAGATTAGGTTAGGGTTAGGGTTATGCTGAAAACAAACTCTTAGAAAAATAAATCCTCCAAATGAGTAGCATGCTGTTCTTTTGTAACTGTGATCTGGAACGGTTTGTAGAATGTCATCATATAGGAAATAGCGAGGACTACTTTGCCGTAGTTAAAATCACAATGTTATTTTATTTATTTCAGATGTTATATGGTATGAAACCAGGAATGCATGATTGACAGCTGATGACATTTACTGTAAAAGTTTGAATATTTCTCAGGAAAGCCTAAGAGGCATGTATACGCATAATAAATGCCATTATCTATGATAACTTGCAGAGTGCCCCACTCTGAAATGTATCAAAGTTTCATACTGTTTTCCCTACCCTATCTATTAGACTTGACACTTGTCACCTTCCACTAAAAATGTACATTCTCCTGAACATAAAAAGAGCAATTAGTTGATGTTGGACCACTAACCAGACTTGCATTAGAGCATATACTATTAAATCGTCACTGACATTTACAATTTTACTTTTGCAGAAAACATGGAATAAAATACAAGTTTCAAAAACTGGATAGGAAATAAATAACTCTTACCACAGAAAAGGGGAAACTGACCAAAAAGTAACATTTTAATGTATATAGTCTATCAAATACCTGCATTAGTTTATTTCATTTTAATTTCAAAAATGTATTTTATAGCTGTGAGAATATGCCTAATGTAATATTTAAAAATAACATTTTTAAGGAGGCATTAAATATGATACTGAATTTATTAGATGATATATAAAAAAGCGAGACTTTGGAAAAGAAACCAGTACATGGTGCAAAAACCGATAACAGACTCTATCTCTTGCTGGAGAAATGTAAGTCAGCAAAACAAGAATTATTATTATTGCATGATCTTTGCTTGTAAGTATCTATGAGTGCCTGTCTAACCAGACTAGCTCCTACTGAGAACAAAAATGAAACTGTAGTACTACAAAAGAAAACAACTAAGGTTAACAGGTTCAAATGGTAAATACCCAAAATACAATAAAAAGTAAAAAGGTAAAAATTTGCAAACTATAAAGCACATTCTTGAGCTGATTAAGACTCCAAATAACACGAAACACATGAAATTAAAAGTATTATTATAACACAAATTATGAGGAAGTACCCAAAAAAAACAAAATGGAAAAAAATGTTTTAATAGTTTTTACTTACTGAAACTTTAATCACCTTCAAAGTCCTCTCGATATGAATGAATGCACTCGTCCCAATGGTTTTCCCACTGGTGGTAACATTTTTGGAATTGCTGAAGAGAAACATTGGCCAATGCCTGCAGCAATTTTTCTTTGACTTCCTCCATGGTAACAATAAAATGAACAAGAAAAAGTCGCACACAGCAAAGATCAGGCGAGTAGGGAAGGGGGCAAGAACTTCAAGACACACAAGTCAATTCAGAAATCTCTTCAGTAGTCCGACGACGACCTTCATAAATTGCATTGTGAACTTTTTCAAGATTTTCATCATTCCTAATTATGGAAGGTCGGCCAGATCTTGGTTGGTCTTCAAGTGACATTTCCCCTCATTTGAAATGCGAAAAACTGCTCGTAGACCTGTGTTTTACTTAAGCTTCCTGTTTAAAAGCAGTTTCAGCAGCTGTTTTCCCTAAGAGAAAACTAAATTGAATGAAGACTCGTTCTTTATGATCACCCATCACAAAAATCGCAGAACATTTTAAATAAGCACCAAGAAAAACTGACACAGAATGCTGTACAAACAATACAGAGCAGCGGCACTTGGCAGACTGCCACAAAATACTGTAAGCATGCTACACCTAGTGGCAAAATTCACAAATAAGTCTAGATTGTGTGCCAGGTACAGATTCCGGTTATTTTTGGGTACCCCTTCATATGTTGTAAAAAGGGTGCAAGGTACAGTGGTACCTCTGGTCACAACCGTAATTCATTCCAAAACTCTGGACGCAACCTGATTTGGTCGCGACCCAAACATAATTTCCCCCATAGGATTGTATGTAAATACAATTAATCCGCTCCAGACCGCATGAACAGTGTAGTAAATATATATATTTTTTAAGCACAAAAATAGTTAATTATACCATAGAATGCACAGTCTAATAGTAAATTAAATGTAAAAACATTGAATAACATGGAGAAAACCTTGAACAACAGAGAAAACTAACATTGTAAGGGTTTGCACTAGACCCTTACGAGCCGCTCGCTGTAAACACTTTTTTTATGAGTTTTAAGCACAGGGAAAAAAAATTGCATGCTACTTCTCTTGCGAAACTTTTCAAACCATCCTCTACTGGCTTTAAATTCCTCACCTTCACCACATGAAGAAGGATTTTTTTCAGTAAATCACCATGAATCTTCCTGGCTTTCTCGCATATGGTCACCTCGCTTACGCTATCCCCTGCAAGGTGCTTCTCATTCAACCACACTAGCAACAGTTTTTCCACCTAATTCCAGCACTTGAGGCCTCTGCTTGGTTAACATTGTAACTCCTTTTGCAACATCAGCTGCTTTGTTAGGCCGTGTGTACGCAAACAAAAGAAAATGGAAAACGGGGAAAATGGGAAATCATTGGTGCTTACGAACATGCGTAGGGAAACTGGCTGCCAGTGTTTTTGTTCGCCATCAGAGTGTGTGGTCGTGAGCAGATGCAAAACTTTGGCAAACTTTTTTTGTCGTAATCCGATTTGTACGCGTTCAGAAACGTTCATGACCAGAGGTTCTACTGTAATTAGAGACAACAAACCAAGCTGTCAAAAGCCTCAATGGGTCTATGATCCTGAACACAGGTGTCTTACATAGCTTCTAATGATTTCACCCTCTCTCCTATCCCTTTCTTCTTCTTGCTTTTGCTCTGGCCAGGTGAGGTCTTGCCTACACCAGTCCTCTCAACTCTGAGCTCAATCTCCTGTGTTTGGAAGAGGCTTTTAAGTCCCAGTCAGGAATTACTTCCAGGGAGAGGCCCAGAAACCACTTCTAATGATCAGAGGTGTAGCAGGGGACTCCTTGAGCCATCCGGCAAGCAGTTCCCTAGCAGTATGGGGGGCTTTTCCCCAAACCCAGTTTGCCAGTTCCAGTTTAAATGGCCAGGCCAATCCAAGGTCACATGTCTACCAAATAAAGTATCAGGAGTCTATATATTGTATATGCTTCTGAGTTTTCCCTGCTGCCGTCTATGAAATGGGACAAATATTTATTACATCATGGGTTCTACAGCTTTTTTTCTTCTGCTCAGTGTACATATTTGAACAATAATCCACATACATTTATGCGGTTTCCACATAAATGAATAATAATAGAATCACACAGCATCCCACCAACTGAAGCAGTTGCTGTTCGATTTTCTATTCACCAAAACCACAGTGGATATTTAGCTCCATCATTATAACTTTCATGATAGGAGTCTTCAAGCTGCTAGATGGCAACTGCTCTCTAATAACCAGATATGCAACACGGCACTAGGACTTAACTTTAAAACCACACTTCAATAGCATGCTTTATGGTGGGCTGACAAATTACATTTCACAGTAGTATTAATTTTAAGCCATGCTTTGCAGCCCACTGACAAGGGCTGATCTTAGACGTGAATAATTAGGCAGAACAACTTTGACAGATAAATCGGGTTTATTATCATTGATGTCATAGAAAGTTCTTCTTTTTATATTCACTGTTTTAAAACCCGAATCTGAGTAAAAGGTGAATTAATGGAAATACTAAAATAAGTGTCTTATTTTATGAAAGTAATATCAGCATAAAAGAATCCAGGTTTAAGAATTTCTCCCACTGTTTTCTTAAAACACTTAAGTCGTGATAAAACTATTCACATATACACTCTATAGCCAAAGTTATGAGGACACACTTCAAAATGATTAAATTCAGGTGTTTCAGGCACACTCATTGTGAACAGGCATGGAAAATCAAACACATAGCCATGAAGTCACCATTGATAAACTTTGGCATTAGAATGGGTCGTACTAAAGAGCTTAGTGACTTTAAAAGTGGCACTCTCAAAGGATGCCACCTTTACCACAAGTTAGTACGTGACATTTCTGCTCTGCTACATCTTGGAACAACAATAGCTTAGCCATGCAAACTCGCAGAGGGCCTGCTGAATACTGTAAAATCGCCTATCCTCTGTTGCATTTCTCACATCAGAGTTCCCAACTGCCTCCGGGAACAACATCAGCACCAGAATTGTGCGACAGGAGCTTCATGAAGTGAGTTTCTATGGGCGAGTAGCTCCACACAAGCCTAAGATCACTATGTGCAATGTCAAGCGTCAACTGGAGTGATGTTAAACACCCTGTCATTGTCAATGTAGTGATGAATCACGCGTCACTATCGGGCAGAAAGATGGACGAACTCTGGTTTGGCGAATGCAGAGGTGAATTTAGGGACTCTGGGGGCCCCAGGAAAAAAAACTTCATGGGCTCCTCCAACTCACCTATTCCCGAGTGTTAACGTGTTAAAATGTATTATTTAGTGCAATGTGTAAATTAATAAAATCAACAGGGTGTATTTAATAAACAAATCCTTTATTTTCATTTTGTTAAAAACAGATTAAATAAAACACCACAATAAATACGACTTAGAATATATAACAGAAAAACAACAGAATAAATTTTAAAAATCTAAATAAATGAAAAAGTAAATAAAATGCAAATAAATGGAATGGACACATGATAATTTAAAATAAATACAAATTACAAATTATAATATTTTAAAAATAAATAAAAACTGCACATAATACAAATTTAAAAAACAATAAAAAGTCTTGTTAAGGTATTACTGTAACTTACAAAATCGCCACTGCTACATCCTCCACGATCCTAAGACCTTCAAGCACTGCACGCTGTGACTGGAAGCCTTTCTTTGCACATGGTAGATCTCAAGTAAGACTGAAACAGCTTCAATGATGATAGGAAGGTGAAATAAACAGTCAGGACTGCTAAAGGATTTCATTTTGACTTCTTAAAGCCCTATCTCACCATTACCCCCTCACCCTGTGGCTGAACTGGTGCTGAGTTTAGCCATGCATTGACTACAGTGGGGTCTGAAGAGACTAAGGCCAAATCAGAAACAGCCAAATTGTCATAACCAACTGATTCGATCCAGTTTTTGCTTCCAGACATGTAAATGCTCTTCATGCTTTATGAAATTTGCAAATGATTGAGATTGGTGTTTTTTTATTTTTTCTGACTGTGTCGTTGTGGAATGTCGATGCTATGCTTCAAGGGGAATTTAACTAGATTTGTCATTGCAGTGAGTACCTACGTTGATGCCCTCAGTTGCCCTTTCCCACTTTGGGTCTCCAAGCAATTGCCTGCCTTGCCTGTCCTGTTTCTGGCACAACTGGGCAAATGCTAGTAGAACCCCACGTTCAGAACTGCACAGTGCTTACTTTAAAGTTTCAAGGAAGAAGCATAAAGGTCTGGAGCTGTTTTTTAGGGTTTACGCTAGGCCCCTTGGTTCCACTGTTAATGTGACAGTATACAGAGACAACTTAAACAATTGTCTGCTTTCAACTTTGTGGCAACAGTCTCTACACAAAGCCACACATGCTCTTTGGGTTGAATGGGCACAATTTTCCATAGACACATTCTAAAACCCTTGTGTAAAGCCTTACCAGAAGAGCCCAACTCCCTATTAACACCCATGGTTTAGAAATGGGATGTCCAACAAGCTCATATAGGTGTGATGGCCAGGTGCCCACATGGCTATTAGGGTGTAATTCTCTCTGAACTCCTGAATACTGTACATGAGCTGGTGTGTGTTTCGCAACAAGCTGGCATTTTAAACTCAACACTGCTTTTTGTGCACCATACTGAACTCCAGCTTCACATAACAAGAAAAGAACAAATGTATTATAGTGATAAAAATACCTTGATTATTAATCAAAAAATAAATAAATGCCTAATAATTTCAGTTACCATTTTATAATATAAGAATTTGTAAATTTTACCTCATAATGTCTTAGGCCCGTTGTTATACTATACATGTGTTTACAATACAATATGAATTTATAATATAAAAGTAAAATATAAACAAAATAAAATGTAATTTTTGTATGGAAAAAAAAACAAAAGTAAGTTACAGATAATGCTGTGGCTATTTAGCTGGTCGGGCTCTTAATATAAATTTGCACTTCTTCTCACATCATTCCTCCACACTCTCAAATGACTGCACTTCATTTAACATTTTCCCCCTAAACCTGTTTTTAAAACCTTC